>NC_138204.1:120184138-120632800 GCF_964194415.1 Vipera berus | reverse complement strand
TTGCCAATGTTCAGGTGCAAGTTGTTCTCTAAACACCTGAGCCTCCTGAAGCTCAAGTTTGCTTGTGTAGGGAAATAACCTTCTTCTTACTAAGTTACTTTTCTTACTCTATCACTAGTCAGTGAAACTACTATGAAACTAATCCTGGAACACATAAGAATTTTTTAATCTCTAAAATAATGTGGTCTATTTTAGAATAAATGTTAAAGGTAGATTCTCCTGCCCCTGGCAAATTGCACACCTTAAAATATTAGGCTTTTAAAATTATTTGGAGCTTTCAGCATTCTCAAACTGCCCAGCATTTTCAAGTCGCAAGTCCTCTCCAACATGTTGCAAATGTTCAATTCCAGAAGTGAGACCTTTTATGTTCTTACCAGAATCCAGCCTTTCTTTTGTCCTCATTTGTGATCTCCTCATTTTGTCTGCCTGTTTCTTTAACCACTGCAGTATTAATGACTTTTCAAACTCTGTCTGCAAGCTACCTCCCCGCCACCCCAATTCCACTTCTCCTTTTCTTATCCTCTGTTCTCCATGCCTTTGTCTACCTCTCTTGGGAGAATCCACCCAGAAATGGGGGAGAGAACCTTTTTCTCATGTCTTTCAGCCTTGTACAGACAACCCACACAACCTTTGGAAGCAAAGCACACTGACCCAGATGCTGCCTCCACCCATTTGAGCCAGAGAATGGGGTTTGAATCCAGCCATCCACTAGATAGAAAGCCACCATGCAACCAGAGTGGAACAGATCTTCCCAAGTCCTACCATTTCCCCAGATCCCTGTGAAAGCTGCAGAGGAAGGAAGGAGTCCTGGAGCCATTGGTCCCCACTTGATGCCTCAGAAGAAACTAGGAAAACTATGGGGGAGGGCAGAAACTCACTGTAAGAGTTCCTTTCTTGCCTCATTTGAAACGTAATCAGCCAGTTAAATGGATTCATGGAGGGATGGCATTTGGGAATAGTTGGCACAGCAAGTATTGAACACCTTGGACTTCTCTACTGGTGGGAGGGAAAATTTGTCCAGGATCCTTGTATTGCCTGTTTTGTAGAAGTAGCTACATGCACACGCACACACATCATTCAGAATCACACCTACCTTCACTAAAGCTCTGTGGCACTACAAATTCCAAGGGGGAGAGAATCAGGCCCCCTCGGGTAATTTGCAATTCATATGCTCTCACTGAGGAAGGAGCAGAAAAGAGATCTCCACACCCCAAGTCCTGACTATCTTGCACTGGCGGACTCAGAGTGGGAGTCCTAGGGTTGACCGTGTGCAATTTAAGAAAAAATAATAATTGGCTTGCACACTGGCTAACCTCAATGGGACATCACAAACCTGGATGCACTGAACTAAGAGCTCAGGCAGGAAACAACCCTTGAAAATGGGTTATGTATTGAGGCAAAACATGGCTATGAGTTTTGGGGAGTGTACAAACCTGACTGGAAGCTCAAAGCGACATCCAACATTTGAAAATAATTGTCACAGAATATTGGAAACTATAAATTTCTTTTCCACCTAGAAGAACTTTTGCCCTGGCTTTAGACCGTCATGGTTGAAAGGCCCCCCTTTTGGGAGCCACTGCAGGGATCTTTTTCTGCTGGCCCTATTAGTGTTTTCTTTTTTCTTTTTGCATTAACAATTTAAAAGCTTGTTTATCAAGTCTCCCTGACCAAAACAATTTTAATTTTGTGCCAGTAAAAGTATGTTATCCACACTATTGTGGCACAAAGGGGGGATTTGTGGGAAGTCAGCCCTCACCAGAGAAGGAAATATTAAAAGTGCTTGACACAGTGCTCTGTATTAATAAAGTTAGAAACTTGGCATATGATATTGTACTTAACTTAAATATTGTTAACAAGCCCTCCTAAACATGAAGTAACTTTTTAATACTAATTCAGATGACTGCCCACCTAGCCCAGGCTTATGTGATTAAAGAATTCCACAAGCAATCTAGCAACATGTTTCCCCCCCCCCCAATCTAGCTATCTGGTAACTTTTAAATTGAAAGAAAGGCTGAGCGCCAAAGAATTGAAGCCTTTGAACTATGGTGCTGGAGAAGACTCCTGCGAGTCCCTTGGACTGCAAGGCGATCAAACCGGTCAGTCCTAGAGGAGATCAACCCTGACTGCTCTTTAGAAGGCCAGATCCTGAAGCTAAAACTCAAATACTTTGGCCACCTAATGAGAAGGAAGGACTCACTGGAGAAGAGCCTAATGCTGGGAAAGATTGAGGGCAATAGAAGAAGGGGACGACAGAGAATGAGGTGGCTGGATGGAGTCACTGAAGCAGTAGGCGTGAGCTTAAATGGACTCCAGAAGATAGTAGAGGACAGAAAGGCCTGGAGGAACGTTGTCCATAGGGTCACGATGGGTCGGACACGACTTCGCAACTAACAACAACAAATTGAAAGTAATAAATGAAATATTGTTCATACATTAGCATCTACAGATTAAGAAACGGCTGTGTATAATAATGAAAGATAAATAAAAATATTATATAAATATTTTTCCGTTCCAATATTTGCAATTGATTGAGATAGTTCCCAGTCAATAAACAGAGCCATAGATCAAAATAATCTTAGAATTCTAAATACATAAACAGACTATACTGAGGAGAATTAAGTACTGCTAAACGAGGCATACCTGATTTGGAAGATGACTGGAAAATAAACGTAGGATGCGAAACTGTGCAGCCAAATACTGGGTTTGAAAGGAAGCGGTTCTTAAAACAGTGATCCAGTGCATGTTGGAAAGTTTAGATAATTACATCAGCTGCTGTAGTGTAATACTACTAGTACATCAGATACATGAAGAATTGCCTTCATTTAGCCAGAGGTGGGCAGAATTATGATCTATAAAGAATAAGACATGCAAAGAAAATGGAGAAAAGGAGAAAAAAAGTAGATAAATCCTTTAATGAAGAAATCATATTGGCTTAATGTTTAGTACCACAGCAAACAAAAATGCAAGGTAATTACAGAGCAAAATAACAATATTTGCATTCACTGATCACAGGCATAACTTCTCGACACTTCCACTATAGAGCTTAACAGGTATACCGAATAGGGATTCATTCCATTTGGATCTCCCAAATCTATTAGAAGGATTAGGTCAAGATATGATTGGCATAAGGATCACACAGTAAACTTTATGGCAGAGTACAGTTTAGGTCTGGTATAACTGTATCACTCCTAATGCCAATACTAAAGGGATGAGTAACCTAAAGTCCCTAGCTTCTTGCACAGCCCACACACCTCTCTTGGTAAAAATGAAGGGGGCAGGATTTTCCGCCATTTTGAAGCAGGAAACACACTTCAGAAACAGGAAGAAAAAGATCCATTGAAAATACCCCCCACCAAGAAAGATCCCATCCCTGCCCAAGAGCGCGCTAAATCCCACGAACTTCGCATCACTTCCTTGTTGCAAGCAGTGCCAATACAAAAGGACTGCTCACTCCTGCACCAGCCGACTTTCACAAACATTGTGTAATGTTAATCAGATTAAGGAATCGAGCGAGACAAGAATGGCTATTAACGCCCAAATGCAATTTTTGAAAAGTTAAACCGCCGTTTCACAAAACGACAAAGGGCTGCGCAGATAAAAGTTCTAAGTAAGAATTTCCTTATCATCGTCCTCTAAAATTCCCACGAATTGTTCAAAGAAAATTTTCTAAATCAGAAACTCCCTCTCTCGAAGAAAAAAAGCTTAGGTCAGAGAATGGCAGAACTTCATAAAACAGCACATTCCTCACCGGAAGTAAATCGCTTTCACTTTTTCGGTCACAGATTTAAAACGAAAAACCAGTGTTGCTCAACCTTGGAGAAGTTAAGATAGGTGGACTTCAACTCCCAGAATGCCTCAAGACAGTCTGCTGCCTGGGGAATTCTGGGAGTTGAAGTCTTTCTGTCTATCTTTAAATCACCGAAGTTGAGAAACACTGCAGTAAATTAACCATTTCGCCCACCCTGCTTCGGTCTTCTGACACGCTTTTCTGTTTATTTTAAGCCCTCGGTTTGTTCTATGGCTAAGGAAATGACACGTGCCACGAACACGTGGACAAACACACCTTTGTTTAAAGATTTGCAACTACAGTTTGCAACTACGCCTAAAGCATAAAGTAAAAGCAAACCGCGTAGCGCGCGTTTCTTCAGCTTCCAGGTTCAGACGTGGGAGCATCTGACCAGCAGAAAGGTAGCTACGGTGAGGAGGAGGGGTGTGTGTGTGTGTGTGTGTGTGTGCTTCTGGCCGCTTTGAAAAAAGGGCCGAGGCCCACCTAACCCTCCTCTCCACTTTCCGGGTGCCTTTACGGCCAGGAAGACCTTCCGACGCCGCGGAGCCTGCCCTTCCCGAGCGCTGCGAGGGCGCGCGTCGTTTTCCGGCTTTCCGGACTCTTCGGAGGCAAGATGGCGTCGAGCAGCGGGGTAGGTGATAGATTTGTGTTTTGTTCCCACGACGAAGGAAAAACACGGTTTCTGTTCTAGCTCATGTGCTGAGTGAGAATCGTAATACAGAGTCGGTAAGGACCTCCGCATAATTTCATCGGCGGAGATCTGGAGCGCCTCCTGTTTTTCAGGGCCGTAAGAAAAGGTCCGACTTCAACTCTTGATAGGTTCGGCTGTGTTCTCTCTGACATGCATGTGTGTAGCTGGGACCCCCCGAGGAGCCTCTGTGGGCTTGACCATAGTCACACCAGCATTTTGGGTGACACGGTGGCCTCACGAACGGAAATCGGGAAGCTCCCAGGATAAAACGATAAGGCGATAGGTGCCCTCGTTGAAGAAGGAGACTAAAAGGTTTGCTCCTCTGGTATGCAGACTTCATGGTTGCATACTAACTCTTGGATCCTAACTCCATATTCCACAGAATCTAAAGGTGGTGAATTCTTTAATTTTAAATGATTTGCGCAAATAACTTAATTTCGTTGGTTATGAATCTCCTTTTATGGGATATCACTTTTAACTATGTGAGTGGGAGAAAAGTAGGGTGCACAGGTTTATGTAAGATCATTGGCGATTTTATTTTCAGCTACTTTCCTGTTGATTTCAAGTATGACATTAGCCACATAGTGGGTTCACTTTACGACCGTTTTTTCACACAACCGTTGCAGCACCCCCAGGGTCACATGATCAAAATTTGGAGGCTTGGAAACTGACTCTTATTTATGATGGTTGCCATGTCTTTGGGTCATGTGATCACCTTTTGCAACCTTCTGACAAGCAAAGTCAATGGGGAAATCACATTCACTTAACAACCATGTTACTAACTTAAGTGCAGTGGTTCACTTAGCAACTGTGGCAATAAAGGTTGTAAACTGGGGCAAAACTCAACAAGTGTTTCACTTAGCAGCACAATTGTGGTTGTAAATCGAGGACTACTTTTAAAGTTGTATAGGTAAAGGTAAAGGTTCCCCCGCACATGCATGCTAGTCATTTCCGACTCTAGGGGCCGGTGCTCATCTCCGTTTCAAAGCCGAAGAGCCAGCGTTTGTCCGAGGACGTCATGTGGCCGGCATGACTAGATGCCAAAGGCGCACAGAACACTGTTACCTTCCCACCGTAGCGGTCCCTATTTTTCTACTTGCATTTTTACATGCTTTCGAACTGCTAGGTTGGCAGAAGCTGGGACGAGTAACAGGCGCTCACTCTGTTATGCAGCACTCGGGATTCGACCCACTAAACTGCCGACCATCTGGTCGAAAAGCTCAGCGTCCTAACCCACTGAGCCACCGTGTCCCTTGTTTAAAGTTGTATAGAGTTGGCATATTGTATTAAATAAGAAACGATGGTTTACAGATCACAGGAACTGGATTTATATAGTATGAAGCCACAGAAATACAGAACAGAATAGAATAATCTCTTCTTAAAAATTTCCAGTGTTGGAGCATTCACAATTTCTGGAGGCCAGTTGTTCTACTGGTTAATTGTTCTGTCAGGAAATTTCTTTTTAGTTCTAGGTTGCTTCTCTCTTTGATTAGTTTCCATCCATTGCTTCTTGTCCTGCTTTCAGGCGCTTTGGAGAATAACTTGACTCCCTCTTCTTTGTGGCAATCCCTGAGATACTGGAACACTGCTATCATGTCACCCGTAGTCCTTTTCATTAAACTACACATATCCAATTCCAGCAATTGTTCTTATATCTTTTAGCCTCTCCCTGATCATCTTTGTTACTCTTCTCTGCACTCTTTCTAGAGTCTCAACACTTTTATATCATGGTGACCAAAACTGGATGCAGTATTCCAAATGTGGCCTTACCAAGGCATTATAAAGTGGTATTAACACTTCACATGATCTTTATTCTATTCCTCTGTTAATGCAGTCTAATGCATTTTTGGCAGCTGCAGCTCACTGCTGGCTCATATTTAAGCAATTGTCCGCTAGGACTCCAAGATCCCTCTCACAGTTCCTACTATTGAGCGAGGTACCATCTATACTGTACCGGTGTATTTGTTTTTTCTTGCCTAAATGTAGAACCTTTTTCACCATTGAATTTCATTTTGATACATAGCGCCCAATGTTCAGCTCTGTCAAGATCCTTCTGTATCTTAAGCCTATCTTCTGGAGTGTTGGCTATTCCTGCCAGCTTGGTGTTGTCTGCAAATTTTATGAGTTCCCCATCTATCCCCTCATCCAAATCATTGATGAAGATGTTGAAGAGCACTGGGCCAAAAACAGAGCCCTGGGGCACCCCACTACATACTTCCCTCCATGTAGATGCAGTTCCATTGAGGACTACACACTGAGTATGGCTGGTCAGCCAGCTACGAATCCATCTGGTGGTGATGCTGTCTAACCCACATTTTTCTATCTTATCAAGTAGTAGGTTGTGGTCTACTTTATCAAATGCCTTACTGAAGTCCAAGTAAATTATATTTACAGCATTCCTCTGGTCCACTAATTTTGTCACCTTGTCAAAGAATGCAATAAGATTTGTCTGGCATGATCTGTTTTTGACAAACCTATGTTGGCTTTGGGTTAAGACTTTGTTTGCGTCTAGCTGTTCACTGATTTGTTGCTTGATTATCTTTTCCAGAATCTTCCCAGGTATTGAGGCTGATAGGTCTGTAATTTCCTGGATCCATTTTTTTTTCTTTTTTGACGATGGGAACTCCATCAGCTCTTTTCCAGTCCTGGTAGTTCCCCAGTGCTCCAGGATCTTTGAAAGATATAGTTCAGTGGTTCTGAGATCACATCTGCCAGTTCCTTCAGAACTTTGGGGTGTAATCCATCTGGTCCTGGTGGTTTGAACTCATCTAGGGTGGACAGGTGCTGACTTACGATTTTCTTGCCTATTTTAAATTGTGTGTTTACGACACTTTTTGATAGGTTGGACTGTTTTTTTCCCTTTGTGTAAAGATGGATGCAAAAAATAAGTAGTTTTGCTTTCTCCCTGTTGCCTGTCACCTTCTTGCCACTTTATCCCACTACTCGGCCGATTGTTTCCTTGACCTTTTTTTTGTTTTTTACATTGTTGAAAGAAGCTTTTTTATTTTTGTCACAAGATGTAGTTCATTTTGAGCCTTAGCTTTCCTCACTTCAGTCCTAGTTCCGATTGATAGAGACAAATAAAGCAGAACTCTGAGGTTTGGAGATTCTTCGAAGAACATGTTTACTGATACAGAGTATCGGTACTTCAAAAATGAAACCAAGTCTGAAGAGATGCATAACAATTCCCCAATACAAAGTTAAAAAATCCCACCCCCAAAACTATGCAAGCAACTTACGTTTCCCCACTCAGCTTGTTGGTGGGCTTTTCATGAAACACCCAGCCTGCAGTCTTGGGAGCAGCGATGACCTTGGTTCCCATGAAAGAAAGTCTGAGAGAGAAAATCTGTTTTGTCTAGCACCGGGGTAGGCAACCTTGGCTCTTTTATGACTCGTGGACTTCAATACTCAGAATTCCTGAGCCAGCTGTGCTGGCTCAGGAATTCTGGGAGTTGAAGTCCACGAGTCATAAAAGAGCCAAGGTTGCCTACCCCTGGTCTAGCACAACACCTTGCACAACCCCTCCCTCTGTGCTATGGGGCAGCTAAGAATGAGAAGGAAAAAGATGGCTGCAACCATGGTCATTTTAAAGTTCACAACTTCATCTTTGCAGGTTCGGGCTATTTGCTGATATTCTGCCTTAAGCTATGTGCCCCTCTTTCCACTTTTTATACTTGTCCTTTTTGTCTTTCAATTTATCATAGAGTTCTTTATGCAGCCATGTTGGTTTCTTTTGAGAGCTGTTATTTTTTTCTTCATTATTATTGTCCTAGACTGGCTTTTATAATCTCACTTTTCAAAATTTCCCAAGCTGTTGTTTTCCCCTTGAGGATTCTCATCCATAGAATCCTTCCCAAGTTCTCTCTAGGTTTATTGAAATTAGCTCTCTTAAAGTCCAAGACTCTAGCTTAACTATGTTTTGCTTGTGTTTTCCTGATGTTGAATTCCAATACTGCATGATCACTCTTCCCCAAGGTTCCTGTTAGTTCAACACCTTCTATTATTTTATCTCTTGTTACTGAGAATTAAGTCCAATATTGCTGATCCCCTAGTTCCTTTTTCTACTTTTTGGGAGACAAAGTTGTCTGCCAGGTTGGTCAGGAACCTATCTGATCTTGCACTTGATGCAGAGTTTGTCTCCCAATTGATGTCAGGGTAGTTAAAGTCCCCCATTACTATGGTGATGTGCTTCCTACATACCTTACTTAACTGATTAGCGAAAAGTTCATCTATTTCCTCTTGTTGAGTGGCTTATAGTATACGCCTATGACAATGTCATTCCCCCCCTCCCTTTTATATTGACCCAAATGCATTTTCATCATTGTGGTGCTCTATTTCTGTAGAGATGTAGTTATTCCTTTTATATAATGCAACTCCACCTCTAGGTTTATGTTCCATTTGTGGGTTTCATCCCACCAAGTTCTGTAATGGCAACAATATCATATCTGCCCTCATTTACTTGAATTTCTAATTCACCCTGTTTATTGCTCGTACTCTGTGCGTTAGTGTATAGACACGAGTCCTTTTTGACTGACCCTGTGTTTACTTTCTACATAACCTGTGTGGTGCCTCAGTTCCCTATTAGCTTACCAGCTGTTTGGTTAGTGCACTTGGTGTGGCATTCATTATTAAAAGCTTGATTTTTCTTGACAGCAAGGTTGATATTAACAACAACTTTATTGTCACTTTGAATGTACACCAATCGGCATACATCAAAATGAAATTTTGTTTCATACAGCTCTCAAAGGGTCACCACCTCTGATGTACACTCTGTTTGTGGTCAGCTCAAGTTTCAGATCCATTTTAGTCTCTAGGGAGCGAACGATGGCAAACAGGACAGATGGAAAGAGAGCTCCATGTGGATTAGCCCTCAAATTAGCTTGTATTCCTGCATGACAATCTCACCTTTCCTTTTTCTGATCCTGTCTCTTCCACCTTTTCCTTAAAGAGGCCTTGCTTCTTTTCGCCCCTGGAGCATGCTGCTGCCACCACCAACTCTTCCAAAAGCCTCTCTCTCTTCCTCTGGGCCTACCAACAGCCTCATCCAGTTTCTTTGCTCCAGAAGCCCCAGGACCTCTCCTTCTCTGAAAACAGCCCTGATTAGCAGTAGAATCCGTCACTGGGCCAGCAGTCAGATCTTGCTGCCGGCAGAACAATTTCAAACAGCGCCAATGACTTCTAACGGTCTCACCAACAGTTCCGAAACAGCTAGAAATTTGCCATGCCAGCAAAGATTGTCGATCGTATGTTACCTTGGTTCCACCACGTTGTTCAAACACATTAGAACCTTCCTGATCGTGGCCTATATCCCTTATATCCCTCCCAAAACGTTTCACCTTTGAGAGCCAATGCAGCCACAGCCGATCCAGGCGCTGCCATCTTAGAACTACATTATCATCAATCTATGTGCAGTAGCAAAAAGAGTGGGAAATAACATGAATAGGACCATTGTGTGCTGCTCTGCTCATTTTATCTCAAAAAGGATATTGTAGAATGAGAAGACAAGAAAATGCTAAGAAATTTGGAACCCTGTTTTTAGTTAAACAAAACCATAACTTACCTGTTGAGAAAGTAGTCAATTTCTAGAGGCAGATGTGTCTTTCTTACGCATTGGTAAGCCTAATGGCCCTGCATGTACATGCATATGTGGACAGCCAAGAGCTATTTATGAAGTAGCCGCATGATCCTAGAACAACTACTACCTGCTCCATTGATGAAAAAAAATTGCTGTGTGCATGCTTCTACACTTTGGGAAGCAATTCTTTCAAGGATTTGAGCCACCCTAGTATAGTACTCTAGGGACGCGGTGGCTCAGTGGGTTAGGACGCTGAGCTTGTTGATCAGAAGGTCGACAGTTTGGCATGTCAAATCCCGAGTGCCGCGTAACAGAGTGAGCGCCTGTTACTCATCCCAGCTTCTGCCAACCTAGCAGTTCGAAAGCATGTAAAAATGCAAGTAGAAAAATAGGGACCACTACGGTTGGAAGGTAACAGCGTTCCGTGCCCCTTTGGCGTCCAGTCATGCTGGCCACATGACCACGGAGACATCCTCGGACAAGCGCTGTCTCTTTGGCTTTGAAACGGAGATGAGCACCAGCCCCTAGAGTCAGAAACGACTAGCACGCATGTGTGGGGAAACCTTTACCTTTACCTTAGTATAGTACTCTAAGGGGATATGATGGCTCAGTGGTTAAAGACGCTGAGCTTGTCAGCTGGAAAACTGGCAGTCCAGCTTCCAGACCTGAGTGCTGCGTGAAAGGGTGAGCTTCCATTCCTGCCCCAGCTCCTGCCCACCTAGCAGTTCAAAACCATTGCAAATGCGAGTATATTAATAGGTACTACTTCAGTGGGAAAGTAGCAGCATTCCCATCGCCTTTGGCATATACACATGCTGGCCATATGACCATGGAAAATGTCTTCAGAGGATGCTGGCTGCCTCGGCCAAGAAACGGAGATGAGCACCTCACCTTAGATTTGGATGCGACTGGGAACCTTTCAGTATGGTACTGTATATGTGCCCACTTAAATCAGAACACATTACATCTCTCCTCCATGAGCTGCATTGATTACCAGTTTGCTACTGGGTTCAATTGAACATACTGATAATGTGACCGATAAAGTTCTACATAACATGGGAATGGATTATTTGAGGGACTGCCTCTTCCCAAACAGATAACACCCATCCCAACAGATCCTGCAGGAAGGGCATATTGCAAGTCCTATCCACAGGGGAATGGCATCTGATGAGATCCCAGGAGAGCCTTTTCTGATGCAATGCCCATCTTTTGGAGCATCATTCCCTCTAAGGTTAGATTGGCCTCAACTTTGCTGGTTTTCTGGAAGAGCCTGAAAACCTGGCTTTGTTATCTTTGTTATCCGACCTGGGGATACTGTAACTTTGGATAGCGAAATGGATGGCATATAAATTTAATAAATAAATTAAAAACATGCATATGAAGCCTGCAAAGTGGCTGTTGTTGTTAGCTGCGAAGTCGTGTCCGACCCATTGCGACCCTATGGACAACGTTCCTCCAGGCCTTCCTGTCCTCTACCATCTTCTGGAGTCCATTTAAGCTCACGCCTACTGCTTCAGTGACTCCATCCAGCCACCTCATTCTCTGTCGTCCCCTTCTTCTATTGCCCTCAATCTTTCCCAGCATTAGGCTCTTCTCCAGTGAGGCCTTCCTTCTCATTAGGTGGCCAAAGTATTTGAGTTTTAGCTTCAGGATCTGGCCTTCTAAAGAGCAGTCAGGGTTGATCTCCTCTAGGACTGACCGGTTTGATCGCCTTGCAGTCCAAGGGACTCGCAGGAGTCTTCTCCAGCACCATAGTTCAAAGGCCTCAATTCTTTGGCGCTCAGCCTTTCTTATGGTCCAACTTTCACTGCCATACATTGCAACTGGGAAGACCATAGCCTTGACTATACGCACTTTTGTTGACAGGGTGATGTCTCTGTTTTTTAGTGTGCTGTCTAGATTTGCCATGGCTTTCCTCCCGAGGAGCAAGCGTCTTTTAATTTCTTGGCTACAGTCCCCATCTGCAGTGATCTTGGAGCCCAGGAAAATAAAATCTGTCACTACCTCCATTTCTTCCCCATCTATTTGCCAGGAATTGAGAGGGCCGGATGCCATGATCTTGGTTTTCTTAATGTTTAGTTTCAACCCAACTTTTGCATTCTCCTTCTTCACCCGCCACAAGAGGCTCTTTAGTTCTTCACTTTCTGCCATTAGAGTGGTATCATCATCAAAGTGGCTGTATTGCTAAGGAAATAATGAGTGTTTTAGCCCACAGATTATTTGTAATGATTTTTAATTATTTTTGTTATTTGGTTTTATAATTTCCTGTTTTTAACTATGTATGCTGCTCAGAGTCCTGTATGTGAGATTGGCAGCTACATACATTCATCAAATAAATATATATCATAGTTCCTCTTATCTCTTGTGGTTAATAGGCATGATGATGGAGTATGACTAAAGTAATAATTTATGTGTTCAACCATAACTGGATAACTATCATTTGAGATCCTTTATAAAAACAGAGAATGCCGTCTGGTGGCTCCCAGAGGGAGGGCGTTCTCTGTGAGCGCGCCTGACCTATGGAACCGTTTACCGGTTGAGCTCCGGATGGCTCCCGACCTTCGCTCCTTCCGACGCGACCTAAAAACATATCTGTTTAAGCAATCCGGTCTGGTCTGACGGGTTCTGTTTTAATTATTGTTTTAAGATAACTATTTGTGCATTCTGTTATTTATGTCACTGTTCACTGCCCTGAGTCCTTAGGGAGAAGGGTGGTATACAAGTCAAATAAATAAATAAATAAATAAATAAAATAAAAGTAATATAAAATATGTTTATTTGTCAAATTTATATGCTGCTTATTTTGCTAAATAATAATTTAATAAAATGTTAAAATTCATTTAATTTTTTAAAAAATAATTTAAAGCAAACTTTAAAAGATCTTCAATTTTTATCTGATTTCATAATTCACTGATACAAAATAATTAATACTCTTAAAGCCTTCACTTATTTGGAGTGACAAAATTCTTGAAAAGACCGAAGTAAAGCTGCCACTAATCAGTCCAGCAAGATTTTAGTGTCTTGTGATCAACAGATGGCAAGTGGTATATTCCATAATAAATTTTATCTGTTGCCTGTGTTTCTACTCTGGAGCTAGAAAGGTATGTGATTTCAGCAGAGCTGAAAATCATAACTTTTGACCACACTAGTGATGAAAACTTTGAAAGCAGGCTGATTGATCATACTGATCATGGATTTATTTTTCCTCCTGGCCAATACAGAGAATTGGGATAAGATGCAAGTTATATAGTTCCTGAGTTCCTGGGTGCACAATAGATGTTAATGTAGAAGTGAGATGGAAGAGTGAACGTGCTGCTTGAGTGCTTGGTGAAAGGGAAGTAGTGAATACAAAAAATGTCCTCTGGCTAAGAAGTACAGCTCATAGGGCTTCAAATTAAAACATTCTAAGACAGGGCTTTTCAATCTTTTCACCTATTGTACCACTTTTAGCATATGGCAACATCTGTGTACCACCAGTTGCCTAGCGAGGTGTCAAAAACCTGATGAACACAAAAAAAGGAAAAAAGTCATGAAGTACAGGTAGTCCTCGACTTACAACAGTTCGCTTAGTGACTATTCGAAGTTACAATGGCACAGAAAAAAGTGCCCCCCAAGCCACAGCCGAGCAAGACACCTGCCTGCCCGCCCGCCCGGCGGCGCTCTTCCTCCTGTCCGAGGTTTTCATTGTTGTGAGCATTTCTGTTGAGGATTGGGGTGGGGGGGGGTGTTTGGTTTTTATCCCCCCCCCCCTGTCTGCTGTGTGGTTGCAGCAG
Source organism: Vipera berus (assembly GCF_964194415.1). NCBI lineage: Eukaryota > Metazoa > Chordata > Lepidosauria > Squamata > Viperidae > Vipera > Vipera berus. Next base: position 120,618,974 of record NC_138204.1, on the reverse strand, counting down.
GTTTTGGTCACTTCACATGACCCCGGGATACTGTGACCGTCATAAATATGAATCAGTTGCCAAGCATCTGAATGTAAATCACAAGACCCTGGAGATGCTGCAACATTCCTGCTGATCGGGAGTCTGGCGCTGATCCTGGCACTTCCGCTGAGCCCTGACAGCCCCGAGGAAGCACTGATCCTGGTGCCTTCGCTGAGCCCTGACAGCCCTGCAGCTCCAGCCATCTCTTGCTCAGGCTTGTGCGGTGCAGCCACCGGTTCAGCTCATTCCCCTCCCCCGCTACCACTTTTCTAGGATGGTCGTATACCACCTGCCAGGTGCCAAGGTACCACAGGTGGTACCCGTATCACTGGTTGAAAAGCCCTGTTCTAAGAGAAAGTTAAGCTGTTTCTGGTTGAATACATCCAGCGAAGGAGAATTCATTCCTACTTAGTGCTGTAATCAAACAGTTTTTATTTGGAAGTTTTTAATAATGACTAAATGTCTGTGGAGATTCTCAGTCATCCAGGTCATGGTTGAAAAAGCACCTTTGGGCTAATAATGACTAGAATCGCTCTTCCTGCAACTTAAAGGCATTGCTGCTAAGCTTGTAAGCCGCCCTGAGTCTTCGGAGAAGGGCGGGATATAAATGGAATTAAAATAAAAATAAAATAAAAATTGTTCTCTATCCTTCCGTTATGGGATACAGATAGCTCTGTAAGCACAATTGGGACCACCAGCTCCTTTGCTAAGCAACACAACCATTAAGCAAGACACGTGACTGATGGACTTAGAACCTCATTTCTGATTCATTTGTTAAGCAAGGCATCAGAACTTGCAATTTTACTGCCAGCTTTTTCATTGACTCTGCTTGTCAGAAATCAACTGTGAAGTGCACAAATGGTGATTACATGGCCGTGGGACACTGGAACAGTTGTAAATGCCTGTTGTTTGCAAAATGCTTGAATCTTGTTCATGGGACCACAGGGATGGTGTGATGGACTTGCCATAAAAGTTACTTTTCAGTAACTTAAGAATGGTCACTAAACAGCAGTTGTTTAGCAAGGTCTACCTGTATAGACAGCAAGTTGTGATACTTCTTCATGCACTTAAGTGCTCTTCTATTACCCCTCTTTTTTGGTAAAGGCAAACACATATCCAATTTCCTCAGTTCTACTCCCGAGACTTACCGTAGTTTCGAATTTGCGTAATAACCTCAGGAAGAGGGTAGATAGTTATCTATCAGGGATAGTGTAATTTGATTTCCTGCACCAGTCCTTCCTCAGACTGCCCACTCTATGCATCTGATAAAGTGAGCTGTAACTTACAAATACTTAGTTTTTTAAGTAAAATTGGTGATACCATACTCCTGATTTTCCCCCCCACCATTATTGACTAACATAGTTCTCCTACAAATTACCAAGCAGATGTTTGTTTATTAAATAAGTTCATACGGCCGCCCAATTGACAGTGACACCAGGTGGCATACAGCAATAAAAAGCTGTAATAACCAGTGGCGTAGCGTGGGGGGTGCAGGGGGGGCCGGCCGCACCGGGCGCAACATCTGGGGGGGGCGCGCTCGCACTCGGGAGGGATGGAAGACGCGCCGAACCGAAGCGCCCTTCGCGCGGCTGGAGTCCCGCGGGGGGGATCCGGGGCTGAGGCGCACTCGGGGAAGCAGCAACTCACAACCAGCTACTCTTGGGGGACGGAGGCACAAAGCCGGCCAGACAGGGCTCGGAGCCATCCCAGACCACAGCTGCACTTCCACCTTTCCCAGGGCGGCCCCCGCAGACGGAGCGCAGTGCAGGGCACCAGCATGCCCCACTGCCAGAGAAGCGCCCGCCGGTGCGGCCCCGACTCCCTCACCCCGCGGCAGGTGGCGGTGGGGTAGCGGGGCTTGCGAACAGCGGGGCGGTCGGCGGCGGCTGCTCCCGGCGCCGGGCAAGGGCAAGCAGGGCAAGGTCGCTCCTGCTCAAAAGCCAGAGTTCAGCGGCTGGCGAGGCGCTCGCGCGGGGCTCTCCCGGGGCTGGCGGGCCGAACGGGGACCGGCCTCCCCCTCTCTGCGCTAGAGCGGCCCCCGCGGTGGCGGCCTGGCGCACGTGGCTGAGGGGGCGGCGGTGGCGGGAGGGGGGTCAGAGGAGCGAGCCGAGCTCTCCCGGGGCAGCAGGTGCGGGCTGGTGCGGCTCCAGGCTCAGCCGCAGCTCCGGCCAAGGGCTGCCAAGCTCATGGGGCGTCGTGCTGGCCCCCTCCCTCGCTCCCTGCGCCCGGATGCGCCCCCGGCGGAAACCCCGGCCAGCCGCGGTGCATGCCTGAGCGAGACGGGCAGCTGCGCTGGCGGGTCCCGCTCTCTTCCAGGCATCAGAGGTAAGAAAGGGACGGCGGCGCCCCCAGCCGCCCCCCCGCCGGCTCCGAAGCGGAGGCTCCGCTGCGCCGCCCGCCTCCTGGCACGGCCTCGGGTCCCGGTGCTTCTGCCGCACGTGAGGGAGGGGATGCCGGACCTTCCCCCTTTTCCCAGGGGAGGCGTGGGTGGGGGGTGCGGCGGACGCCCAGGATGCGGGGCTCCCTGCGGCAGACTCGAGTGCTAAAATCCACGGGTTAGGGGGCGCAAATTACTTGCCTTGCCCCGGGTGCTGACAACCCACGCTACGCCACTGGTAATAACAATAAGACTTATATACCACTTCAAAGCGCTTTACAGCCCTCTCTAAGCAGTTAACAGGGTCAGCATATTCCTCCCCCCCAAACAATCTGGATCCTCCTTTTACTGACCTTGGAAGGGTGGAAGGTTGAGTCAACCTTGAGCTGGTCAGGATTGAATTCCCAATACATTCCCCCCCAGTGATAATTCAGCTTGGATTTAAGGAGAAAAAAATCCCTTTCCAACTCTAATATGAGTAAATAAATATGAACAGAATTGGCTGAGCCTGAAATTGGTATAAACATGTTTCAATGTGTCTCCACTTTGTAAAGTATTTACTATCACCCTTCTTTAGTATAGATATAACACACTGATATTGTCCAATCATTCACACAGCGTCCCATATTTGTTGACCTAGAGCTGCCTCTTTTTTTTGCCATTGTAAATGGTTCCGTCAATATTTTTTCAGTACCTGGTACTTGTCCCTCAAGTTTCAGTGGAGTTTGTTTTTGAATGTATTCTTTCTTTACAAAAATTTTTTGGGGTTATTTTATAGTAGCATTTGTAAAGAGTTGCAGGAGTCTTTCTATCTTCCTTTCATCTCACTTCCCTCTTTCACTCTTCTTCCATGGTTATATTAATGTATTTTTATCTTACCAGTGCATTTTCTGTGATTTTATTGATAGCCATTCATTAGATATATATTCTGCCTTTATTTTATCTAACTCAAGCCAATGTACATTATGCTGTTTTCTCCATAACAACAATCCTATGAGATAAAGAGATTGAAAGAAAGTGATTATTTCAAGGTTGCCCAAGTAGTTTCTGGGCCTAATGATAGACAAGTATTCTTGTTAGACTGTTTTCTAGCCCAACGCTTCAACTTCTATATACTAACCTGACTTTTTAAAAAATATTTTTAATAGTCTGTAAAATACATGGTGGGGTTTTTTGTTTTGTTTTAGTATTTTTTTATTGATTGATTTGCTTCATGGAGGACAGACATGCAGACCTGTGTATGTGTGAGGGAGGGCAGCCTAGCTAGGCAACAACCTCCAAAATCACATCTAGAAGCAGGAATTGGTAAACCATTTCTGTATTATTGTTGTATGGCTGTGGCTGCTAAGCCTACCATGAAATGCTGTTGTGATTTCAAACAAACCTGTCTTTTGATTTCATTGGAAAAGTTTTTTTTTGAAATTACAAGCTAGGCAAGTGAGAGTGGTTGAATTTAATTCCTTTCTACCTGCTTAGTTTATGAATGCAGCTGAAAGTCCTTCAAAAGACTACAGCTTCTTTTTATTATTTAGGAGAAAAGTGAAGCAGCTAGTAAATTGCCTTCTCTCAGGCATGGGAAACTTTGATTTATTATAGTATTGTTCAGTGTAGTTCAATCTGGAAAATACCCTCCTTGCCACCTTATTAATTTTTGCCTTGTAAATCATCTTTATTATTCTTCCTGGAAAAAAATAAGCAGTGATTTAGGTATGACAGGCTTGAAACTGCTTAACATGCCCCAGAAATAAATGAAACAAGGTTTTAAGCTGTTTGGGGCTCTTTTTGGCAGAATTTGCACTGGGTTCAGTTTTAGGTTTTTGGCAGTATAAAAGTAGGAGGAAGCTTTGATTTGAGTACATTCTTTTCACTTGAAACTTTCATTTCTGTGCACTCAATAATTTTTATTTATTTTATTTTATTTTAATTCCATTTATATCCCGCCCTTCTCCGAAGACTCAGGGCGGCTTTACAAACTTAGCAGTAGCCTTCATTCTATGTATATGCCTGCTTATTATTAGGGCTAATATAATTGTGAAAAAGAAAATATGAAAATGTTGATGCTTTGAGACATAACATTTATGAATAGTCTGCATTCTCCCCTCACTCAACTATTTTATCATGTTTAAAATGTTAAAAAATGTGCCCAGTTTCTGAAAAAGTGTTATTTTTTGGAGGCTCTTAGATACCTACTCTCTTCTCAGAACTCTCTGGATTATGGGATCTGATATAAGAGTTTTCCATTTGGCAACCAACACATCTTACAGGCAGTCCTTGACTTGTGATCACAATTGAATCCAAAATTTCCATTGCTAAGCAAGACAATTGTTAACTGAGTTTTGCACCATTTTATGACCTTTCTTGCTACAGTTACCATGTTTCCCCAAAAATAAGACCTTGCTTGATTTTTTGGGGAGGGTGGGTCTAATATAAGCCCTACCCCAAAAATAAGCCCTAGTTTTGGGGCGAGGCGCATGCCTAAAAATCAAGCCAGGGCGGGGGTGGGGGGGGTGAAGCTGCCCCATGGGCCCCGCACCCATTACCAGGCCTTCCATGAATTGACACCTGCCTCTCCTTGCTGGTCCACTTCTGCAGCGTCTCCCAGCCTGCATTTCACAGTCAGAAGCCCTTCCGGAAAGCCTCTGCAGTCGAGAACCGAGCTATAGTTTTAATCGTAGCTCGGTTCTCAGCTGCAGAGTCCTTCCGGAAAGGCCTCTGACTGTGAAATGTAGGCTGGAGCTCCATTCTCAGCTGCAAAATGAAGCTGCTCCTTCAGCTGCAGAAAAAGTGGGCCGGCTGAGTGGGGCTGTTGGTGCCGCTGCTGCGAGGTGAGTGGAAAAAAACACCCCCTGAAAATAAGACCTGGTGCCTCTTTTGGAGGCAAAAAATAATGGTAATAAGACTGGGTCTTATTTTCGGGAAAACATGGTAAGTGAATCACTGAAGTTGTTAAGTTAGTAACATGGTTGTAAACTGAATTTGGCTTCTTCATTGACTTTGCTTATCAGAAGGTTGCAAAAGGTGATCACGTGACCCCAAGACACTTGCACCTTCACAAATACATGCCAGTTGCCAAGCATCTGAATTTTGATCATGTGACCCTGGGGATGCTGCAATGGTTGTAAGTGTGAAAAGCAAGTCATAAGTCACTTTTTACAATGCTTTTGTAATAGTCACTAAATGAGTGGCTGTAAGTGAAGGACTATCCGTATTTTTGGTGTATCGTGCAGCTCCATAGTAAAATGTACAATTTAACTTTAGTAGAACAATATATATGGTACTCACGAATGAAGGCAAACATACACATCCCAGAATAACGTTGCAGGGTCAGTCATTGGAACCAGAGGTTTTGTCTTCCAAGCTTTTTGACTTGTACTTGAGCCCATCTTCAGGGAACCTCTCTCTAGCAGATTGTGTACTGTTCTGTGTGTGGTATTTATAGTGCCTGTTGTAAGTGGTTTTTTAGATGTTGATTGGGGTGTGTTGATGGCTAGGTTTTATGTCCTAAGCTGGCGTTTGCATGTGCTGCCCTGCCCTCACCTTCTAAGTACTTGATAGGCTGGTGGTAAATCAGCATTCCTGTTGACTGATGAGGGGCTTGTTTCCCAGACTTCAATCATTTCCCTGGCTGTTTTGTCCCCTGCATGTATTGCCCCTGTGACTATATAGGACAGATGGGAAGGAAGCTAACCACCAGAGTGTAAGAATACAAGTGAGCGGTCAGACGAAGAGACTCGGACTCATTGATAGCCTCACTCTGCAATGAACAAGGACACACATTCAATTTTGCAGCTACTAAGATTGTTGGACGAGAAGGCACAAAACCAGCCAGGAAGAGATTGAAGGCCTGGGAAAAACAGGTCCCTTCTCGGTCAACAGGAGTGCTGATTTACCACCAGTCTATCAAGTACTTAGAAGGCGAGGGCTGGGCTGCACAAGGACAGTTAATGACTTAAAAGCCAGCCATCAACACACCCCAATCAACATCTTAAAAGCCACATACAACAGGCACTATAAATACCACACACAGAACAGCACACACTCTGCTAGAGAGAAGTTCCCTGAAGTTCCCTGCTCCAGCACAAGTCCAAAAGCTCGAAACACAAAACCTCTGCTTGTGGTGACCAACCCAGATTGGATCCTGCAATATATGGTACTACTTTACTTACCACAAAAGGCCTGCAAGTATATGTGTTTGTGTGTGTGTGTGTGTGTGTGTGTGTGTGTGTGTGTGTGTGTGTGTCTCATTTATATCCGTTTGGCCCACTTGATTGATGTATATCCCTACGGAAGTGTCTGATGAAACTATTACCATTCTAGCAGAATAACTGCCAGGTTACATTTGCATAAATGTGAGTGCAGATTAACTGATACCATGCCTGTTTCTCACAGGACTCTTACAAACGCTAGCACTAACTCCAGAACACAAAAACAAGTCCCATCAAACAAATAATCTTTGCAATAGTGGCAAATATCTGTAGCTCAGGCGTAGGATGAGGGTGAAGGTTCGTTCTCCAAGCTTGTGGGTGTTCTGTACCAGCCTGCTACGGGCCCTGCAGCAAAAGCAGGGACAACCCCTTTACAAACGGCAAGAGGCTGGAATAAAGCCTGCCAAATTTATTAACATAAAACAGAGCAAGACAAGACACCAACCATGAAACAGGAGCTATGAAACGAACTATCCAAGCAGTTGCCTTCAGCAAACCAGCCCTCCCACACATTCCCCTTAAATACAGTTCAGGGCGTGGCCTCTCTCTGCCTCCTTCCGAGGTGCCCCATTGCCTTCCTCTGTTTACTCCTGATTGACTGCCTCCTGCGTCGGGCATCCTTGAACAGGGCCAGCTGTGGGTCATCTTCATCCACGCTGTCAGGCTCACACAGCTGGGTCTCCGTCGTGACCAAGTGGGAGGGGCCCGGCTGAGGGCTCTGTGGAGCCTCAAGGCCATCATCAGCAAGCTCTTCAACACCCCCCTCCTCCTCCTCTGAGTCGTCCGACCCAACTGCCGAACCCACAGGCTGACCCTGAATCACAACAGTGGGTTGGTTTCCGAAAATTTCATTACCAGGCTAGGTAATATCTTCACCAGAGTTTAGGGGATGTCATTGTCCGTGTTTTTCTGTTTATAATAGCTTGAGGTGTGGGTGTGTCAAGTGAGGTCTTGTGATGGGTCAGGTGTGAGTCATCAGTGATAATCTTGCAATGGGTCTTGCAATAGGGAGGTTACATCAGGTTATGGTCATTGGGAGGTCAAATGCTGGTGGGGGGGCTTGCGTAGATTGGTTGGTTGGCTGTGCGTTTGATTTGGTTTCTGAGAGATTCGTAGGCTGGTTTTGGTCGATGTGCCTGTTGATGGAATTGCTTGTGGAGTGCCAGGCTTCAATGAACTCACAAGCATGGCGGGCGGTAGCGTGGCCGATGATTCCTGTGTTGCTCCAATAAATCTGGTGCTGTTTGGTGTCAGTGTGGGTAGAGATTAATGATTTGGGGTCATGGCGTTTGACTGCCAACCGGTGTTCGTAGATCCTGGTTTTCAGCTGACATGATGTTTTTCCCATGTAGAATTGGTTGCAATGGTTACAGTTGATTTTCTGGATCAGGGCTTTTCAACCTTTTCACCCATTGTACCACTTTTAGGATATGGCAACATCCAAGTACCACCAGTCACCTAGTAAGGTGTCAAAAACTAGATGACAAAAAAAGGAAAAAAGTGATGGTATAGATCAGGGGTAGGCAACCTCGGCTCTTTTATGACTCATGCACTTCAACTCCCAGAATTCCTGAGTCAGCTATGCTGACTCAGGAATTCTGGGAGTTGAAGTCCATGAGTCATAAAAGAGCCGAGGTTGCCTATCCCTGGTATAGGTAGTCCTCGACTTACAGCAGTTTGCTTAGTGACTGTTTGAAGTTACAATGGCACTGAAAAAAGTGCCCCCCAAGCCACAGCCGAGCAAGACACCTGCCTGCCTGCCCGGCGGTGTTCTTCCTCCTGTCCGAGGATTTCATTGTTGCGAGCATTTCTGTTGAGGATTGGCAGCAGCGGTGGGGGTTTTGGTTTTTATTCCCCCCCATCTGCTGTGTGGTTGCAGCAGGTTTTGGTCACCTCACATGACCCTGGGACACTGACCGTCATAAATGTGAATCAGTTGCCAAGCATCTGAATGTAAATCACAAGATCCTGGAGATGCTGCAACATTCCAGCTGACTGGTGCTTCTTCTGGGCTCAGCAGAAGCTCCAGGATCAGCGCCGAGCTCCTGCTGGAGCCTGGCGCTGATCCTGGCGCTTCCGCTCAGCCCTGCAGCTCCATCCATCTCTCGCTCAGGCTTGTGCGGTGCTGCCACCGGTTCAGCTCATTCCCCTCCCCCGCTACCACTTTTCTAGGATGGTCGCGTACCACCTGCTAGGTGACAATGTACCACAGGTGGTACCCGTACCACTGATTGAAAAGCCCTGCTGTAGATCACATTTTTTCTTTCATCCTTCTATATCGTGTCTTTGGTTCTGGATAATTCCTGGTGGAGTGTGGCTGGGGGTTTGTGGGCTGTTGTTATTCCTAGGGGTTGGAGAATTCTGGCTGTCATTTCTGACATCCCTTTTGTGTATGGTAGGATTAGGTTTTGCGTGGTGCTTGGCTGTGTGGTGTGTTATGGTTTGGCTGCGGTGTGTCATCTTGCTGGTGACTCCTTAATGTCAATCTGTCACAGTTGGAGTCAGTTCACATAAATACAAACATATTTGTGATACCATGATCAACTACAAGATACTTTGTTTAGTAATGATCAAACTTATTGAACTGATAATGATAAAAAGCTATTGTAATCAAGTTATAACAGAATACATCTAAAATATAGAAACCAGAACAAATCAAAATACCGTATATACTTGAGTATAAGCCGACTCGAATATAAGCCAAGACCCCTAATTTTACCCCCCAAAAATGGAAAAAGTTAGTGACTCGAGTATAAGCCGAGGCTGGGAAATGCAGCAGCTCACCTTATGCTCCTCTCCAGAGATCTTCCCTCAGCAGCGGCCGGCAAAGTAGCTCGCACGCGAAACAAGCCTGGCAGAGGAGCCGGAGCGGCGAGCAGAGGCGCCCGGCCCAGATCCTGCAAGGCCCGGCCGAGACGCGGCCCCAGCAGCGGAGCTGCTCCGGCTCCTCTGCCGGGCTTGTTTTGCATGTGAGCTACTTTGCCTGACGCTGCTGGGGTCGCGTCTCGGCCGGGGCCTTGCAGGATCCGGCCCGGGCACCTCTGCTCGCCCTCAGCAGCACCAGGCCCGGAATCACATGCGAAACAAGCCCGGCAGAGGAGCCGGAGCGGCGAGCAAAGACGCCCGCCCGGATCCTGCAAGGCCCCGGCCGAGACGCACCCCCAGCATCGGAGCCGTGTGTGTGTGTTTCTTTCTTATTCCTCCCTTCTCTGGTGGTTGGAAAGGCGTGTGACGCGCTTCGACAACAACTCTGCTGGCTCTCTCGGTGGGAACCTCCCATCCTCTATATACCCCCATTTCGGCTGCTTCGCAAACTGCTTCCTCCACCCCACCCCACCCCACCTCACCCCCCTTTTTCCAAACATTTTGTTTGCACCTCTGGGCCAAGCACGCAACTCCGAAAACGATCCCACCACTGGCAACTCCCTAGCACCGTAGGCAAAAACTAAAGTCGAAGCCACACCTGACAATCGGGGAGGGGAGGGGAGGGGGGGAGGAAGGAGGAAGAAACCAGCGCACCCTTTGCCCTTTTATTGTCGCAATCGAAGAGGCAGGAGAATGCGGGGTGGGGAGGGGAGAGAGAGAGAGTAGAAATCCCTATTTTCGGAGCCGAGAAGAGAAGCGCGGCTACAGCAGTCGCTAGAGTTCCCCCCAAGGGGGCGGAGAAAGAAGAACTCTCGGAGCGTTTCTTTCGTAAAGACGCGCGCAGGCACACACTCGCCCAGCCGCGCACTTCGCCCAGCTTCTCGTGGGGAGTTTGCAAGCCCTTCGTTTCTCTTCAGGGCCGTCAGAAGGGCGAGCAAGTCTCTGCCCTGCCCTGCCCTGCCGTGGGGGTGGGGAGCCAAGCGCGCTTGACGTTCCTGGAAACGAGAAGGGCCTGCGGAGACTGACACCAACCCGAGTGCCCAAGCGGGTCTTCTCAGCGTCAGGCAAAGTAGCTCACATGCAAAACAAGCCCGGCAGAGGAGCCGGAGCGGCTCCGTTGCTGGGGGTGCGTCTCGGCCGGGGCCTTGCAGGATCCGGGCGGGCGTCTTTGCTCGCCGCTCCGGCTCCTCTGCCGGGCTTGTTTCGCATGTGATTCCGGGCCAGGTGCTGCTGAGGGCGAGCAGAGGCGCCCGGGCTGGATCCTGCAAGGCCCCGGCCGAGACGCGACCCCAGCAGCGTCAGGCAAAGTAGCTCACATGCAAAACAAGCCCGGCAGAGGAGCCGGAGCAGCTCCGCTGCTGGGGGCGCGTCTCGGCCGAGCCTTGCAGGATCTGGGCCGGGCGCCTCTGCTCGCCGCTCCGGCTCCTCTGCCGGGCTTGTTTCGCATGTGATTCCGGGCCAGGTGCTGCTGAGGGCGAGCAGAGGCGCCTGGGCGACCCCAGCAGCGTCAGGCAAAGTAGCTCGGCCGCGCGCAAGTCCTCGGTAAGTTCTTTTTTTTTTTGTTCACTGGAGTATAAGCCGAAGTGGATTTTTCAGCCCAAAAAGTGGGCTGAAAAATTCGGCTTATACTCAAGTATATACGGTACTGTAGTACAATTCCAAGTATGTATGGTTGAGAGCTGATTATTTGCTATATAAAAACAACTCTGCTTTTATTTATCCCTAAACCTCCATAAACCTGTAACTCTCAAATTGCCATTTAATGTTAGTCCAGATAATTTGAGATGCCACAGATGGATAGGCAATGACTTTGAAGGACAAAAGGGGGAGCTGCTACCGTGGCAGCATTCCGATAAGCAGGGCTTGAACTCCAGTTGAAGAAAATAACTTGAGGAAGCACCTTGTGGTTTGCAAAATTGATGTCAGCCCAACAAGATAGACCAGAGCAAGAAACCAAGGCCGTATACAGGGATCTGAAAAGTCTATACACCTCTGTTAAAAGGCCAGATTTTGGAAATGTAAAAAAATTAGACCAAGATTTCAGTTCAGATTTTTCTACCTTTAACATAACATATAATGTACAATTCAGTTGGAAAACAAACTGAAATCTTTGAGAGGGAAAAATAACAATAAGAAACATGTAATAACCACTAAATGAATGGTTGTAAACCTGTACTGTTTTTAGGCGTTTTGTGTATAATGTCTTTAGTGTAGAACAGGGGTGTCAAACTGCCGGCTGCGGGCCAGATGCGTCATCCGGAAGCTGCACCCACCCCATTGCCGGATGGGAAAACCATCCTGATACGTTGCGCGACGTCGCGTGACGTCGCGAGTTTGACATGTCTGGTGTAGAAACTAAAGAACGTTTAAAGAAAGAACTAAAGTTTATCAATTGATAAAACAAAAGTGAGAACTAGTGTGGTGTAATGGTTAAAGCATCAGGTTAGAAACGAAGAGACTATGGGTTCTTGTCCTGACTTGGGCACAAACCCAGCTGGGTGACTTGGGTTAGTACTCACTTCTCACAGACTTAGGAAGGAGACAGTGGCAAAGCGCTTCTGAAAAATCTTGCCAAGAAACTGCAAGGATTAGTCCAGGCAGTTCCTAGGAGTCAACACTGATTCAAAGGCACCCTCCCCCCCAAAAAAAGCCCAAAGTAAATGGGGTATTTGAAATCAGTTGCTGCTTTATCAAGTCTCTTCATAACTGCTTTCTGAGTGTAACTGGGCTAAGGGATCCAGAATAGAAACTGACGCATGGAAATATATTGCTGAGCTATGGTAGGTTGTAGGAGAAAAAACATGGTGGAGCAGTGGGCTAATGCCTCCTTAAGTAACACCAGCTGCCTGCAATTAGTGCAGGTTCGCATCCCACCAGGCTCAAGGTTGACTCAGCCTTCCATCCTTCTGAGGTAGGTAAAATGAGGACCCAGATTGTTGGGGGCAATAAGCTGATTTTGTAATAATGCCGCTTGGGGGGGGGGGCTGAAAGCCCTAATAAGCAGGCATATACATAGAATGAAGGCTATTGCTAAGCACATTGGTTTGTGCTTAAATTGTAAGCCGTCCTGAGTCTTCGGAGAAGGGCGGGATATAAATGGGATTAAAAAAAACAAAAAACAATTTACTGAGATTTCTAAACTCCTACTGAAATCCTGGAAGCAAAGCTATGATAGTGTTAAAATAACAAGCAGAGCTCTGACTTTAAAATGCTTGTGTAGAAATGCTTGACTAATTGTAAATTTGATGTGTTATTCTAACTATCCCTTAGGCTCAGGCTTAGTAACAATTTGTAGCTGTAAAACTTAATTTAAAATTAAAGCCTTTTTTCTTCTCATGCTCTAGGTCGATGACATAATTTGACTAATAATAGGAATTAATATTTTTCAAAGCAAATTTAATTTAATTTAATAATATTTCTATACCGCCCTTCTCCCTGAGGACTCAGGGCGGTTCACAGGGCAAAAGTGAAATACACAATACAAACATTAAAAAGAGATTAAATGATTGCCCAAGTTAAAACAATTAATATACAATTATAAAACCCCAAAAATAAAATTAAAAATACAAAAAATAAAAAACCCCACCAATCCCCATCAGGCTAGGCCGGCTTGTACAAACAAAAACGTCTTGAGATCGCGACGAAAGGAGCGAAGATCGGGCACCATCCGGAGCTCTACCGGTAACTGATTCCACAGCTCTGGAGCGCCCACAGAGAAGGATCTCCCCCTGGGGGCCACCAATCGACATTCTCTGATCGGTGGCACCCTGAGGAGGCCCTCTCTGTGGGAACGCACAGGGCGCAGGGAGCTTGATGCCGGCAGCAGATGTTCCCTAAGGTACTCCGGCCCCATGCCATGGAGGGCTTTGAACACCATTACCAGTACCTTGAATCTCACCCGGAAGGCAACTGGCAACCAATGCAGCTCACGGAGCAAAGGTGTAACGTGGGAGTATCGGGAGACTCCCAACACAACTCTCGCGGCTGCATTCTGTACCAGTTGGAGCTTCCGGGTGGTTCTCAAGGGCAGCCCCATGTAGAGAGCGTTGCAGTAGTCCAGACGAGAGGCCACGAGCGCATGAGTGACCGTGCATAAATCATCCCGGCTAAGATAGGGCCGCAACTGGCGCACCAGGCGAACCTGGGCGAAAGCCCCCCTAGTCACAGCTCCTATATGGTCTTCCAAGGTGAGCCGTGAATCTAGGAGGACTCCCAAGTTGCGAGCCCTATCTACGGGGGGTAATAGTTCACCCCCCATAGCAAGAGGTGGAATGTCCGAATAAACCCGGGATGAAGATATGCAAAGCCACTCAGTCTTGTCGGGGTTGAGTTGAAGTCTGTTCCTCCCCATCCAGACCCGAACCGCCTCCAGGCAACGGGACATCACGTTGAGGGCATCACTGGGGTGGTTTGGGGTCGAAAGGAAAAGTTGGGTATCATCAGCGTACTGATGATACCCAACTCCAAAACCACGAATGATCTCACCCAGCGGTTTCATGTAGATGTTGAACAGGAGAGGCGAGAGGACCGACCCCTGAGGAACTCCACAAACGAGAGACCTCGCGGTCGACCTCTGCCCTCCTGCCAACACCGACTGCGAACGTCCCTGGAGATAGGAGGAGAACCACTGTAGGACTGTGCCTCCCACTCCCAGTCCCCTGAGACGCCGCAGCAAGATACCATGGTCGATGGTATCGAAAGCCGCCGAGAGGTCTAATAGGACTAGAACAGAGGAATATCCCCTGTCCCGAGCCCTCCAGAGATCATTCACCAGCGCGACCAATGCCGTCTCCGTGCTGTGCCCGGGCCTGAAACCCAATTGGTACGGGTCTAGATAATCCGCTTCATCCAGGACCAGAGGGAGCTGATGCGCCACCACACTCTCAACAACCTTCGCAAGAAAGCGAAGGTTGGAGACAGGACGAAAGTTGTTCAATACAGCTGGGTCCAAGGCAGGCTTCTTGAGGAGAGGCCTCACCACCGCCTCTTTCAAGACGGCGGGGAAGCTACCCTCACCCAGAGAAGCCGATATAACTGCCTGGAACCAGCTGCGTGTCCTCTCCCGGGCTGCATAGACCAGCCAGGAAGGGCACGGGTCCAACAAACATGTGGTGGTGCTCAGCCTCCCCATGATCCTGTCCACTTCCTCCGGAGTCACAGAATCAAACTCATCCCAGGTGATATCGACAAGACCGCCCGTGTCCTGATCGCCAGACTCTGCCCAGAGTCCAGACCGGTCCAAATCCGAGCGATTTTGTCCGACAGATGCTGGTTAAACTCCTCGGCACGACCCTGCAAGGGATCCTCCCTCACCTCCTGATTTAGGAGGGAGCGAGTCACCCTGAACAGGGCGGCCGGGCGATTATCTGCGGACGCGATAAGGGTGGCGAAGTGGTTAGACCTCGCCTCCCTTATCGCAGCGAGATAAGACCTAATGTGGGCTCTTAGTCGCAATCGGTCGGATTCGGATCGGCTGGATCTCCAACCGCTCTCTAGGCCCCGTCTCCGACGCTTCATCTCCCGGAGCTCCGCAGAGAACCATGGAGCTCGACGGGATCTGCACCGGGTCAGGGGCCGCAGGGGTACAACTCGGTCAAGAGCCTCAGTGGCCGTCCTTTCCCAGGCTTCCACTAAGGCATCTGCCGAGCTGTGAGCAAGGGAGGCAGGTGGGGACCCCAGCGCCGCCTGGAACCTCTGGGGATCCATTAAGCGTCTGGGGCGGTACCATTTAATTGGTTCCATACACCCACGGCGGGGGTGAACAAAGTATAAGAAATCTTCAAGCTATTTCTCTTCCTTATGATTAATATTAAAATAATAAATGAATTACCCATATCATCTCTAACCATCAGTGCTCATCTGATCAGAAGCTCTGAGTTATTTAGATCAGGGGTCCCCAACCCCCAGTCCGTGGACCGGTACCGGGCCACAGCATGCCAGCAACTGGGCTGCATAAACAAACAAAGCCCCATTTGTGGGATGCAGGCAGCACACAAAACCACACGCCCTCCAGTCCACGGAAAATCCTCTCTCCACGGAACCGGTCCCTGCTGCCCAAATGATTGGGGACCTCTGGTTTAGATGAACTGCCAGAAGGATGGATTTTCAGAGGGGGGGGGATAGTTTGCCAAAGGGTAACTTGATCCCAGCTCATTCTTCACTGTCTGGTACACAAACAGCAGACTCAAAAGAACATGGGGTGCAACAAACAGTAGTTAAATTTTTACATACTGAACAGAATAATTGATCCATGTGCTAGGTAAGCAAAAGCACCCAGCTCTGTTATTTTATAAAAAATAGTGCCTTTTTACCATGAACTGATGGTGCTGTCTCTGTTACAAGGTTTAGAAAGTAGTGTGCTGCTTTTTAACATTTGAGCCTTGAATTGAATGAAAGTAGGATGGCGGTCATGTAACTGATAAAATCTTGACTAAGATAATCAAGCAAAGGATTTATGAGCATCTAGAAAGAAACAAGGTAATTACTAGAAGCCAACATGGATCTGTTAAAAACAGATCACACCAGACAAACTGTATTGCCATTTTTGATATAGTAACTAAATTAGTGGACAAGCAAAATGCTGTGGACATAATATACTTAGACTTCAGCAAGACATTGACAAAGTAGACCACAATCTACTTCATAGTAAGATGCAATAACATGGGATAGACAATACTGCCACCAGATGGATTCTCAGTTGGCTAACCAACTGCATTCAGTAGGTAGTCCTTAATGCAGACATGTCAAACACAAGGCTCGGGGGCCGGATCTGGCCCGCGAAGTGGTTTCATGTGGCCCGCGAAGCCATCCTGGAAACAGTGAGGGAACGGCCCCCACTGCCTTGGCCCTGGCCCAGAGACCCTCCTTCTGCCAGAGACCCTCAGATCTGTCCCACTCCTGCCCAGGCCCCCATAGGCACCCTTGATGTGAACAATGTAGAGCTGGCCATGCCCACCCAGTAGGCCATATACACTCTAGCCACGCCTACCCAGTAGGCCATGCCCACCCTGGCCATACCCACCCGGCGCCATGAGGGAAACCGCAGTGCTGATTCGGCCCTCAATGAAATTGAGTTTGACACCCCTGCCTTAATGGAACTACTTCTGCATAGAGGAAAGCATGCAGTGGGGTGCCACAAAGTTCAGTCTTGGGCCCATTACTCTTCAATATTTTCACAAGTGATCTAGACAAGAGAATAGAAGGGGAACTCATCAAATTTGCAGATAACACTGAGCTCAGGAGAATAGCTAACACTATAGAAGATAGATTCAAGATCCAAAAGGATCTTGACAAAATTGAGCATTGGGCCCTATCCAACAAGATGCAGTTCAGTGATGGGAAAAGTAAGGTCCTGCATTTAGACAGAAAAAACCAATTGCGCAGGTATAAAATGGGCAGTACCTAGCTCAACAGCAGTAACTGTTGAGGGATCTAGATTTCGTAGTGGACCACCACTTAAGTATTAGCCATCAGTGTGTTGCAGCTGCGAAAACAGCCAGAATCCTAGAATGCATCAACAGAGGGCTAGCATCAAGACAACAAGAAGTGATAGTACCACTTCACATAGTGCTGGTGAGACCACATTTGGAATACTATCGTATTTCCCCAAACATAAGACCTATCCCAAAAATAAACCCTAGCCTGATTTTTACACATGTGCCTAGTATAAGCCCTACCCCCAAAATAAGCCCTAGTTAAGAACCTGCGCAGCTGCCCGCCTGCCCATTCTGTTTGGTGGTTCGCAGTGCCACTGCCGTGAGGTGAGGCGAGGCAAGTGGGGGAAGGGGTGGAGCTGCCCCACGGGCCCCACACCCGCTTACCTCAGGACCCGTGTAGCCAGGCCTCCCACACCCCAACACTTGCCTCGCCTCGCGGCGGTAGCACCGACAGTCACTAGTCCAGCAGGAGCCTGTGTGGCTACCGTTCCACTTCTTTTGTGACTGCTCATTAACCTGGGGTTCTGTTCTCAGCTGCAGAGGCCTTTTCTGAAGGCCTCTGCCGGCGAAACGGAAGCTGGAAGCGACACACGAGCGGCCACAGAAGAAGTGGGCTGGCAACAGCCACGCAGGCTCCTGCTGGATGAGGCTGGTGCTGCTGCCACGAGGCAACACAATGGAGAAAAATAAGACATCCCCCGAAAATAAGATCTAATGCCTCTTTTGGAGGCAAAAAAAAAATAAGACCAGGTCTTATTTTCAGGGAAACACAGTATATCCAGTTCTCATCACTACGATACCCCCCCAATGGAGACTCTGGAAAGTGCATAGAAGAACAACAAAGCTGATAAAGGGTCTGGGGGCTAATTCATGATAAATGGTCGAGGGAGCTAGGAATGACTAGCCTATCGAAGAGAAGGATTGGGGGACATGGTAACTGTCTTCCATTACTTGAGGGGCTGTCACAGAAAAGTTTGAATTATTCTCTATGTGTAGGACACCAGAAGTCACTACATAAAGTTGGCAGGAATAGCCAACGCTCCAGAAGATAGGCTTAAGATACAGAAGATACAGACTTGAACATTGGGCACTATCTAACAAAATGAAATTCAGTGGTAAAAAAAGTAAGGTTTTACATTTAGCAAGAAAAACCATATGCACCGGTACAGTATAGATGGTACCTTGCTCAATAGTAGTAACTGTGAGAGGGATCTCGGAGTCCTATTGGACAATTGCTTAAATATGAGCCAGCAGTGTGCTGAGCTGCCAAAAAAGCCCACACAGTGCTAGGCTGCATTAACAGAGGGATAGAATCAAGATCATGTGAAGTATTAATACCATTATATAGCGCCTTGGTAAGGCCACACTTGAAATAATGCATCCAGTTTTGATCACCATGATGGAAAAAAGATGTTGAGACTAGAACAGAGGTCCCCAACCTTTTGGGCACCTGGGACCAGTGCTGTGGAGAAAGATTTTTCCGCAGACCAGAAAGGACGTGGTTTTGTGTGCTGCCTGCATTCTGTGGATGGGGCTTCTCTTGTTTGTGTGGCCTAGTTGCTGGCTTGCTGTGGCTTGGTGCAAGTCTACAAACCGGGGGTTGGGGACCCCTGCTCTAGAAAGGGTACAAAGAAGACCAACAAAGATGATTAGGGGACTGGATGCTAAAACATATAAAGAATGGTTGTTGGAATCGGGTATGTAGTTTAATGAAGAGAAGGACTAGGGGTGACATGATAGCAGTGTTTCAATATTTCGGGGGTCAAGGACCTGTATTCTCAAAAGCACCTGAAGGCAGAAGCAATGGATGGAAATTAATCAAAGAGAGAAGTAACCTAGAACTAAGGAGAAATTTCCTGACAGTTAGAACAATTAATCAGTGGAACAACCTGCCTCCAGAGTAGCAACGCCTGCCTGCCGGGTGGAAGAAACAGAAAGGGTGGCGGTGGCGGTGGCGGCAGCTGCTTTTGAGGCAGCTTAGTGCCCTTGCTGAGATATGGAGGTTCTCCAGACCTGTGCTTCACGGCTTTGATGGCAGGAGTAGCAACGCCTGCCTGCCGGGCGAAAAAAACAGAAAGGTTGGTGGTGGCAGCGGTGGCTGCTTTTGAGGCAGCTTAGTGCCCTTGCTGAGATATGGAGGTGCTCCAGGCCTGTGCTCCACGGCTTTGATGGCAGGAGTAGCAACGCCTGCCTGCCGGGCGGAAAAAACAGAAAGGTTGGTGGCGGCAGCAGCGGCTGCTTTTGAGGCAGCTTAGTGCCCTTGCGAGATATGTAGGTGCTCCAGGCAAGCAGTTGGGACGGCTCAGCAGAGGGAATGGATGTTTCTCCGCGCGTGCTGATCAGCGGGCATGGAGAAACGCCGAAACTTGAGTCTTCATCCCAACTGCTTGCCTTGCTGCAAGGCAAGCAGTTGGGACGGCTCAGCAGAGGGAATGGGCGTTTCTCCGTGTGCGCTGATCAACAGAAAGCAAGCTGAAACAAAGAGAGGGAGACTGTCAGGAGTGCGAGATCACCGATCTCGCGCTCCTGCAAACTCTCCCACTTGGTTGCAGCTTGCTTTTTGTTGCAGAAAGCAAGCTGAAACAAAGAGAGGGAGACTGTAAGGAGCGCAAGATCAGCGCGGGCTGAGAAACGCCTATCTCGTGTTCCTAGCAATTTCCCTTGATTTCCATTTGTGAAGTTCGGGGCTGGCCTTATGGAGTCGCCAGAGCTCCCGTGGGCCCGGGAGGATGCATACACAGGGCCGCTGATCAGCTGACGACTCTGTACCACCGGCCCTGACCTCCACCGACCGGCTCCAGTCGGGGCCAACTGTACAGAGTCACCAACAGTGGAGGAGAGCGGAGCGCGGGCCTGGAGCACCTCCATATCTTGGCAAGGGCACTAAGCTGCCTCAAAAGCAGCTGCCGCTGCCGCCACTGCTGCCGCCAACCTTTCTGTTTCTTCCGCCCGGCAGGCAGGCGTTGCTACTCCTGCCACCAAAGATGCTTCAGCGTTTCGGTGAACGCACTAGGGCGCCCCAACAGCAGCCGCCGCCAGCGGAGCGATTGCCCGCTCCTTGGGGCTCACTGCTGCCATGGGGGCCGGCATGAGGATTTCTTTCTACGGGGGAGGCAGACGCTGACGGAGATGCGGCAGATCTCCAGCGTCTCTTTCACCGCCGCCTCCACCGCTACTGTCGTTGGCTTCTGCTATGGCCGAACGCGGGCAGCCTCCTCCACCCCCAGCAGTGGCATCCGGGGATTCTCCAGTTTCATCGGAACCAAGCAGCAAGTGAAAAAGGTAGCAGTAGCAACACTAGCGGGAGTGGTTTTAATTGCCAAGTGTCCCCATGGAAGTCAATGGAGGCACCACGGCTGGCCTTTTGAGTTGGTGAGTGAATGAGAGCGAGAAAGAAATGTTTTCGAGCAAAGTGTGAGTGAATGAGAGTGTGAAAGAGGCTTTTTAGAGCAAAAGTGAGGGAATGAGATAGCAAGAGAGAAGCTTTTGCAAACAAAACATGAGTGAATGAGAGCGAGAGAAAAGCTTTTCGAAGCAAAGGCGAGTGAATGAGAGCGGAGGGGGCAGGGCAGCTGCACGTCTCGCCTTAGGCTCCACTGTTGTCAAGCCTCTTGTTTTGTGCATGTGCGCGCATGCGCGTCCATTTTTTGCATCTCCTAGTTTTTCCTTTTGTGAGGGAACCAGTTCCAAGTGGCTCTTTCACTGTTTCAGGTTGCCGACCCCTGGACTAGAAGACCTCCAAGGTCCCTTCCAACATTGTTGTTATGATTATTATTATTATTATTATTATTTTTAAATTTAATTTTAATTCCATTTATATCCCGCCCTTCTCCGAAGACTCAGGGCGGCTTACAAGCTTAGCAGTAGCCTTCATTCTATGTATATGCCTGCTTATTAGGGCTTTCACACACACCCCAAGCGGCATTATTACAAAGTCAGCTTAATTGCCCCCAACAATCTGGGTCCTCATTTTACCTACCTCGGAAGGATGGAAGGCTGAGTCAACCTTGAGCCTGGTGGGATGCGAACCTGCGCTAATTGCAGGCAGCTGGTGTTACTTAAGGAGGCATTAGCCCACTGCTCCACCAAGGCTCCACCAAGTATATTACTATTATATACTTCACACCTTGTCAGATATCTGCTCCCTTTATTTTTCTGTAGTTACTTTAATAAGCAGTTGCTACTTTCTTGGTCTAGTAATTGTCTCAATGGGCAAGCATTTATTTTAGTCAGGAATGGTATTGTTGAAAGAAAAAATTTTCAGGTCCAGTCCAAGCCGGAAATAAATAAAAATGGAGACTGCTTAGGAAAGAAGCTTCTGTTTATTGAAGAACAGAACAAACAACATGTGGTTCTGGGAAAGCTGACAAAATGGAGTTGGGATAGGTGGGCTTTTGTACCTTCTTTGGGCTTTGTATTTGAGGTTCTCCCTGTTCCTGTGGCATGTACTTTGACCTGAGCTTGAGTGTGCTCTCTTGGTATTCTAATGGTATCCTAAAGGTCATGGTCCTTGGATTTTGGGTGAGAGATGTAGATTTTAGGGGTCTTTGTCTTTCTAATCCCATCAGTTCCCAGCTTCCTAGCCCCGGTCTTCCTGAATGAATCACCAAATTTGCATTTCAGAAAGCTGATTTCTGCTCGGGGCAGAGAGACTTGGGGGGAGGGATGGTTTCTGCCTAGGATTTTCCTATTATGCCTTTGAGGAAATACAATATTCTTCCTTTTAATATCCCCCATTAGTAATTCCTTCTCTGGGGGGGGGGCGGGGGTGCTGACTTCCTACACTATCATGGATTTTTCTTGTGAAACAAAAAGTATTCTTTTAAGAATATTAATAAAGTAAAACAAGTGTATCAGCAGTTGTGGCTCTTGTGAGTATCCTGATGCCTCTTGGAACTCTAAAATGAAACAATCATTTTTAAAAAATGGATGAAATCTTACATATTCACCAAATCTTATGATATTGAAATGTTCTCTCATAAGGTCTCCAGACTGTGACTATTGAAAACTCATGAGATTTCTGCCCTTTCAAACAGAAACCAAGCAATGTTTTTAATGCCCAGACACAAGATCATACGATGATACAGTTAGAAGGGCCATTCAAGCCATTAAGTCCCATTCCTTATTTAGGACAGGAATCCTCACCTCCATATCTCGGCAAGGGCACCAAGCTGCCTCAAAATCAGCCGCCGCTGCCGCCAGCCTTTCTGTTTTTTTCCGCCCGGCAGGCAGGCATTGCTACTCCAGCTGCCAAAGACGCTCCAGCATCTCGGCGAGCGCACTAGGCTGCCCCAACATCAGCCGGCGGCGGCGGAGAGCAATTGCTCGCTCCTTGGGGCTCACTGCTGCCATGGGGGCTGGCACGAGGATTTGTTTCTGTGAGAGAGGCGGAGGCTGACGGAGATGCAGCAGACCTCCAGCGTCTCTCTCGCCGCCACCTCCACCGCTACTGTCGTTGGCTTCCGCTATGGCCGAACCCGGGCAGCCTCCTCCACCCCCAGCAGTGGCATCCGGTGATTCTCCGGTTTCATCAGAACCAAGCAGCAAGTGAAAAGGTTAGCAGTAGCAGCACTAGCGGGAGCGGTTTTAATTGCCAAGCGTCCCCGTGGAAGTCAATGGAGGCGCCGCGGCTGGCCTTTCGAGTTGGTGAGTGAATGAGAGCGAGAGAGAAGCATTTTCGAGCAAAGTGTGAGTGGGTGAGAGTGTGAAAGAGGCTTTTTAGAGCAAAATGTGAGTGAAGGAGAGCAAAAAAAGCTTTTGCGAGGAACGTGTGAGTGAATGAGAGAGCGAGATAAAAGCTTTCCTTTTATCCCTTTCTTCCGACGCCACCTTCCCCCCGGCCGTTTCTCCCGAGTCACCAACCTTCACAGCTCCCTGCCGCTAGCAAGAACCATCTTTTTGAGTTTTCTACTCTCCTTTTTCCAGGCTAAGGGAGTGCCAGCCCTGCTGATGTAGGAAAAGCGAAGCCGGGGCCCTGCTGGCTCTCCAGAATAGTGGGGCCGCTTCCTAATAAACGTGGCTGATCGGTCTTAGTTTCTTCTGCAAGGAATGGTTGGGGGAGGGGTGCGTTTGCTTCACCCTTTCCTCCCCCAAAAGGTTCCCTGCTTGGAAGGAGGAAGGTGAAAGGGGTGGCTTTGGGTTTCTTTCCTTCTAACGGACAGAGTGGTGCCCAGTGGGTATTAGGGAGGGTACAGATCGGGAAAGGGGATTGCGTCTTTCCTCATCCAGCAAAACTGGTAAGAGAAAGCTTGTGGGCTGACCAACTAAGCCGCTAAATCCCCTCTTTCTAGCGGACCCTCCTCACTGGGAAGAAACCTTGGCAATGAACGGATTTGGAGGCGCGCGCGCACGTACACACACACACACACACACACACACAAAACTCCCCCTTCCGGCACGCCCCATCTGACCGACCCACTCACCTTTCCAGCAGTCCTCCTGTCTCTTCCTCCACTGCCACCATGTGCAGTGCGAGGAAGAAAAAGGTTTGTGGGCAGTCCCACAAACAGCCTGTGGGAAGTCCCACAAACCAAAGAACTTCAACCAATCAATTCAAGCTTCGCAAGTTTTTTTTTCCCCCATGAGAAGTTTGAATTGATTGGTTGAACTTTTTTAGTCCCACCTTTTTTTTTGGACTGCACATGGCAGAGGACTGGGAGCCACAGGAGACGGCTCCGGAGCCAAGGGTTGCCGACCCGTGCATTAGAGCTTATTTTGGCAGATATCTTAATTTGCGGCCACCTGCCCATTCCATTCCATCGTCTGCTTGCTCACAGCTGCAATGGGGCAGGAGAGTGTGTGTCATACTAGTGCCGCCGCCACGAGTTGAGGCGAAGCAGGTGAGAGGTTGGAGCTGCCCCATGCGCCCCGCACCCGGTTACCTTGGCCCCACAGCCAGGCCACTCATGCCCCACCACCTGCCTTGCCTCATGGCATCACCACCCACCAGCAGCAGGAGCCTTGGCCCCCAGGAGCCCGCCCACTTGGCTGGTTGCTTGCAATCGCAACGAGGCAGAAGAACATGCATTGCACCGGTGTCGCTGCTGCCACGAGGTGAGGCGAGGCAGGTGGGGGGGTGGAGCTGCCTCATGTGCCCCATACCCACTTACGTCAGGGTCCCTGCAGCCAGGCCATTCCCCACTCGGTGACCTTCCCCCTGTTCAATGACCCGGCTGCCTGCCCACCTCTTCGCTTTTGTTCTCCTCTTGAGCCGGACTGCCATGCTACGGAGGATGAGCAGGGGAGGCTCAGTCTCCTTACTCGGTCCCCCTCCACTGTTTAGAAGCCGGGGGGGGGAATGATGATGAAAGGCTCTACTGTTGCTGCGTGACAGCTGCGTCCACTGCTGGGGGGATTTTCTTCGGTCCCAGATGCCTCCGCATTGCCCCACAGATCATCTGCCCAGCAGCTGCCGCCTCCTCCTTCTTTTCTGCCTGCCTCACACTGCCTGCTCCCTGTTTCAGAGCCGGGGGGGGAGTGATGGTTGCACAATAGCCGCATCCACCACTGGAGGGGCTTTCTTTGGTCCTGCCCACCCTGTTTTGCTCCACAGATCACCTGCCCAATGGCGGCAGCCTCCTTCTCCGCCAACTCTCCTCTGGCTTGTGCTGTGACCGGGCAGCAGAATCCTCTCCTGCTGCCTTCCTCTGCCTGCCAGATACCCACCAAAGCCGGGTGTCTGGCAGGAGGTGGCAGAGGAGGCTTGCGCCGCCCATTCCATTGACTTCCCCTGTCTGCTCTGGGAAACTTTGTAAGCCGTTGCAGCCGCGGGCAAGCAGATGGTGGGAGAGAGTGAGCGGGAGGCCAGGGAAGAGTTAGCGGCTGGAATCACGCTAATGCAGTCTTTAGAGTGCCCCCGCCACCAGCCCTGGTATAACTCTCCCATTGCTATGTGGGCAGAGCCACGAAACCGCCAGCCCGGGGATGATGCAGAGAGCCTACCACTGGCCTCCAGAACTCCGCCATTGAAACCATACAATACAGGCAGTAAATGTGGAGCAGATAGAGCGATGCAGTGCCACAGGACCCAAACGGTAGGTGACGGAGTAGGAGGAAGTGTCTCCTGCTTGGCAGGTGATCTACAGGGTGAGGTGGAGCCGCTGTGGCCCAAAGAAAGCCTCTCCAGCAGTGGATGTGGTTGTTGTGCAGCAGCGGCGGAGCCTTTCACTGTCACTCCTCCCTGGCTTCGTAATGGCAGAGGGGGACTGGGTAAGGCAACCGAGCCTCCCCCGCATATCCTCCATAGCATGGCAGTCTGGCTCAGGAGGGGAGTGAAAGGCAAGAGGTGGGCAGGCAGCCGGGTCATTGAACGGGTCAGGAGAGGCCACTGAGCGGGGAGTGGTCTGTGGGGGCCCTGAGGTAAGCAGGTGTGGGGCACGTGGGGCAGTTCCACTCCTCCACCTGCCTCGCCTCAACTCCCGGTGGTACCAGTACGATATGCACTCTCCTGCCCTATTGCGGCAGTGAACATCAGACGGTGAGATGGAGTGGGAGGGCTCTTAACCACGGCTTATTTTTGGGATAGGGCTTATGTTAGGCGCACGCCAAAAAATCAGGCTTATTTTAGGGTGGATCTTATTTTCGGGAAAACACTGTAGCATATAATAGTTCAGGTTTATGTTTTCTGTATAAATATTGCCTGTTCATGCTTTTCCCATGTAAGAGGTTTTAGAGAAAATGAGTCTCCTACAAGCCAATAATTTATATTATTTATATTATTGTCAACACCAGAGCATTTTTGTTTATTGAACGCTACATTCTTTCGATCATAGGCTAAAAACCTAGACTTCCGCCGAAAGTGGGACAAAGATGAATATGAGAAGCTTGCGGAGAAACGACTTACAGAGGAAAGAGAGAAGAAAGATGGTTAGTAGTATGCTGACTATGCAATACACTGCTGTATTTCATTAGTAGTTGCTAAATCAGTTTGTAGAATGAGTGGTGCAAAGGAGAACATTTCATAGGGAAGATTTAGCCACCTAAAGTCACCTTGTAGGGGAGATGGGCGGCATAATAGATAGATACATAGATAGACTTACAAATAGTCAGTTTATTTTGTGTTCTTTTAAACATTGTAAAAACCTTATTTCCTGTTTAATTTACTCATATTGAACAATTAAGAAGTTAGGCTTATTTGATCTTAGATTTGGAGGAATTAAAATTAAGTTAAGAACTTTCTTGGGCAATAGAGGAAAAAACAATATTTACTGATTAAAGTGAAGGTTTTATATTTCAAGTGTATATCAAATCATCCTCTCATCTATCTATCTGTCTGTCTATCCTCATTAATTTTTTAAAATTTATATTTTAGGCAAACCAGTACAGCCCATCAAGCGTGAGCTTCTGCGGCATCGAGACTACAAAGTGGATCTGGAATCCAAATTGGGAAAAACTATTGTTATTACCAAAACTACTCCTCAGTCTGAGATGGGAGGGTAAGATGATAGAGATTTTGTGTATTATTGTACAAAACATCTGATTAACAGAGAGGTTTAGCAACTAAACTTCCAGTACTCTTTTTTCATAATGTGTTTGGAAGGAGTGGGCAGCTGATTGAACAAACTGAAATGAACCTGAACAAGATTGATAACAGGCTAGAGTGGAAAATTGGATGGATTTTTGGCAATTTCAACTCTACAGTCACCAGGTTGATCACTCTGGTGATGGGGAAGGGCCCAATGCACGTTGGTCCTAATTTCTTAGATAGTTGTCTGGACTGCAGAAATTTGGTGGAGAGGTACACTTCATCTCCGGTTTTAAAATCTTTTTGTGGAGCTTTCTTTCTGTCGGTGTGTTTCTTTAAGCCTCCCTCGCATCTTCTAGTGCATTGCAGATGACTGGCCACATATTTTGCAGGGTTTTAATCCAATCGACTTGTGAGGTAGTGGCAGAGGGGTATGTTGTGGGAATTCTGGCATAGAAGCGAATTCCTGACTGGTGGCCATGTGGAATGATGTGTACCCCATGCTATTGTGGACCAAATTGTTATATGCCACTTCTGCAAATGGTAAAAGGTCCACCCAGTCATTTTGATAGTTAATGTAGCAGCGGAGGTACTGCTCCAGCACCCCATTCGTATGTTCGTAAGCTCCATTATTTTGGGGGGGTGCGAGGAACTAAGTCCTTGGGAGGTTTCCAATAGCTTTAGGAATTCTTGCCAAAATTTAGATGTAAACTGTTACCCGTTGGTGTGAAATGATTCTCTCTGGAGCTCCATGTATAATTGTCCCACTTACCAGGGGGTTGTTTTCTCCTCCACTGTCACTCTCCAGAGTGGTCTCAGCTCCCTTGGTCAAGAGTTCCCTCACCATCACTAGAGGATGGGGTGAACTCTATGACCTCCACCCCTTTATGCTCTCTGTCTTTAGGTTTGGAGGGGCTTTGGTCCTTCCTTTTGGATCTTCAAGCAGGGGCCAAAACCGGATAGGGCGCTATGCATTCGGTAGCCTGATGGCCCTCGGTAGCACTGTGTGGGACGCCGTCGGGCTGAGTCATCATTTGGGGCTCAGTCCTCTTCTTCCTGCCTTTGGGGTTTCCTTCTTTTCCGGAGAATAGGGTTTTCGGGACTCTTGGCTAATGCGCTCATGAAAAACGGCCAGGTCAATCTTGACTTCATTGGCTAGGATGTGCCACCCTTGGAGGATTCTCAGTGCCCCTCGCAACAGGCAAGTGTAGAACAACTCTCAGTTTAGCCCATCTCGGAAGTAATCGGGTTTCCATCATACTTCACTCCCGGGGGGGGGGTGTCTGTTGGTCTCCCTGTCCCAGAAGAATGGCTAGCACCAGGAGTGCAGGTGTTTGGCTCCACTCAGTGAGTCTTCCAGAATCATGGGTGGGGCATTGGTCTCCCCCTTGCAGCCTTCGGCCAGATGTCAAAGTCGAACTGGCCAACCCAGCCTCCCTGCTGGGGCCCCCGGGGTTTCAGGCTCTCCTTTCACCCCAGGATCTTCCATCTCTTCTGGCTCCTTCTTGGGGAAGGACATACTCACACAATCTCTGTGGTAGTTTGCATCTCTGGGTAGATTGCTGTTGCAGATCCGGCCTAATGCATCCCATATTATGACCTTGGAATGGCCAGTGACTCATGGGACAGCCCAAACAGTAGTTTCGATTCCCCTGATCCCAGCTCCGCCTTTACCCCCTTGCAGCTCCCTCGCCCTATTGCATATGGCAGGCTGGTATCTAGCAAAGCATAGCTGGTGCAGCAGAATGGCAGTCCTGGCAGTTACTTGAGAGGACTATGCATATTCTAAAGTTGCAATCCTCTTTTTTTTATTTCTTGGGACCAAGGTAGGAAATGCTAGTTTTATTCTATAGGTTTGCAAGGTAGATTGTAAAAAAACATATCCTGGAATGCCAGATAGTCAAGCAGTTACCTTTAGAGGATCTCAGTGATCCCTTTACACAGGCAATGTCCTCTTACATGGCCATTTACCAGGGTCTTCCAAATCTGTAATTCTGTAGATCAGAAACTTGGTCCCAGTCTTTTACCTTCATTAGACACTATTGCCTTAATGTTCATGCCACGATACGTGCATCTTATATGTGAACAGTTTCCACTAGGTCTGGCACCTATCTATTGCCAATTGGTAAACGTTCCTTATCTATAAAGTTATGGGTTACCTATGGCTGCTACCACACTGTCTGTAAAGGAGGGCGCTTCTGTTGCAACTCACAACACTAGTTTCTGTGTAACCATATCACTTCCATGTGGGAATTCATAGACCACTCAAAGAAGCACATTCAAAGAAGCAGACAAAGTTGTTTAAAGGGTATTTTATTTTTTCAAGTTTTAGGTAATTGTTCTTTTACTACAGAAGAGGATAATGTGTTTTTATATTTGTTCAATAAATAAATTAAATTAAAATACATTATCATAGGCAGCCTCCAATCATTCAGTAAAAGTCCCATATAAAACATTAAAACAATAAATAGAGATCTTAAATTTAAAATTTAGTTAAAAATAAACTGAATAAGATGGAGAGGAAGGGAGCAAAGTACGCACAGGGAAGAGGTGGGGTGTTATCAAATCCATTAGGCATCTTCAGAGTGCCTCACCCCTATTGGGGGCCTAAGCCAGTTGGCAAATCCATACCTTCAAGCTGTTTCTGAAGGCCAAAAGGGTGGTTGCAGATCTCACCTCGAGAGGCATGATGTTCCAGAGGGCTGGAGCCATCGCAGAAAAGGCTCTTCTTCTTAATCCCGCCAGCTGAAATTCCTTGACTGGCAAGCATTCTCCTTTGGCCAGTGTGTAGGGCAGTGTAGTCGCATCAGTGTGAGATGGTTCCTCAGATAACCTGGACCCATGTTTACCGGTAATGACCAACATTTCAAATTGGATATTGAAGCAAAGTAGCAAACTTGAGTAGCTCGTGAAACAGAGGCCAGGGCCCATTTGGAACCAGGCCACAGAAGTCGCAGGCAAGTACATATGCACACTGCTCCACTTGCGTTCGCCTGCTGCTCGCTCAGAACCATCCCCTCGCCTCCCTTCTCACCGGTCTGCAAAGCTGGAAAAATTGGGGACCGCTGCTTTACAGCACTGTCTGGGCAGTTTGCAATGTCAGAATATTGCCCCCAAAATCTGGATCCTCATTTCACTGACCTCAGCAGGTTGGAAAGCTGAGTCAATCTTGAACCCCGTCTGGATCAAACTCCAGACTGTGGGCAGAGCCCTGAAATACTGCTAATGTAATACTGCTAATATCTTCCCTCTCCCACCCTGATCTCTGTCCTGTTGGAGCAAAGGACTCTTCCATCCCCTCTAGCTGTTCTCATTTACTCCTTCAAACATCCTAGGGAGATGGATGAGGAGTGCCCCCCCCCCAGTTCTATAGCTCAAGCTCTCAGCACCAACAGGGCTCTTTATAAAAGCAGTTACTTCTTAGACTACAGAAGTGGAACTATTTTGGTTTTAGAAAGGTTCAAAATACAAAAAAATAACATCAGACACTGTTAGAACAACAGCTTAGGTGTAGAAGATTTTAATTATAAAGTGGTAGAAAATAAAATATGATAAAACTGGATGGTGTTTTCATGAAGACATCTCATTGTTCTGTTCCCTTTAAGCATTCTAATGCCATACCAGCCAACTTCGTAGAGTGTCCTTGTATAGACTTACAAGTAGCTGTAACCTCTTTTCATGTAACCATACTAATTAAAACTTTATGTCTCAGAGCTGCATTTTGCCTGGAAATTGACAATAATATTACAGTATCATGAGGAATTGATTGCTAACCGTTGATAGCATTTGAAGAATTGCTTTTCAAAAGAAATTAATTACTGGGCTGTTTAACCACATACGAAGGAGGTTCCCTGTGTCTCCAAAAACCCTTCAACAACTAATTTAAGAGGCAAGGATTAGGCAAGTACGTGGGAGTCAAAATGCCACGTCTGCCCCAGCTTCAGAAAAGAATAACATTTGAATAGAAATAGTTTTAATCATTTGAAAAATCAAAAAGTAAACAGCATTGAAATTCTCCAAGTTCCCCTTATTCAAGTCATTTTCCTTTACTGGCTTGTACCCAGATTTCTTTTTTATAAGTTACTTCTTGTTTGTAGTTAAATAGAACCTTCCTTATCTATACCTTCCAGCACTGCACAAGGCTGTTATAAATAAAAGAGTTAATGACCTGTAAGTCTCAGTGACTAGATAAGCTGTAGTGGATAATGCATCTGCAACCATCCTAATATATTATTCCCTAGCATATTACTAATAGAATTCCCAGTCAAAGAAAAGTTTACTCTGCCACATAAAATCACTAAGTCTTTCTCCTCCCAGCCAACAAATTGTTTATATTTTAAAAGAGCCTTGGTGGAGCAGTGGGCTAATGCCTCCTTAAGTAACACCAGCTGCCTGCAATTAGTGCAGGTTCGCATCCCACCAGGCTCAAGGTTGACTCAGCCTTCCATCCTTCCGAGGTAGGTAAAATGAGGACCCAGATTGTTGGGGGCAATAAGCTGACTTTGTAATAATGCCGCTTGGGGGTGTGTGTGAAAGCCCTAACAAGTAGGCATATACATAGAATGAAGGCTACTGCTAAGCTTGTAAGCCGCCCTGAGTCTTCGGAGAAGGGCGGGATATAAATGTAATAAAAATAAAATAAAATAAATAAAATAAGGGTAGAAAAGTAGGATAATCTTCCCCACCAAAATAAAAAAAAATCTAGTGCAAGATTTTCAAATTTTTAATCTAGATATGTCATTTAAAAATGGCAGTGACATAAATACAGTCAAGTAGCATCTTGGGAAAAACAAAAAAAAATCAGTAGCATTAATGATTCAGTATTTGACAAGCTGGCTCTTAAACCTTCCTGATATTTGACTAAAATAATTCATCTCTCTGTCTTCTCCCATTAATCTATTTTTAATAAGGACTGCTGCTGCTTTAACTTATTACCTGAAGGTAATCTATGGACTGTTTGAACAAGAAAAGAAAAGAAAATGGGGTAAAATCATCACACTTAAAAGTAACTCTCTTGGAGCAAATATTTATAATTAAAGTATTTGCCCCAAGAGAATTACTTTTAAATCATGAGAATACGTCAGCCTTAATTCTCTCATTTAAGATTCGTAGAGAATAAATTGCAATTCTTAGGGATCTTGAATTCAAACTTTCCTGGCCATAACACGTAAATATTGATTACGTGTAAGGTAAACTGACAATTCACACTTTATTGAGTAGAACTTGACATCTAAATTCACGTAAGAAAGGATTTTTTTCATGATTCTTTTTCAAATGTTATTTAGGAAATTATATTTCTTATATTCTGTATTTTTTCACTAGGCTTGGTGACTATTTTGGCAGGTGACAGCAGCACTCAGCCAACTTTTCTTGAGCTTAAAAACTAAATAGGGCTTCCTTAGCTCCCCCCCCCAACCAGGAAATGTCAGGGCTAGACTACAAAAAATCGTCCTGGAATAGCAAACTATTTCTGTATAGTTTCTAGGTAAACTACATGGATGTGTTTGTGTGAGCTGAGTGATTCAAAGAGCTGAGTGATTCAAAGAATCTTTCTTTCTCTTTGTAGCCTGTGACTTTGTGGCACTTTAGATATTAAAATGAGTAGCTGGCATTGTAAAGGTGCTCAAACGTTTGCGAACCCTTTTGAATTTTTAATATTTCTGCATAATATCACCTAAAATGTGATCTATTCTCCACACATGTCCTAAAACTAGATAAAGAGAACCCAGTTAAACAAATTGAGTCAAAAACATACGTGTTCATTTATTAATTGAGGAAAATGATCTAGAGCTACAAATCTGTATGTGGCAAAAGCATGAGAATCTTTGCTTTCAGTAATTAGGCAATAACTTCAATTTAGTATTTCCGAGAACTCTGGATTAGCCCATTCCTATTTACAAAACGGCTTCAACTCAGGAGAGTTGGTAGGCTTCCTCACGTGAACTGCCCATTCCAGGTCCTTCCACAACATTTTTATAGGATTACAGTCAGGATTTCAACTTGGCAAAATATTAATTTACTTCTGCTTTAGCCATGGTAGGTACAATTTGTGTATTTCGAATTGTTGTCTTCTTACGTGACCCACTTTCTTTGGATGGAGAGATACCCTGATACTTTTCCTGTAGAATTTGCAAGTACAATTCAGAATTCGTAGTTCTGTCTGCGATTGCAGTCCTAGTCTAAGCAGGAAAGCAGGCTCAAACCATGATACTACCACCACCACTACCATTCTGCAGATGGGGTAAAGTGTTTATGGTGGGAGTGCTATGTTTGCCTTTCACGAAATGTAACACTTGCAAGATTGGACGCCAGCCCTTGCAGGTGCAGGTAGTCTTGATTTATGATGAGAGTTGCGACTGGAATTTCCGTCGCTAAGTGATGCACGTGTGAACTGTGATGTCATCATGTAACTTCATCGCTTAGCAATGACAATTGCAGCAGTCCCGATTGGGATCATTAACCAAACTCCAACCGTCACTCGGTGAGGATACACCCCGATCCAAGGCATTCTTGGCTTGTTTCCTCTCATCCTCAAGCCTTGGTAAGATAAGGGGCTGTCTCCTCTGCCTCCTGTTCAACCCCTCCCCCCACTCCTATCTCCACACATCTTTGCCCTTTTGGCTGTCCTGTGCTCTGCTCACCCTGTTCAGCAAAGTAGCGGAGCCAAGGTGCCTTGCATAAATCACGTGCAGCCTTTCCTCGAGGCCAAAGCCTTTAGAGAAAGCTGCATTTGATTTGGACAAGGCTACACATAGCCTCAGGGAGAAAGCCTGACATGGCCAGCAGTTGCCTCATGAGTGCCCAGGCCAGGCACATCTCTTTAGCAGCAGGAGGAAGAAGAGAGTAACAGTCGGTTGAGGTAGCAGTGCGGCAAGGCCCAATGTGGCAGATGTGGCAAATTGCAGGATGGCCAAAAGGGCAGAGATGGAGAAGATAAGGGGGAGGGGCATTGAACCCTCCAGTCATACGTTCAGGCAGGATGCCAATTGCCCAAATTTAGATCACGTGACTGGCATGCTGCAACAGTTCTAAATTCTGGACTGAGCATAACTAGCATTTGCTCAGTGCCACTGTAACTTCAAATGGTCATTGCATAGTCGTTAAGTGAGAGCTATCTGTAGCCCAGACAAGCAACTAATATTATTAGAACTAACGCTACTTTTGTTATGAGGTTACAATAACGTCATCTTGCCAGTCTGAAAGTAATCCTTCGTTACCTTTACTTTCCAAGGAACTAGAGAGGATCTCTTTTGAGGGACCATGTTCCCATTCCTTCTGTGGGCTGAAATGTCTCTTATTGCACAGGCTACGAATCTTCCTCCTGCTGTCTTTTAAGGATATTTATTCTGCAGACCATTACAGAATCTGGGCAAAATGGTTGGTAGGAAGTCTTGCTTTAACCTTCCCTAAAAAGAAATTCTCTGTCCTAAACTAAGCTGACAGTTCACAGGCACCAATATAGTGAGGGAGGAGAATTAATGACACCAGAGGACGCAAATTGGGTTCGTGTCAATAGGATTTCTTTCCCTAAAATTCAGTACATTGTTTCTGACGCTTCATTTCTCAGAGTTCCTAAATAAATCCAGGTGCACACCAAAATTGGGACACAGAGAAAGGCTGCTCAGCCTTTTTGTAAAGGGCCTGTGTTGGAAGGCAACGCAGCTTTCTGGAGATGTGTCAGAATCAGATCATTGGAAATATTTTCAAGTGTCCTCTGGAATTCCTTTAGAGCCATCAGGCACCTAGGATGGATGCTTTTCTCATTTCTAGCCCTGTTGTGGTTCCAGGAGACAGTTAATTTTAATTGGAGTAGGAAGTTATTAACTCTTGCCCAGCATTGCTACATTATGTGGCACTTGCCAAAAGTTCCCATTTCTTCCAAATAATCGCCTTTTATTATTGGCTAGGATTAAGCTAAGGCGAAGGGACGCGGTGGCTCAGTGGGTTAGGACGCTGAACTTGTCGATCGGAAGGTCGGCAGTTTGGCGGGTCGAATCCCGAGTGCCGCGTAACAGAGTGAGCGCCTGTTACTCGTCCCAGCTTCTGCCCACCTAGCAGTTCGAAAGCATGTAAAAAATGCAAGTAGAAAAATAGGGACCACTCGGGTGGGAAGGTAACAGCGTTCCGTGCGCCTTTGGCATCTAGTCATGCCGGCCACATGACCACGGAGACGTCCTCGGACAAGCGCTGGCTCTTCGGCTATGAAACGGAGATGAGCACCGGCCCCTAGAGTCGGAAACGACTAGCACGCATGTGCGGGGGAACCTTTACCCTTTACCTAAGCTAAGGCAGAAATGTCAAACACAAGGCCCAGGGGCCGGATCCGGCCCGTGAAGTGGTTACATGTGGCCCGCGAAGCCATCCTGGAAACAGTGAAGGAACGGCCCCCACTGCCTTGGCCCTGGCCCAGAGACCCTCCTCCTGCCAGAGACCCTCAGATCTGTCCCACTTCTGCCCAGGCCCCCATAGGCACCCTTGATGCGAACGATGTAGAGCTGGCCATGCCCACCTAGTAGTCCATACACAGTATAGCCACACCCACCCAGTAGGCCATGCCCACCCAGGCCACACCCACCTGGCCCCCTGAGGGCAACCGCAATGCTGATGCGGCCCTCAATGAAATTGAGTTTGACACCCCTGATCTAAGGCAATGTGGTCTACAAGTGCCATGCTCCACCTTCTGCAAAGGAAACAAAACAGCAGTCTCTTGGAATAAATTTCCTTGGTCAAGTTTGTCTCCCAATAGATGTTAGAGTAATTATCGTTTTAGTAAACACTAACCTTGGTGTTCTTACTACTATCAACAGCAGCATCATATTCATTCCCTTGGAGTTCTATGCAGATACAAATATTTTTAATATGAAATGGAAATCTTCCTTTCTTTTGCTCCTGACCCAGTCCCTTTCGAACAACTTATATCCTTTTATTGCCATGCACTGATACCATGAGAATCATCTGAGTAGGCCTTGTATCTAATGGAGGTTCACAGCATTTCAGAGTTGAAGGCAAAGAGGTGGTTTGGAGCGTGCAGAAGTACCACCTGTATGCCATTCCTTACACCTGGAGCATTACACGGTCTTAATATATACTTAGTCATATTCTTCTTTCTGTCTTAAAAATTAAAACATTCTCCTCCTTTATGTACCATATTTTGAGAGTCAGCATATTTACAATAAGATTATGAATTCTGTGGGTGAGATGTTCTTCCTGATGTTTCACTGCACGCAGTAGCTTAACAGGCCTGACTGGGAGCTAATATCACATTTCTTCCTCCAATATTTAAGTAGTAGATTTTTATCTCCAGTCCTCAAGAGGATTCAGTTTAAAATCTCACATCAAGTTTCACATATTTTGTACCCATGGAAGGTGCAACTCATCTCATGCTAGCACTCTTCTAGAAAACACAGACCAACAATCTCATATGAACATTATTTCCATAGTAAGCAGGATTTTTCATTCCCTTCAGAGTTATCATCCCTGGATGGGACTGGGCAGATGGGAACTTGGCCCTCAGGATCTGGGGCTTGTCTTGTGGAGAGGCAAAGTTAGGGGCAGTACAAAGGGAGCAGCCATTGGTATATAAAATTCCAGAAAGGGTCGAGAATTTAAAGATGAGATCGAGAGTGGGCCTCATCCCCACATTATTATTACAAGAATGAAGCCCTTGGTTGTTTAACATAAAGACATACATTGCTTGCTGAAGCTGCTTCTACTTTCTTCGAATTTGGATGCTTTTTAATTCCTGTAGTTAACTGTCAATGGTCTGTGAAATGCTGTCGAGATATGGTGTTTTAAACCTCATTAGAGAACATTCCTTATTGCGCCTTCAAAAAACCAATAGCAAGAATCAAGAGAAGTTGTTGCCATTGCATTTTTTAATTAGAGGACAATATTGTGCTACCAAGTCAACCAAAGCCGGAGGGTTATAGTATTGATCTTGAAGCAATGTCCAATCACCATCAACAAGTTTGAGAGGACTGGAATTGCTGATGTGTTTTTGAAAAAAATAATATAGCTGGGCAATCTTTAAAGTCGTCTCCTTTTATGCTTCATATATGAAAGAGTTTAAATGTATTACCCTCTTCGCTTACCCAACCTGAATTATTCACTGAAGATTTTAAAAAAAAGGGAAGTGGAGGTGAAGAGACAGAAGTAGAAAGTTCAGCTATATATTTTTTAACAAATACTATCAGGCTTAGTTGATTCATAACAATTACTAGATATACAGAAATTCCTATAGATGCTTAACAGTTATTTAATATAAAGAGCGCCTTGTATCCTAAGGTAGGAAATTGTATTCTACAGGCATGGGAGATATCCCAGAATTGATTTTTTTATTGTTATTTGCTCAACTTCAGGGAATAAAATACTGATTTCAGTATGAGGCCTAGTAAAATTGCTGATTGTATTTTGCTTTTGCTTTTTTTAGATCTAAAATATTGATATCCTGGGATTCATTTGTAGCATTTAATAAAATACCCTGGCGATAATTGATTTTGTTAACATAAAGTTGCTAAGAGAAGACATAATTTATATACAGGACATTTTTAAAGATATTAATAGTTATTGCTGAATTCATGTATTGTATTGTATAGTTGGTTTGGTTTTCACTTGATGTGTAGTGTGAATCCAGATACTGTGGCTTGTAATTGTGTTTTTTTTACAATTTAGCATATTGTTTGGGTTTGGGAGATCTAATCATTGACATTTATCTTCAGTGAATTGATCAAGGTGGAGGAATAGAAGTAGCTTTGACATCTAAGTCCTGACTCTGTTTTTGCTTTGAAGCCAGTTTTTAAACCACTATAGGAAGAGAGCACACACACACACACACACACACACACACACACACACACACACACACACAGAAGGAAATATTTTGGGGAATATTAAAAAGGCAGACTATTATATTTCCCCAAAGGATCTTAAAGGCAGAAAAGCAGGCCCAGTTTTTCTTAATAGCCCCAAGTAGAAAGTAAGCAGGGACGCGGTGGCTCAGTGGGTTAGGACGCTGAGCTTGTCGATCAGAAGGTCGGCAGTTTGGTGGGTCGAATCCCGAGTGCCGCGTAACAGAGTGAGCGCCTGTTACTCGTCCCAGCTTCTGCCAACCTAGCAGTTCGAAAGCACGTAAAAATGCAAGTAGAAAAATAGGGACCATTACAGTGGAAAGGTAACAGCGTTCCGTGTGCCTTTGGCGTCTAGTCATGCCGGCCACATGACCACGGAGATGTCCTCGGACAAGCGCTGGCTCTTCGGCTTTGAAACGGAGATGAGCACCGGCCCCTAGAGTCGGAAACAAATAGCACGCATGTGCGGGGGAACCTTTACCTTTACCTTTAGAAACTAAGCAGGCCAGCTCTGTAGAAATGCAAATTTGATAATCCCATTCAGAAAGACTGAGGCCCCATCCATGAGGAAATACTAGCAGGCAGAAGCCCATTCAAGACAAAATATTTTGAAATCCCTTGCAGCAAAACTGATAGCTAAGGATAGCAGAGTGATAGGATTAGAACCAGCAACCCCTCACCCATCCAACACAGGACATAGCCATCAGCCGCAGCCCCAGGGAAGCAGGACATGACCTTTAGGACATAATAGGATTAACCCACCAGCATCAGAATACCAAAAGGACACACTCAAAAGCGCAGGTCAAAGTTCATGCCACAGGAATAGGTCCCCTTCTTGAGCAAGGGGTTGGACTAGAAGACCCCAAAGGTCTCTTCCAACTCTGTTATTCTTTGAGAGGAGTGCTGCCAACCTCTCCCCCTCCCCTCCTCTCTTCCTGGGCATAGAGAGAGGGAGGGGAGGAAGGAGGGGAGGGAAACAGGAAGAAAGAAAGGGAAGGAAGGAAGGAGATGGGAATGAAAAGGAGAGAAGGAGGGGAGCGAGGGAGAAAGGAAAGAAGGAAGGAGGGAGATTGGAATGAGAGGGGGGGAGGATCTGAGGGAAGTCCTGCCTTAGCACTTGGCCACCAGCAGCCCTATTGCTCTTTCGCCATCCCCTGGTGTTCTCCCATCCTATTGCTGAGGATGTTTTGCTTACAAAGCCAGGTCCCCTCACATAGAGAGGGAGTGGGCCTCCCTCTGACCCAACCACTTTGCCCTCCTGCACCCACCACGAGCAACCTGGCCAAGGAGAGCGATCACAGCAGCAGCAGCAGCCTCGAGGAGGAGGTAAGCGCAGCTGGGCGCCCCCTTGGAGAAGTGCGGCTGGGCTAAGCAGGGCTGTGGGGTCCCAGTGCCGTGGGAGCTCAAGGGTCAGTCTAGGCGCTTGACCTCTGCTGCCCAGGGCTTCGGGTAGTCTGTGCCACCATCCAGGGCCCCCCCTGCATGGCCTGAGAAGAACGGTGAGGCTCCTCCAGTGGACCCTGTCCCAGTCCTGCCCAGGCCCAGTAGGCCACACCTACCCCAGCCATGCCCACTCAGTAGGCTGCACCCACCCTAGCCACACCTACCCAGCCCCCCCCCCGAGGGCAACCACAATACTGATGTGGCCCTCAATGAAATTAAGTTTGACACCCCACTAAATACCTTGATTCTGTTGAGCCCTATGCATTTGATTTTTAATAAAAGAGAATATTTGTAGCTCAGGGCTGAAATAAGGTTTTCTTGGTGCTCTCTGAGCTTAGTGGTTTTCTTGCAGACTTTTCATTGCCCAAACTAGGTAATATCATCAGTGCTAGTACGGGGCGGTGTTTATAGTCTAGTGCAGGGGTGTCAAACTCGCAGCGTCACGTGACATATCACAACTTTTTTTTCCATTGCCGCCAATAGGGTGGGCACAGTTTCGCCATGATGCATTCGGCCCGTGGGCCGGCAGTTTGACACCCCTGGTCTAGTGGCTTGCCCTGTCATTGTTGGTGGAAGTGGTCTTGGAAATTCTTGGGCTGGCCTGTTTAATATTAGTTTGCTTGGCAATTCCTTGATTGGGGTATTGTTTATTGTTTACTTCTTGATTGTTGGTCTGATATTAATCTATGCTGATCTGCGTGTTGATTGCTGGTGGGGAGGTGTTTTGGTATTTTTGTTCCCTCTTGATTGTCTCTTTTGCATTGTATGTAGATATTGTTTATATCTATGTGCTGGTTGTTGCAGTAATTACATTGTACAGGTAGTCGTCAACATACGACCTCAGTTGAGTCCTAAATTTCTGTTGCTAAGTGAGACATTTGTTAAGTGAATTTTGTTTCATTTTATGACTTTTTTTGGCCACAGTTTTTAAAGTAAATAACTGCAGTTATTAAGTTAGCAACATGTTTATTAAGTGAATCTGGCTTTCCCATTGGCTTTGCTTGTCAGAAGGTGGCAAAAAGTGATCACCTCACCCCGGAACACTGCAGCCGTCATAAATACGAGTCAGTTTCTGAGTGTCCAAATTTTGAGCGTGTGACAAGGATGCTGCAGTGTTCATAAGTGTGAAAAAGGCCATCAGTCACTTTTTTCAGGGTCCTTGTAGTTTTGAACGATCACTAAACAGACTGTCGTAAGTCAAAGACTACCTGTGTGTTATAGATGACTCCTGTTTTTTTTCTTTTGGGGCTGCTGGGTCTTTTGGGTCTCCACATTCTGTATCTTGAGTCTATCTTCTAAAGTATTGACTATTCCTCCCAGTATGGTGCCATCTGCAAGTCTGATGAGTTCCCCTGCTATCCCCTCACCTAGATCATTGATGCAGATGCTGAAGAGTACTGGGCCTAAGACGGAACCTTACAGTGTCCCACTACATGCCTCCATTTAGATATAGTTCCATTGAGGACTACTTGTTGAGTGTGGTTGCTCAGTCAATCACAAATCCGTCTGGTGGTGATGTTGTCTATCACAAATCTTACCAAGAAGTACCGTATTTTCCGGCGTATAAGACGACTGGGCGTATAAGACGACCCCCCAACTTTTGAGATGATTTTCAAGATTTTTCATCTTATACGCCAGAAAATCAGCGAGCCCGGGAAGGCACGCCCTCCCCTCTCACTGTGGAGGAAGCAGGGCAGGCTGGCGTCTGGCGGGAGCCAGCAGGGCAGTCCTGCGCACGCGCGCGCTCCCCAGCTGTTAAAGAGCACTCCTTAGCAGCCGGGGAGTGCGCGCGTGTGCAGGACTGCCCTGCTGGCTCCCACCCGATGCTCTTCCCTCTTGAGGCAGCATCGCTCCCCGGCTCCTAAGGAGTCCTCGGGGATGCTGCCTCAAGAGGGAAGAGCGTCGGGCGGGAGCCGGCAGGACCCGATGCTCTTCCCTCTTGAGGCAGCATCCCCAAGGACTCCTTAGGAGCCGGGGAGCGATGCTGCCTCAAGAGGGAAGAGCATTGGGCAGGAGCCAGCAGGACCCGACGCTCTTCCCTCTTGAGGCAGCATCCCCAAGGACTCCTTAGGAGCCGGGGAGTGATGCTGCCTCAAGAGGGAAGAGCGTCGGGCGGGAGCCGGCAGGGCAGTCCTGCGCACGCGCGTGCTCCCCAGCTGCTAAGGAGTGCTCCTTAACAGCTGGGGAGCGTGCGCGTGCGCAGGACTGCCCTGCCAGCTCCCGCCAGATGCCAGCCTGCCCTGCTTCCTCCACAGTGAGAGGGGAGGGCGTGCCTTCCCGGGCTCGCTGCTTTTCCGGCGTATAAGACGACTGGGCGTATAAGACGACCCCCCCAACTTTTGAGATGATTTTCATGGGTTAAAAAGTCGTCTTAAACGCCGGAAAATACGGTAGGCCTTGGTCTACTCTGTCAAATGCCTTACTGGAGTCTAAGTAAACTGTATTACAGTATTCTCTGATCCACTAATTTAGTCATTTTATCAAAGAATGCCATAAGGTTTGTCTGGTGTGATCTGTTTTTGACAAACTCAATTGGTTTCTACTAATACAGGGGTGTCAAACTGCCGGCCCGTGGGCTGGGTGCGTCATGCCGAAACCGCGCCCAACCCCATTGCCTGCAATGGGGAAAAAGTTGTGATACGTCGTGACACATCACGTGATGTTGCGAGTTTGACACCCCTGAACTTTGCTTGTTTCTAGGTGTTGCTTGATCTGTTGCTTGATTATCTTTTCCAGGATCTTCTTAGGATGTGAAGCTGATTGTTCTGTAATTTCCTGGATCCACATTTTTCTCCTTCTTGCAGATTGGAACCACGCTAGCTCTTTCCCAGTCCTCTGGTGGTTCCCCAGCGCTCCAGGATCTTTGAATGATATGGTTCAAATGCACACATTAAACTTTAAAGTGGGATAATACTGCAGGCTTTACGGTTATTTGTCACTTTGTAAGAAGATCAGGAAGTCTTGAATGACAAACGGAATAAGTAAAAACTTACTTAAAGTAGTGAGAAACCTGCAATGCATGATCTGAAGTTTAAAGCTCAGTCCTTGAAGATAAAATGAAGAAAATAACAGCTAGTTCTACTGTTATGCAGAAAGAGCTAAATGATGTTTACTTTGGAATCATTTTGCTTTTGCGTGTCATGAAAGAAGTGAAAATTATTTTAAGCTGTACTTATTTATGATTTTTTTTACCTGTAGAGTGTGGCTGTTACGGAAATTTTTGTCCCACACACCAAAATAATTTGGCTCATTTTGATGACAGTTATGCATTTTGACTTGGGAATGCCATTTGCTGTTCTGCCTTAGGTACAAATTGATTGTAACTAGCCCCTGAGGACAAGGCCTGTTTTCAAAAACCATGTGGGCCACTGTATAGTGTTCCTCTTCTTTTCCTAATGTCTTTAGATATAAATATCAAATAACAAAACCAAACCCTTTGAACTCAGTCAACTCTTCTGTTTACTCCAAGTATACTGTATAATGAGGAAAACTGAAACTGTACATATAGCAAAGAATGGGAGTCCAGAAAAATGGGTCTTTTATGTAGAGGTAGTCCTTGACATACGATGGCAATTGGGACCAGAATTTCTGTCGGCAGGTAATGTAAAGTGCAACTGCCTCACTTAGTGACAGCAATCCCTTCAGTTCTGGTTGCCTTTGTTAACAAATCCCATGGTAGAATAGAATAGAGCTGGAAAGGATCTTGGAGGTCTTCTAGTCCAGGGCTTTTCAACCTTTTCACCCATTGGACCACTTTTAGGATATGGCAACATCCAAGTACCACCAGTCGCCTAGCAAGGTGTCAAAAACGTGATGATCCCCCCACATGCACAAAGAAGGAAAAAAGTGATGAAGTACAGGTAGCCCTTGACTTACAACAGTTTGCTTAGTGACTGTTCGAAGTTACAATGGCACTGAAAAAAGTGCCCCCCCCAAGCCACAGCCGAGCAAGACACCTGCCTGTCCGCCCGGAGGCGCTCTTCCTCCTGTCCCAGGTTTTCATTGTTGTGAGCATTTCTGTTGAGGATTGGCAGCTGGGGAAGGGGGTGTTTGGGTTTTATTTCCCTTCCCCCCTCTGCTGGGTGGTTGCAGCAGGTTTTGGTCACTTCCCATGACCCTGGGACACTGTGACCGTCATAAATGCCAAGCAACTGAATGTAAATCACAAGACCCTGGAGATGCTGCAACATTCCAGCTGATCAGCGCTTCTTCTGGGCTCAGCAGGAGCACCAGGATCAGCGCCGAGCTCCAGCTGGAGCCTGGCGCTTCCGCTGAGCCCTGCAGCTCCAGCCATCTCTCGCTCAGGCTTGTTCGGTGCTGCCACCGGTTCAGCTCATTCCCCTCCCCCATTACCACTTTTCTAGGATGGTCGCGTACCACCTACCAGTTGCCAATGTACCACAGGTGGTACCCGTACCACTGGTTGAAAAACCCTGTTCTAGTGCAGCCCCCTGCTCAAACAGGAGAACCTATACCATTTCAGATAAGTGACTGTCTAGTCTCTTCTTAAAAATCTCCAGTGACGGAGTGCCCACAATTTCTGTGAGTAAGCTGTTCCACTGGTTAATTGTCCTGACTGTTAGGAAGTTTCTCCTTAATTCCAGGTTGCTTCTCTCTTTGGTCACTTTCCAACCATTGTTTCTTCTGCTCCCCTCTGGTGTTTTGGTGAATAGTTTGATGCCCTCTTCTTTGTGGCAGCCCCTCAAATACTGGAATACTGCTATCATGTCACCCCTGTTTCTTCTTTTCTTTAGACTTGCCAAATCCAAGTCTTGCAGCTGTTCTTCATATGTTTTTGTCTCCAGGCCTTTGATCATTTTAGTTGCTCTTCTCTGAACTTTGTCCAAAGTCTCAACATCTTTTTTTTTTTGGTATGGTGACCAAAATTGGCTGCATTATTCCAGGTGTGGTCTCACTAGGGTTTATAAAGCGGTACTAATATTTCATGTGATCTTGATTCTGTGCCTCTGTTTATACAACCTAGGATTGTATTAGCTTTTTTGTCTGCTGCTGCATACTGCTGGCTCATAGTCAAGTGATCATCCACTAGGACTCCAAGGTCCCTCTCACAGTTACTGTTTTTGAGCCAGGTCTCGCCTAATCTGTACTTACACTTTTGATTTTTTCCTGCCTAAATGTGAAACTTTGCTTTTTTCCACATTAAAATTCATTTCGTTGGTTAGGGTCATTAGGTGAGGCAACTTCCTGCTGCCTTCCTATATCCAGGGCAATGGGGAAGCCAGCAGGAAATTGCAAGTCCCAGGTGCTTGCAAACAAAGTGTCTGCTGCCAGGTAGGGGAAGTCAGATGGGGGTGCACAGAACTGTGAGAGAGACGCAGCAAAAGTTGGGGAAGGTACAGAGAGGTGCAAGCGAGGCATAGTAGGGTTCAGGGAGGATGCAAGAGGCCATGTGAGAGTTCTAGGGACTAGTTGTAACCACCATTCGTTCAGTGCTGTCAAGGACTATCTGAATGTGGAAGCTGCAGATTGATATAAAACATATAGTCATAGAGCTGGAAGGGACCTTAGAAGTCTTCTAGTCCAACCCCCTGCTCAAGGCTGAACACATTTATACCATCCCAGTTAATTTTTTGTCCAGTCTGTTTTTGAAAACCACTAGTGATGGAGCACCTACAACTCTGGAGGCAAGCTATTCCCTTGCTTAACAGCTTACCAGAAAAATTCTCCTTTTATGTTGGATCTCTCTTTATAAAGCTTCCACCCATTACTTCTAGTCCTGCCCTCAGGTGCTTTGGCGAATAAGGTAACCCCCTCCTCCCTGTGACAGCCCTTCAGGTATTGGAAGACGGTCCCCTCTAATCCATCTCTTCGATAGGCCAGACCAGACATGTCAAACACAAGGCCCGGGGGCCGGATGCGGCCCGCGAAGTGGTTTCATGCGGCCCACGAAGCCATCCTGGAAACAATGAGGGAACGGCCCCCACTGCCTTGGCCCTGGCCCAGAGACCCTCCTCCTGCCAGAGACCCTCAGATCTGTCCCACTCCTGCCCAGGCCCCCCATAGGCACCTTTGATGCGACCGATGTAGAGCTGGCCATGCCCACCCAGTAGGCCATACGCACTCTAGCCACGCCCACCCAGTAGGCCACGCCCACCCTGGCGATACCCACCCGGCCCCCTGAGGGCAACCGCAATGCTGATGCGGCCCTCAATGAAATTGAGTTTGACACCCCTGGGCTAGACATAGTTAGCTCCCTCAGCTGTTCATCATATGGCTTAGCCTCCAAACCCTTTACCATCTTGCTCTTCTCTGCACACTTTGTAGGGTCTTAGCA
This sequence comes from Vipera berus, assembly GCF_964194415.1. Classification (NCBI taxonomy): domain Eukaryota; kingdom Metazoa; phylum Chordata; class Lepidosauria; order Squamata; family Viperidae; genus Vipera; species Vipera berus. Next base: position 120,574,022 of record NC_138204.1, on the reverse strand, counting down.
TCTTTTTTTTTGTATGTAAAATGACTTAGGGGACTCTTTCCAAGATATTAGTACCAAGCAGAAAAAAGTGTAGTGGTTTAACCTGCTTCTGGAAACCTAATAATACTGTTACCTTTGGGTGGGACCATTAATTAGTTTGAAACTGTTGAATTAGATATGTGATGATTGATTATCTTCTCCTCCTCTTTCTCAGGTATTATTGTAATGTATGTGACTGTGTAGTGAAAGATTCCATCAACTTCCTTGATCATATCAATGGCAAAAAACGTATGTATAACATGTTTTTCATTTACTAATTTGATATTATTAGTATTATTGTTGCTGTTGTTGTTGTTGATTTAATCTTCAATTCCATTCACAGTCTGGGCCTGGTAAAAACTAAGAGGTCCTAACCAAGGACCTAAGAGCTGTTAAGGCAGCGTCTGAGTATATAGGCAGTTCTGAGTAGGGTGGGTTTTTGCAAAGTTGGGATATTCAGGCCTAATAAGTTCAAAATTTCCATGTATCTAGGGAGCCCTTTGGCTATTGCCCCAAGAGCTCTTATTACTATTGGCACAACCATTGATTTCTTTATTATTATTGTTGTTGTTGCTGTTAACCTTCAATTTGATTCACAGTCTGGGACTGATAAAAACGTAACAGTTCAAATCCTAACCAAGCACCTAAGTGCTATTAAGGTAGCATCTGATTAATATTAATATTATTGATGGTCACACTGTCAGCCAGATGTTTAGACTGGATTTGACATTTTTGTACACCCAGGATTTAGGGTAGATGTTGTTGGATGGTGTTGTTGGATGGCAGTAAAGCTGCCTTTTGCAATTGACTGATTAGTCAGTGCAGATGATTTTCAAGTGCTGCTTCATATGTTTTGGAATTGCACCCAAGGTGACTATTACTGTTGGTACTATATTTATTATTATAATTATAATAAAATAATAATAAAATTGTCATTATTATTTAAACGTGTATGCAGCCCAGTTCTAAATGATTCAAAGCAGCTCACAACAATAAAAGAAATTATAGTGATTTCCAGCCTGGCTGTAGGTCTTTGTCCTTAGTCAATAGATAGCCATCATTTTGTTTGATTGTAAAGTAGCCATGGATGCCGGAGTTTATTCTGTGGGTCATAATAGACTTACTAATCTATCTCATACAGAACCAATCCATTGGTTCATCCTGCCCCATTATTGTTTTTCTTTTCTCAGCAGTTAATTAAAGATCTGAGAGACTCCAGTGACTTCTATATGCAATTCATGTATTCCTCTGTTAAGCTAATGGATCTTGGAGTGTGGTCTGCAGACCACCAAGTTCCAAGAGGTGATCCTCTACAGCAGACATGTCAAACACAAGGCCCGGGGGCCGGATGCGGCCCGCGAAGTGGTTTCATGCGGCCCGCAAAGCCATCCTGGAGACAGTGAGGGAACGGCCCCCACTGCCTTGGCCCTGGCCCAGAGACCCTCCTCCTGCCAGAGACCCTCAGATCTGTCCCACTCCTGCCCAGGCCCCCATAGGCACCTTTGATGCGAACGATGTAGAGCTGGCCATGCCCACCCAGTAGGCCATACGCACTCTAGCCACGCCCACCCAGTAGGCCACGTCCACCCTGGAGATACCCACCCGGCCCCCTGAGGGCAACCGCAATGCTGATGCGGCCCTCAATGAAATTGAGTTTGACACCCCTGCTCTACAGCTTCCTTATGTCCACCAGTCAAAGATTGATCACTGCCTAAGCCCCACCTCTCTGGCCATGTCAACAGTCTGCTGATGAGAGCAGTTTGTAGTTATGTTAAAAGAGAGTTAAAGCGTATTATGAATTTGGTTAATTGTATATTATGCATAATTTTTATTTAGAATATGATTATTGTAACTATAATCCTGTATTTAGCTCTGGGAAGTGGGTGGGGGGAAGTGGGTGGGTTTGGGGTGGGAGGGATTTGGGGATATATTGTAAAATTTTGTTTTTGTAAAACTCTTTAATAAAAAAACAACAGTCTGCTGATGAGAGAGAGCCAGTCTCCATCTCAGCTTCCTCCTTATGCATGTCAACTGGCAAGAACCCATTATTATCTTAATATCTCACAGAGCATGATGGATCAGTGGTTCATAAGAATGGATCATTGGCCGAAAATGAATTAATAAAACATATAGCAGCATTGTTTAGAAAGCCACAGAGATGACCTGGCAGAAACTATACAGAAAGGACTTCAATAACATGTACACAAACAAACTATATGTACGGGAAACAAAGATAACATAAGCAATTTCAGATTGGTTCTGCCCCAATTTCCTGGAGTATAAGAGGGAAGGAAAAGGAAATGCTTTCAAGATTCTGTTACTAGAGCCTGTATCAATAAAGTAATTTTAGTCAAATTTAGGAAATTTGCTTTCTCGACTGGTTTATCTTAAAAGGCTGACATATCATAAATATTAAAATGTGAAAAAATTGATAAGCGAACAAATTTCAAGTGCAATTGCCATCTGAGTCTCTATATGCTGTGTTGCGGTCTTTCACAAGCACCCTCCCAAAAGAAGGTGTGACTAGGAAATATGGTGATGGTTATCTAAAACTGGGATGTTATTTGCCCTCAGATCCTTAGTACTTTGAGAGTTCTGTTGCAGAATATTCTGAACTAGCAAATGTGTGTTAAATGTTACGATGTGGCATACGTGAAATCATTCAAGTGAAAAATGAGTGTTTTTCTGGATTATGGGTACAAAATCTTAAAAGGACTTTTAAAATGGAGAAGATAGGAAGGCTTAACTAAATACAACAAAAATCTTTGTGAACTCCCTTGCTCAGATGAAAATGTAAAGAGTGGTTGGTTGGTTTGTTTGCTTGATTGGATGGCATCCAAATATTTGGAATGTTTATATAGTGTTCACTTGTAGAAGCTGAAGAGTAGTGCATTGAATTAACATTTGTTGCTGCTTTCTGTGTCAGGTATGGTTCACGATTTAGGTTTTAACATATAGAATTCCTTGCAACTCTTTATTAAGCAAGCAGTTTATTTTGCTCCTCCAGTTTTGCCATTCTAAGGGATTTTCCATATACCTAAGAAAACACATTTTTTACTTCAACATAAAGATAGAAACGTATTCTATTCCGCTGCTTCCGTATTATTTAGTGGCCCAACCAAAAAAAAAAAAAGACACAATAGTTTTCAGTTTTTAGTCTTGATTGATTGAAAAAGGAGCGTCCTTTTTATTATATAATGTACAGGTGACCTTTTTCAATACTGAGGCATTTATTAACTACTTGAAATTTGAATCCTGTGCTGATCCTTTGTTCAACAATCATTTGAAATTATGACGGTACTTGAAAAAGTGACTCATAATCAGTCCTTGCACTTATAAACTGTTACAGCATCCTCAATGTCACATAATTGAAATTTGGGTGCTTGGGAACCAGCATATATTTACGACTGTGTCCACATTCTGGTTTTCACGTTAACGCCATTTTCAATCTTCCTAGGGGTCATCCAATGAGCAAAGTCAATGGGGGAAGCCAGATTCATTTAAAAACCATGTGATTTGTTTAACAATTGTGGCAAAAAAGGTTGAAAAACTGGTGCAATTCACTTAATGATTGCATCACTTAGCAATGGAAGTTCTACCCCCAGTTGTGGTTGTAAGCTGAGGACTACCTGTAGTCCTTTGCCAGTACATCCTGGAATCCTAAAGTCCTACAATCTTTACAGGTAATACTTAAGAGAGCTTGATATAAAATGTTCTCTTTTTCATCCATTCTTTCCCCTCAGACTTTAATTTTAGGATGTCTGCACATGAACATCAAATGGAAAAAGGCCAAAGAGAGGCTTCCTCTGTATACTAGGTCTTTATCTGCTATCCATCACTCCAAATTCCTCCTGTAAGATGATGCTGTGGAGAGAACAGTCTTCTGTCCATCATGAGCCATTCCACACAAATTGCTTGAGAGGCAAACTCCATGAGTTGTGGAGAATGATCTCTAGGTTTTTTTTCCCCTGTAGTAATAGTCTCTGACCAATATATCATGAACTACGTGAGCTCATCTGCTCTTGCACCAGAACTTCCCATTCAATTTCTTTTCCAGCTCCCTCCCCCATACATTACACAACAGATCTTCAGTGAAATTTTTTCTGACCCATCCCTCAGGTAGTGGGAGAGGTGAGTGAGAAGAACCTTGTTTGAGCACCTGGATTATTTCCTCTGCTCACCCATTGCTCAATCTCCCATGAGAAAGAACAAGAGAGAAGGACAGATCAAGAATCTGCTTTGGCTACCTATTTGCTGCTCACCCCTAGGTCAATTGACGTAATGTAGTGATTTTTGTTGTTGTGTTTTTCATTGTAATTTCATTTGACTCCTTTAAGATGGAGTATTAATAAACATAGTACATTTCCAAGTAATGCTGTTTTCTTTTTTCACATTCCTATGTGCCTGACTTTACCGCTGGTTTTTGCCTTAATAAATCTTAAATGTCAGGATGTTTTGCTTTTGAATTATTCAATACTGTGCCATTTATAAACTCATTCTGCTGTTTAATAATTGCACATTTACTTGCAATAAATGTAGAGAATCGTGAATGGTAAAGAGGGGAAATCTCCCGTAAGTAAAGAGAAAGCAAGCACAATATTATATCCATATGTTTATGTTAGCTAGATTTCTTTACAATTACTGATTAAAAGCTGATTTTTGGGGTAGAAATTTAATCCAACTTTCCTGTCAATACAGAAGCCACAGCACAAGCAAAAGAGAAAGAACCCTGATTGCATTTCATACCGTGGAGAACATAGAAATGTATTAGCTGACAGAAATAGATGAGATTTAATAATAGCCCTGCTGGCTTAGCCCAAGAATCAACATACTGTATCACACATTCACCCATCTGATTCTTTCAGAAACTTCACAATCATGGCTGGGAGGGCGATAGTTCTTTTCATTGCTCTTTCTGAGTAGTTGGTATTTAAGCCATCCTGCCCACAGTTTCAAAACTAGCAAGCTGCCCTCAAGACCGTTGATAACTTGTTCCTCCATAGACATTTGTCTGCTCCCCTTTTAAAACCATTTAAATAGCTAACCATCATATTTATTATCAGCAAATTCTAAACCTGAACTATACATTGCGTAAAAAAGTATTTCCTCTTACTGATCTTGAGCCTCTCCGTATTTAATTTTAATAGAAGTCTGCCATTATAAAAGGTAGAGAACAGTATCTATGTCTTCACTTTCCACCATACATATCAAATTAAATTAAAGGTCTAATCACAGATTCTTAGCCAACTATAGCTTTTATTATTTATCCTGAATTTTCTAGAACTTAATTGATTCCAATCTTTAATCACAGCAGCAAGTTTCTTAGCCCTGATATATTGCTTCTCTTTTTCCTGCTTCCTGGAAGAAAAATGCCTCCAATTTCTGCTTGCCTATGCTGCCCCGTTCCCCTCATACACTCGCATGCACAGCGAGAGTTCTAAAGGTGTTTATTTTATCCTCCCCCAAACAGGTCTGCAGAAAATACCCACGTTGCGCAGATTTGGATTGCAAGCTCAGCATGACAAGAGTCACTGGGTAAACTGAGTCCAATGGGCGCACACAAAGTCCAGGGAAACAATCCACAAGTCAAACAGGTCAGGATACACAGCACGAGCACACAAGGCAAAGAACTGGGCACATTACTCCAGCATGTGCAGCCCTTCATGAGGGTTGCCTCCTCACAAGTAGTCTAGCAGCTGACCGGTGTTGCACCTGTCTCCTTTCTGCCCTACATGTCCTTAGATCAGAAGGAGGTGTGGACTCCACCACCTCCACATTGCTAACTGTTGCCCGCTGCTCCCGGGTCCTCGCCTGGAGCCTCCTGCTCGCCTCACTCAGCCTCAGCCTGTCGCTCGTCCGATCGACCCAGGTGAGGCTGCTCCATCAGGCTAGCACTCTCCCAAGCCCTGATCTGGGCCATCATGCGGCTCTTCACTTTCCTCTCAAACTCATCCTCCTCCACCAAACTCACATCCGGAGAGGGGTCTGGTGACGGATCCATGACACTGCCCTCTCATAAACAAAAATCTTTTTCATTTGGAGAGAAAGTTGTGAGGGAATCTCCTTGTTAAAATCCGTCATTCTGGAAAATCCTGCTGGTTGTGGAGGAATGAATACAGAATTCCTTATCTGGGAAACAGCTATCAGTCTTATGGATATCAGGCGATATCACATCATTCCCTCATTACAATATTTTGATCAGGTTCCTTTGCTGTTGAAATCCATTTTCAGAGGTGATTGGAGCTGTACACAGTATTCCAAGTATAATTTTACTACAGATTTATATAAGGACCTCACCAAATATGCAGATTTTGCTACAATTCCCTTTTTAATTATTCCACGTTAGACTTGTGTCTTTTTTACTCTGGGATGGTAACTTCATTGAGCTATCTACCATGACTCTGAACTCCCCTTTCTCATCAGCCATTGCTAACACAGAGATCATTAATTCTTTTGCGAAATGGGGGGAGGTGAGGTTTTCTTAGTTGTATTGTGAAGTTTGATAACTTGGCCATTTGAGGTGTATTCACCTAGCTAGGGGATAGCATGTTAGAGCTTGCTCAGTCTGTTTGATTTACAGTCCTAAACAGTTATTGGCAGAGTTAGCCACTTAGGGATTATCTCTGTTTCTGCAAATTCTCACAAATCTTTAGTGAAGAATGTTGTCAAACGCTTTTTAAAAGTGCAAATAAATATACAGATAATCCTTAGGTCATTTGTTCAGCAACCAATCAAAATTACAATGGTACCGAACAAGGGGGAGTTATTATGGGTCCTTCGTGTCCCTCTGCAGTTCTTCTGCAGTTCCTCTGCAGATCACAATTTGTGACATTGCCCTCTGGCTTCCCTCAAACAAAGTCAATGGGGAAGCCATTTGGAAGTTCCAATCTTAATGACCTGCATAGTCTTTTTTTTTAACAATTGCAAATAGGACTACTGGAATTGTTGCTAAGCGATATGGTCATGTGACATCATGCTTTATAACCACATGGCTTATCAATGGAGTTCGTGGTCCAGTTGCCACTGTAACTCAAAGACTACATGTATAGTGTCTGTTAGGTCATCTGTATCTATATGCTTGTTAACATCCTCAAAAAGTCTAAAAGATTAAGACTTAATCATATTGAAATCACATTGTCTCTTGCTCAGTAAGATTGAGTTTACATTTAAATTGAACATATTTTACTTCAGTTTTAGATATTTTTCAAGCACTAGAGAGAGAATTATCCCTTTCAGTTTTGATTTGAAGTCCTTTCTTCATTTCGCCCGAAAACATCTCTTTGATAGGCCTTCGAATCTTTTGGATTCTTTTTTGCATTGATAAAATTAATGGGCAAAATGGTTGTCTTAAATCTTGCAGATGCTTAAGACATTTGTTTCATTGCCTAAAATCCCTAAAACTTTTAAAATGCAGTGTTTGACATTCTTGTGTAGGCTGATGCAGATCTCGAGCTAGTGGAAGTTGCACATGCCTAATTTGAATGTTCCCGTATTTCCCCGAAAATAAGACCGGGCCTTATATTAATTTTTGTTCCAAAACAGGCATTAGGGCTTATTTTCCAGTTAAGGCTTATATTCGGGGAAAATATGGTATTAAATGCATCTGTCTGGCTGACAATCTTAACTGGGGCTTATTTTGGGGGGTAGGGTTTATATTACGGCATCCTGAAAAATCATGCTAGGGCTTATTTTCTAGTTGGATCTTATTTTGGGGGAAACAGGGTATGTTGAATAATTGTACTAATAACTAAATACAGTTTGGTTCAATAGAGTTTTATGTTACAGATGTGATTCTGAGCATTGTTTAGGATTAAGCCTAATCTTTACAGAAGACACAAACATTTAGCATATCCAGATATTTGGTCTCCTTATCAGATAACATTCATTTTTTCCATTTATGGCATTCATTATATGAGTGCAGTTTGAGTCACAGTTTTATTTCTCTCTTTCTGATGTCATTTTCCTTCTGAAACAGCTTGAGCTTCTTAATTCCCACTGGAAGGAGTAGAGAGCAGTATATCATGCAACACAGAGATTCTGTGGAAGAATGTGCTTCACGTCTAGTTTACAGATTGCTTCTTTGAGACATGGAGCCACTCTACACAATAATTGCTGCCCTTTGTATGACTTATATCTCAACAAAAATGTATCCAAGTGCTTCTCTCCATTTCACCTGATTTCTGTAATACTTGCCATATAACTGTGTTCTCTTCTAGCATTAAACACATCTCATTTTGACTCGGAGACTTCTGGGATTTGCATACAAGTGCTTACACACAATATTTTCATTTAATTTTTCCCCATATGGCCTTTTTGATCAACTACAATAATTTTCTAGATCTGCCGTTTTTCCCCCTCTTTAAAAATTATAATAATTTATACGCTCATCCTCTGGCGTGGTTTCTTTCTGTACCAAATGCTCCTTATATTCTGTCAGCTTCCCCCCCACCCCCAAATTAGTTTAAAAGCTGCTTTGCCACATTTTTTGATAATATGTGCCAGCAATCTGGCACCTCCTTGCTTTATGTGGGCTCGCCCCCATTTGCAGAGGCCTAGCTTGTTCCCATAGGTGTTCTAATGTTTCACAAATCCAAACCTTACGCCCAGCGTCTTCTCATCCAGGCACTAAGGCTGTTCAGGTTCTGCCTGTTTAATGGGGCTGGCACGTGAAACTGATAGCATTTTGAAGGAATCTGCTTTGACAGTCTTGGATTTCAGCATTCTGTTCCATAAATTTGGTTTCCAGGACTGAATGATTATTTTTGCTTTCGTTAATGCCACTGTGTAACATGGCCACATGCTCTTCTCCAGCACTATCTGCCAGACTACAATCCATGGAGTGTTATATACCCACAAGCTTTAATTCTGTCAGCTAAATCAGACTGAACACCTAGTGCTTAGCCACGCATCTGTAGTAGAAGTTATAAGTACAGCAAACAAATGTGGGTCCATCCCTTGTCTTTTATGCAGCATATCAGTACCATCAATATTATAAAAGTACCGTATATACTTGAGTATAAGCCGAATTTTTCAGCCCACTTTTTGGGCTGAAAAATTCCACTTCGGCTTATACTCCAGTCAACAAAAAAACTTACCGAGGACTTGTGCGCGGCCGAGGCTTTGGTGCTTCCGGGATCGCGCGCACCTCTCCCAAGCCACCGCCGTCCGAGACCTGCCGAAGTTTGGGGAGGTTTGGGGAGGTGCGCGCGCACCTCCCCAAACCTCCCCAAACGTCGGCAGGTCTCCGTTCCTCCGCACCCTGCCTGCCTGCTTCTTTCCGCAGCAGAAAGAAGCAGGCAGGCAAGGCGCGGAGGAACGGAGACCTGCCGACGTTTGGGGAGGTTTGGGCGCCTCCCCAAACCTCCCCAAACGTCGGCAGGTCTCCGTTCCTCCTGCCGACGTTTGGGGAGGTTTGGGCGCCTCCCCAAACCTCCCCAGGTCTCCGTTCCTCCGTGCAGACCTGCCGACGTTTGGGGAGGTTTGGGCGCCTCCCCAAACCTCCCCAAACGTCGGCAGGTCTCCGTTCCTCCTGCCGACGTTTGGGGAGGTTTGGGCGCCTCCCCAAACCTCCCCAGGTCTCCGTTCCTCCGCGCAGACCTGCCGACGTTTGGGGAGGTTTGGGCGCCTCCCCAAACCTCCCCAAACGTCGGCAGGTCTCCGTTCCTCCTGCCGACGTTTGGGGAGGTTTGGGCGCCTCCCCAAACCTCCCCAGGTCTCCGTTCCTCCGCGCAGACCTGCCGACGTTTGGGGAGGTTTGGGCGCCTCCCCAAACCTCCCCAAACGTCGGCAGGTCTCCGTTCCTCCTGCCGACGTTTGGGGAGGTTTGGGCACCTCCCCAAACCTCCCCAGGTCTCCGTTCCTCCGCGCAGACCTGCCGACGTTTGGGGAGGTTTGGGCGCCTCCCCAAACCTCCCCAAACGTCGCCGGGTCTCCGTTCCTCTGCGCCCTGCCTGCCTGCTTCTTTCCACAGCGGAAAGAAGCAGGCAGGCAGGGCGCGGAGGAACGGAGACCCGGCGACGTTTGGGGAAGTTTGGGGAGGCGCCCAAACCTCCCCAAACGTCGGCAGGTGTCCGTTCCTCCGCGCCCTGCCTGCCTGCTTCTTTCCGCTGTGGAAAGAAGCAGGCAGGCAGGGCGCAAAGGAACGGAGACCCGGCGACGTTTGGGGAGGTTTGGGGAGGCGCCCAAACCTCCCCAAACGTCGGCAGGTGTCCGTTCCTCCGCGCCCTGCCTGCCTGCTTCTTTCCGCTGTGGAAAGAAGCAGGCAGGCAGGGCGCAGAGGAACGGAGACCCGGCGACGTTTGGGGAGGTTTGGGGAGGCGCCCAAACCTCCCCAAACGTCGGCAGGTGTCCGTTCCTCCGCGCCCTGCCTGCCTGCTTCTTTCCGCTGTGGAAAGAAGCAGGCAGGCAGGGCGCAGAGGAACGGAGACCCGGCGACGTTTGGGGAGGTTTGGGGAGGCGCCCAAACCTCCCCAAACGTCGGCAGGTGTCCGTTCCTCCGCGCCCTGCCTGCCTGCTTCTTTCCGCTGTGGAAAGAAGCAGGCAGGCAGGGCGCGGAGGAACGGAGACCCGGCGACGTTTGGGGAGGTTTGGGGAGGCGCCCAAACCTCCCCAAACGTCGGCAGGTGTCCGTTCCTCCGCGCCCTGCCTGCCTGCTTCTTTCCGCTGTGGAAAGAAGCAGGCAGGCAGGGCGCAGAGGAACGGAGACCCGGCGACGTTTGGGGAGGTTTGGGGAGGCGCCCAAACCTCCCCAAACGTCGGCAGGTGTCCGTTCCTCCGCGCCCTGCCTGCCTGCTTCTTTCCGCTGTGGAAAGAAGCAGGCAGGCAGGGCGCGGAGGAACGGAGACCCGGCGACGTTTGGGGAGGTTTGGGGAGGTGCCCAAACCTCCCCAAACGTCGCCGGGTCTCCGTTCCTCCGCGCCCTGCCTGCTTGCTTCTTTCCGCTGCGGAAAGAAGCAGGCAGGCAGGGCGCAGAGGTCCGGAGACCTGCCGAGGTTTGGGGAGGTGCGCGCGCACCTCCCCAAACCTCCCCAAACTTCGGCAGGTCTCCGGACGGTGGCGGCTTGGGAGAGGTGCGCGCGATCCTGGAAGCACCGAAGCAAGTCCTCGGTAAGCTCCGGGCGGTCACTTGCTTCGCGTCTCCTGAGGGAAGGGGGGGCGACTGGAGCGGGCGTGTTTCCTCGCCTGCTGGGCGCCGCGATTTGCCCGGGGAACGCGAGGGCCCCGAATGGCAGCGTGGAGCGAGGAAGCTGACAGCCAGGGCTTCCCCGAGAGCCGCGGCCACACAGGGTATTCCTGTGTATTCAGGCTTGCAAAATGGCGGATCGAGCCTCTGCTGGCGGCAGAGGCTTGCAGAACGGCGGATCGGCTTATACTCGAGTCAACAACTTTTTCCAGTTTTGGGGGGTGAAATTGGGGGTCTCGGCTTATACTCGAGTCGGCTTATACTCAAGTATATACGGTAAGTGTTCTAAAATGCATCTTTTAATAAACCCCCATTCCATCCCCACAAGCCCAGGAGTATCAATCTAACTTGGTATACAGACTTGGATAAATGGTTGGGATGAGGATGGACCCTTGCATTATTCTAGGAGGGTGAATAAAAGCGCCTATTTGTGCAAAAATATTGCTCAGCTACAAGAAAACAATACATTCTGCTTGTGTTGCCTTTTAAAATATTGATAAGGTTTTTAGGCAATTCTGAAAATATTTAATCGGTACCTGCTTTTTCTAGATCAGAGGAACCTTGGTATGTCCATGAGAGTAGAACGTTCTACTCTGGATCAGGTGAAGAAACGTTTTGAGGTGAACAAGAAAAAAATGGAGGAGAAACAGAAGGATTATGACTTTGAAGAGAGGATGAAGGAGCTCAGAGAAGAGGTGAAGTATTACCCAGGACATGATTGTAATGGAATACATATTGAGCTGATAGGTGTTCTATTATGATTATCTTGCTGAAGAGTCATTTTTACATTTCCTTTTAAAAAGATGCCCAGCAATAATGGTGATTGTCATTCTAGATGGAATTAGAGCTTTGTGCCAAATTCAGCATATTTACTATTTTGACATTGGCTCAAGAGTTGCTTGTCTTGATAATGATCAGGAAAGTTATTTTTGTTCCTTGATTTCCCCAGTGTAATAATGGGCTCAATATAGCATTCAGGATTTCTCTTACTGCATTTAATTGGCTTTGCAGGACAATCTGGTGAAATTGTAAATGAAGACTTCTAGTATTAGAAAGGCTGTATATTTTGGTCATTTTCTTCTCTTTTTAAAAAAACCTAGATGTAAAAAAATTAGAATCATATGTAATATAGAAATATTACAGAGGCAAGTATGCTGTCTGTCCTGTTCAATAAAACAAAATAGATTTTTAAACATTTCTTATACCTAAAACTGAAGTTGGAAGATCTGAAGAAAATTTCCAGAAGTCATGGGATAATCTTTAATGCCACTCACAGGTACTTGCACTTCCTAGAAACAAAAGAAACCAGTTGTTCTTTATTGCATGCATATATACATATTTAACGCAGGTTGCAAAATTAAGATAGTTTTGCGAATTATTTTTACTATTTAGCATAGAAGCTCAATGCGGAAGGGAGGGAGGGAGGGAAGAAAGGAAACAGGGAAACAGAGAGAAACGAGAAAGAGAATGAAAGAAAGAGAGAGAGAAAGAAAGAAAAAGAAAAAGAGAAAGAAAAATAAATAAATAAAAGAAAGAAAGAAAGAGAAAGAAAGAAAGAAAGAAAGAAAGAAAGAAAGAAAGAAAGAAAGAAAGAAAGAAAGAAAGAAAGAAAGAAAGAAAGAAAGAAAAAGAAAGACCTTGCAGAGCATCTTTTTTTAATGGGGCAATTTGGGATTTTGTTATATTTTTATGCTACCTTCATCCATTTGAAAGTGACCTACATAATGACCCCTTGCCATGTTTCCTTGCAACATCTCTTCTCCTGCCCCCCCCCTAATGTTAATTAGAATACGAAAGAGTGACTGGCCCAAACCACTCAGAACTGAGTATCTGAATGGGAACTTGAACCTGTTCTTCTGGCTCTTGAACCATTGCTGTAAGAATGCAAAGTGGGGGTTTTGGCAGGCCATGGATTGATCATCTTTATAAAATGGGAGATGCAGAATTTGCTTTCGGAATTTTGGTAACCGGAAACAATATAGAAATCATGTATATTTATTTTATGCAAGGCACCCTAATAACCACTCCAAGCAGTGTTTTTGATCTCTTGGTTGTGTGGGTGGTTGATGTAAAAAAGACCGCTTTTGCAGCCTTAACAACTGCCGAGAAACCATTAACCAAAGTCCCACTTCAACATCTCCCCAACACAAGCGTGGCTGTTTTCCAAGTCTTGCAATCTCACAGAACAACAAAATATTTTGATTAGGGCTGTGGAAGTCCTTTGATGCCAGAGCCATTCAAAACGCAGCTTATGTTCTGCTGAGCAGCTGTCATCAGGCTGTTCCAAGAGCTATCAGCTGCTGACATTGCCTTCTGGCATCATTCAGCACCACATTTGTAACAGGGCGTTAATGCAGAATCCATGTGATTGTTTTCAGACAAAGCTGTATTTCTATCACTATTAATTTTGGATGAAGTCTTCAGTATTGGTTTAAAAGCGGATGCTGGCAGCAAATGGGTGTTCTCCCATATAAGCAGCATCTTCTTTTGGCACTTTGGTGTGCGCGTCTTTGGGTTGCTTTTCTTTCATCGTTGCTTTGGGATGAGCCGTTGGTCTTCCGCTCATTTTTTTTCCTTTTTCTTCTTCAGACCAGAAAGTATGTTGTCTCTGTTGCCCAATTTCCGAGCTTTGTCTCTCTTTTCAAAGGTTTGGATTGTGCAAGCAAACAAGCATGGATAAAAAAGAGTTATTTCCTGTGTTGCAGGAGGAAAAGGCCAAAGCCTACAAAAAGGAAAAACAGAGGGAGAAGAAAAGGAGGGCAGAGGAAGACTTGACATTTGAAGAGGATGATGAAATGGCTGCTGTGATGGGTTTCTCTGGTTTTGGCTCAACTAAGAAAAGCCACTGATAAAGAAGCTGCAGTTTGGGATGGCTACTGTTTCTGCCCTGACGATGCTTCAAAATCCTAGAAAAGACTTTGCAAAGAACGTGTATCTAAATAACCTGATACAAGTTGGGAAACAATTCCACAACTTCCCGTTTGGGGCTGCTTCTGCCCCACCATAATTAAAACTCCCCTTGTTGAGAAGATAGCACCACATCTGCCTGTGTGTTGGTAATTCCAAATATCAAATAAAAATACTGTCAGATAATATCTCCCCTCCCTTGATCCCCTGACAATATTTAAGGGTACATCTTTTTTTCCCCCAAGATCAGCTTGAAATGCGCGCACACACACACACACACACACACACTTTCACACAGAATTCTGTGAATATTATTAAGAGTAATTTTTAAGCACTAAATTTCTCTTGGCCTTGTCTGCAGCTGCAGCTTTCTGGTGCAAGTTCTGCTTGCTTTTTACTTTGTATTGTGTGCATGAGAGATATGCTACTGGGTATGCTTTTTTTTCTTTTAATAAACTCATAAAAATTTAGTCTAATGGGGTTTTAAAAACTTTTATAAAGTGTCTATATACAGGGTGGGGAGGGGATTGATTCACCTACGCTATAATTTTTCAGAACTCACAACAGTTTATTATCTGTATATTAAGCACGTTATTGTCTGCAGCATTCGCTTGCTGAAATGTTTTTTTTTAAAAAAAAATCTTTTCAGTTGGTAACTTAGAAGGATCAAGGTTCTATTTCAGGAGTGTCAAACTGCCGGCCCACAGGCCAGATGCGTCATGGCGAAACCACGCCCACCCCATTGCCAGCAATGGAAAAAAAAGTCACGATACATCGCAACACGTCACATGAGGTTGCGAGTTTGACACCCCTGTTCTATTTGATCTCCTTTCATTGATATATTTTTATTTTATTTATTTTAATTCCATTTATATCCCGCCCTTCTCCGAAGACTCAGGGCGGCTTACAAGCTTAGCAGTAGCCTTCATTCTATGTATATGCCTGCTTATTAGGGCTTTCACACACACCCCAAGCGGCATTATTACAAAGTCAGCTTAATTGCCCCCAACAATCTGGGTCCTCATTTTACCTACCTCGGAAGGATGGAAGGCCGAGTCAACCTTGAGCCTGGTGGGACTCGAACCTGCACTAATTGCAGGCAGCTGGTGTTACTTAAGGAGGCATTAGCCCACTGCCCCACCAAGGCTCACTATACTTACTATTTACTTACTATAGGTAGTAAATTAATGGATATCTGAAAATTTGGTAACATTAGGCTGATGTGCAAAAAATATTTTTTTCTGAAAAAAGAAACAGATGGTGCTCTGCTCTAAAAACTGAGAATTTTTCTCATCCAGAAGAAATTGCCCCAGTGGGAATGTCTGTATTTTTTTTTTAAAAAAAAGAAATCTCCAATTTAAAGATTTTCCAAGGTTAGAACAGTAAAATGCCCTTTGGGCTTAATGCAAGTGTTGAGAAGGAATCCCAGACGAATCTCTTTTCTATTAAAGTAGAATGAGCCTTGCCAGTATCTTGCCACTGGCCATATTGAATAGATATCTCTGAGTTTTATCAGAACGGATGGGGGTTTGATAGAGAAGAAGGAGCTTTCTTGCCATCTTGATTCAGAGTGGAGAAATGTTATCAGTGCTGCTCTAGCTGCTGTTTATGCCCCATGTCATTTTCATTGCTTTCTTAATTTTAGTTCAGCCAACCCAGCTGTGACTCATTCATCGGTTTAGGAGGATTTACATCTAGCATGACTGATTTTCATAGTTTCCCCCTTATAGTGATGGGATTGTTCTTCTTGCTTTTCTCCTCACTTTAATTAAATCTTACGTTCTTTCAAATACAGGTAGAATTAATCCTACAATGCTTTCTGCTGTTTTAATTCCTTAATCTTAAGAGTGCTGACAGCTTCATTGCTTCAGAAATTTCCATTTCAATTCAGATTATAATCCCCATTGAAGATGTCATTGAAATGATACGCGCCTCTAGCACTGCTAGCAGAGATTCAAACATCCTTGGAGACTTGATCCTTTAAAAAAAAAACCTGCTTAATGTGCCTCAAATTCCTTCCATGCACTAAAGAGAAATGAACATTTAATTCCAGCAGTGTCCCTATTTGCATTCAAACCATAAAATCAAAAACGAAACCTATGACTAAATATTCTAGACAATTTGAAGAGAAGAGGTGTAAAAAACAAAGGGGGTTACAATGCTGTGTTAATTCTTTTTATGCAGATTAAAAATATGGAACATTTTGAATAATTTTACCTAGCTAGCAGTGTTGCAAATGTGCTCATTGTATCTTGATCCAATTTGGTTAGTACTGATGAGAAATAGTATCATCCAGGAGATCTCTGATAACAGGTGAGCAGTGAATATTCTGTTTCCTAGTGTTATATGAGTTTCAAAGAGATTCCACTGTTCTACGTATTGTTAAAAGCTGTTGCTATTGAAGCACAGTCCTTTTATCTGCACTTTATGGGTGGGGAAAAATCAATGACTACTTAGCTCCAGTGGTGGATATATATTAACTTTTAGTCTCAGAGATTGACTAGTATTTGCTGGGAAATAAATGTGAATGGCATTCACGTCTTGCTTATGAGTTTCCATATACAATATATGTTTGAACTTTGTGGAATCAGAATTGCTGTTCTAAATGGGCCTTTGATTTGATATAGCATTGCTCTTTTTGTGTTGTTGAAACGTTTAGCATAGAGATGTTTGATTTTTTTTAAGCCATGCAGTACAGAAAATTAGCATGGCACATTAACGTTGCACAATGTTCTACTCTTTTAAGTTTTGATCGTGTATTCTTTATAAAATTTTAAATAATTATTCTTAACGAAGAACAACATACTCAATAAGCTACAGAATCATATCAGTTGCTAGTTAACATGACAGGAGGAGAAGAAACCCCTCTGCACAATATGGTATGTATTTGTGCATCACTGTGGGTAGAAAGAGGAATGTAATTTCTATGGTATTTTCTTCTCTGTTCCCTATTAGAAGCCTTTTACCTATATTCAAGCCTAAGGGCATCTTCCTCCATGGGGCCAGAGCATCTGCCTGCACATGCAACATTTCTGCCAGTTTTTGCAATCCCAGTACTCGAGGTTTTCTCCGAGCGGTGGTGGGGGAAGCGTCTTTGTCTTGGGCACTTGCTGAGAGCAATGGAGTGTGTAGGTACAGAGATACAGACTCCTGCTGGATTCCCAGCAGCAGGAGCTGCCTCTGGCCACGAATGCCAAACACGTTTCCTTGAAGGAAATAATATTTAGACCAAAACCTAGAGAAATGTTGTTTCTGCAAAAATCATTAACCCTAAGTTCCCCGTTGAACTTTTTGTTTGCCGAAACGAGCCCTTTGATTTCCTGCTGCCTCACATCACAGTTCTGTATACCAACCTCTAATCATCCAATCGTAGTTCATCTCCTTTACCTGCTGGAGTTCCTTTCTTGCTTTTTTTTTCATGTCTGTGTGTGCCATGTTCTTTCCAGGGAGCCAAGGGCTGCATAGGCTGATACGGGTGATTTTTTTTTTATCCGATTCTATCTTGAATGGATACTGATGTGCTTCCTCAATGGTTAGGCAGAAAAAGACTGGGTGAAGTCTGTATTATAATTTCTCGTTACGGGTAGGCCTCGCTTAATGACCATAACTGAACTCAGAATTTTGGTCATAATTCGTTGTGGTCATTAAGTGGTCGTCATGCGACCTGACTCAGTTTTACAACCATTTTAGTACAGTTGTAAAGTGAGTCATGGTTGTTAAGCAAATCACATAGCCATTAAGTGATTATGTGCTTATTAAAGAAATCCATTCTCATGAATGCAATATATATATATATATATATATATATATATATATATATATATATATATATATATATATATATATATATATATATATATATATATATATATATATATATATATATATATATATATATATATATATATATATATATATATATATATATATGTGTGTGTGTGTGTGTGTGTGTGTGTGTGTGTGTGTGTGTGTGTGTGTGTGTGTGTGAGAAACAGGTTTAAAAAGCCACAAATCATTGTCAAATGACTGCAGGATGCTGCAAGCCAATTGTAATTATGTGACTGTGTGTGTTTGTGTGTGCACAGGCAGTCATAATTCCAAGAAAAGGTCATAATATTTTGAGATCCATTGTAATTTCAAATGGTTGTTAAGTGACTGGTCATCAAACAAGCACTACCTGTAGGTTTATTTTACCTCTTCTGTAATTTATTGCTCTTTGTACAGATATATATCAAGTCAGAATGATGCAAGTTTCATTTTCCAATTTTAATTTAGAAGGAAATTGAAAATGCTCTGTATCTATTATGGGAATATTGATGATTAAGCTTGTGCTGTTGTTTCTTTCTTCTTACTGTTGGTCCATACCCATGACTGTGGTTGATAATAACTATAAAAATGACACATTGCCCTTCTTTAACTACTGTCCTTCTCAATCAGGATTATTATTTTTCTAACGTTTTGTATATATGCACTTGTTCACAAGGGATTTTTACAAACGTGAAATTATTGAAAAACTAGACACTAAAGCAAAAGCAACTTTTAAAAAATAAAAACATGCCAGATATGAGTTATGTGCATGTATACGGGCAGAAAAAAACACAACCATAATTTTAAAGAGAAATTCAAATATTTTAAATATAATTAATATTTCTATCCAGAAATTATCCATATCACTAATAAATTATAACCAGATTGAAATGTATTTATGCCACATTTTGGGATTTTTCAAAACTCTTTCAAGGATGCGAGAAAAAGCCTTGTCCAAAGCAGTGTGCTTTCCAAATTTATTTAAAAGCCCTTTTTATAAATTAGAATTAGGTGAATTTTACTGGATTGCAATACTCTGATCCAGGGGTAGGCAACCTTGGCTCTTTTATGAGTCGTGAACTTCAATTCCTGAGCTATGCTGGCTCAGGAATTCTGGGAGTTGAAATCCACGACTCATAAAAGAGCCAAGGTTGCCTACCCCTGCTCTAATCATTTGAGATACATCTTGAAGAAAATAGAGGCATGAAAGAGGAATATATTCTAAACACATCAAAAGGGCCTCCTCTGCAATTCTGAAAGGTAGAGTTCTGATGCAGTCTTAGGTATGCCCACTTGTTTGTGAGCATTTTTTGCTACTTCACTTTAGCATGACTTGCTGCGTTATTTTGGACCAAGAAAAAGATAGCTTAGTTAAAGCCATCTATTTTCTGATTTTTTTTCCCTAAAACTTTTCAAAATGTCTGGCAAGCCCGTTAATCTTTCTGTTTGTTTTTGCGGTGCTTAACTGTGTATCCTGTTAATATCAATCAATTTTAAACATTTGTGATAATCTGAAAAACAGTTCTGATTAAGTTGCAAACTTTTCCATCTGATTTGGAGTGCCAGTCCTAGCTTTCCTTATCAATCTATAGCCGAAAAATAGTTCCAGTGGATTTGAAAGATTCCGCATTACTTTGCAATATTTTAGTTAGATCCAGTTGAGCAAGCAGATTACCATTACATCACAGGGTGTTTCTACCTACACCTCTTCCATTACGGAAAACTGCAGCCATATGTCTATAAAGTTCTGGTTTTATAACTATTTGCAAAGGCCAGAGGACTGATAATAGTGACTGTTTTTATAGTTTTGCCTTCTAAGTAGAAAAGGCAAGATCTGTGACTTAGGATATGTTAAGCTGACATTTAGAAGCTGCACACATCTCTGGTTTCCCTATTCTCTAGGAAATGCTTCACTACCACGTGTACTGAAGGAACCATATCTTTTTTAAAAAAAAAATATCAACATTTTCTAGACAAATATTCCAGTCAAATATTTCATGTTGTTGTTGTTAGCTGCGATGTCGTGTCTGACCCATCGCGAGCCTATGGACAACATTCCTCCAGGCCATGATCTTTATTCAGTATAAGGATTGGTATATATTGTTCTGTTTCGTACAAGCCCATGGCCATTAGCTCCCTGTTGAAGAATTTGGGTTCTTCATAGAACTTGTGAACTGGGGACTCCCTGTAGGGGCAGAAAACAACAGCTTGGTGTTTGAAGGCAGCCTGTCCTTATAGCACAGCTGACTCAGGAATTCTGGGAGTTGAAGTCCATGAGTCATGAAAGAGCCGAGGTTGCCTACCCCTGCCTTATACCAACTACTTGCAGGAGGTTGGGATTTGTTCAGCATTCTCTGCAGGCTTGAAACGAATGTAAAATATTACACACTGTTAGGAGTTTTGAATGTCATTTGTGAACTTGGAACAGTTCTGTTCCTTTGTGCCCTAGACATAAAAATTAACGAGCCAGTTACAGAGTGTTTGTTTGCTGATGAAGCACAATATAACTTATTAACTTTTTATCTAGCTCCCCTAGCAGACACTATTAAATAGAATTAAATGTTTTGGTCTTAGATTTTCTTGTATATTCCCTACCTGACTCTGTGTCGCTTCTTTACCACCTGATTGCCATTTTCCCATTCTCCTTCCTTTCTGCTGTCAGTTTTTTAAATTATTTTTCTCTCATGGAGGAGACGGAGAGAAAACGGACCGAAGATGTTGAATTGTACAGTAATAATGTTGACTTTGTCCAGTACAATTGCTTATGCAGCTATTTGTGCCAATGTCAGATAATATCTAGTAGAATGTTCATATGCAAAAATTATTGAAGTTCTGATTAAAATAACAGATGAAAAGAACTCTAGAGTTAAAATGATTTGGAGACACACATGTACACAAAATTGTGCATAAATTACATCTGTAAACTACTCCAAGGACATTTGTCAGTTGGCTGATATATACATAACAGCCAATACAATACATTTATAGTAACAAGAGGCCTCACAGAGACTTTAGAATTTAACAAGTTGATGACATTGAGGGAAACAAAGCTGCTTATCAGCTGCAATAGACACATTCTCTTATCGAAGCTGGAGGATTTTATGACACTCTTTAAGTTAGGGCTATTATTGTGCATACCGGATTATCAGGCATGAATTCCTTTATCTTCTCTTAATTTTGTTCTCTTCTCTAATACTTGCCACAAAACATTAATGCCTTTGCTATCTATTCATTCATTTCTGCCCCATTTATCCTTCAAATCCCCTTTTCACAGTCTGGTTCCCTAAATTTATTATTAAACCCCCATTACCTTGGAAGGAAGGAAGGTTCTTCTTTGCTGTTTTCCATATATTTCCATATACTTTATTTAGAGACATAAGATGATACACTTAACTGTTAAAGTGTTATTATACTTCTTTCATTCCAATAAACTAATGATACAGTTTTAATAAAAGTACTACAGTACATGTTTATCAGAGGAAGGACTTCCTTTTCATGCAGCTGACCAAATTTGATACTGCCACCATCAGACACTTGGGCTATGATACTGAAAGTGTAGCATTCGTCAGGTATATGAGGAGGACATAAATATACTCCCTATGAAAACGGGGGAAAATGGCTATGCTTTCAGAACACGACAATGCTGGCTATGTTCAATATTGGCTTCTATGACATGGAGGTTGAATAGATATTTGACTGAGAGAAGTGTGTTGATTTGAAGCACTCAAGATGGCTTCCAATAAAAAGTGGTATATGAGCAGGTGAAATTATTTGGGAGTAAGTAGAAATCTTAGAGAATGAGGTGGCTGGATGGAGTCACTGAAGCAGTAGGCGTGAGCTTAAATGGACTCCAGAAGATGGTAGAGGACAGGAAGGCCTGGAGGAACGTTGTCCATAGGGTCGCGATGGGTTGGACACGACTTCGCAGCTAACAACAACAGAAATCTTAGGTGGATACCTAGGAGTCAGTCTGTAATATAAAATTCCTTGTCACTTAGAAAATAGCAATTTCAAAGGAAATGTAATTAAGAAAAATATACTATTCTACATATCAAAATTAGTGGCAGCCAACATGTAACCTTCCCCCCAATAAAATACAATGTAAATCACCATGTATGTTTTAATCCATGGCTGTCTTTTCAATTTTGAGAATTTACTAGAGCATGGTAACTAAGAGACTGAGCCATAAATTGGGAAATTCATAGTTCAAATCTTTCTGCAATGCTCTCATCACTCCACCACCCCAGTCTTTCATCTGGGATAATACTGCTGACCTGACATAAGGTACAGGGTTGTAAGAACTTCCAACACAATTTACACTTCAATGCAGTTCAAAGAAGGATTGGATACATTCATGTAAGGACTGGAAAATTCATCATTTCTGATGGTCAGAGAGTTGTAACCAGAAATAAGTGGTGTCTGATTTAGATAGATACCCAAAGTCATCTACCATGATTAGAAAATTAAGTTACCATGTGATTGCTTCAATGTCACACTCTGAATATTGTTTCTAGTTTTGATTAGTAACCACTGCCTTTGGGGTTTCTGCATAGAGTGCATAGGTTTCTGAGTGTTGTGAGGCTTTGTGTAAAATCAAACTGAAGCAGTGTTAAGATACACTAAACAAGCAATTCTCTGAATATAGTAGAAGTTCCTATTGATAGAAGTTTTTTCCAGAATGGAGCAGCTGAGCTGGATATTCAGCCTGGGAATATGCTTCTAGGAATTCCTGTTAGGAACAGTCTTAAACATCTCTTTTTGGATTCCTTGCTTTCCACCAGGTACTAGAATCTCTAATTTCCAGAGGTAAAAGAAAGAATGTACTAACTGCTTTGACACAGGAAAATATCTTTCAGTGTATGTGTTGATATATGCATCAGAAAATATTTGATTGAGATTTATATGTATCTTAAACTATTTGACCTTGAATTATAATTCCACAATTGTTTTTTATATACACTGATGACCAAGTGGGTATCTTCAGTTCTCTGTATTCAATTTCCTTTTATTTCTAGTTCTGTAACCAAACAAGCATCCCAGAATATGTTAATTAAAGTTTGATTAAGCATTTCCTTCACCTCCTTGTCCAAATAATTTATAAAAATATTGAATGGTGCTAAGCTCAGGATTGAACACCGCAGCATGCCATTCAGTATCTCCTTCCAATTTAATAAGCAATTGTTGATGAGCACTCTTGCATTATGTTATGGCCAAATGTGGATCCACCTAATAAATGTGTCATCTATCTATATTTAATTAACTTTAAGACTGTAAGACTGTGTGAAGTACCTCATCATTCTGAGACTTATAGAAGCAGCTACTTCATTGTCCTTCACAGTCTTCAAACTGCATAGCTACATTGAACCAGTTCAGCCTGTCACCTTAAGCTTTTTTTTCTGTGTCAACATGCTACCTTGAAGCAAATTGCTCCAGGAATTTATGAAGTTTCTGCAAAAAAGTGCTATTTCTTATAGGTGTATTAATTTACTAAACTCATTTTATCAATACATAATACAAGTTGTAATTCTGCCCCAGACAGAAATGTTTCCCACTATTCTGCTTCTCTCTCTTCCTCTCAGTTTCATCATGATGGTATCTTGGCTCAATCTGTCTTCCATTTTTCTGTAGTGAGGGTTGTTTTAAAAATAGCCTTTAATGTTGGAGGTGCATAATTTACTACTTTCTTCCCTCCTCTCACTTGTTCCTTTCTCTGCCCTGTGATTTTCATCTCTGGTGGATGAAAGAAAATGCCTCCAAAACTTTGAATATTTAACATGGGTGGAGGGGAAGAGCTGTTAACCATTGGGGAGCACCTTTATCTCTCACCTGATTTATGTTTTGCAAAAAAAAATGCAAGAAAACCCACTGCACTTCTTCAAAATCTCTTAAGTCGATAATTTACAGATTATTTCTTCCTTCTACCCCTAAAATGCACTCTGGAATGTTTTGTTCAGAAGACTGCTGTGTGCATAATATTCTTTGATTAATGCCAGGAGACACCCCTGACTGTTTTCATCCACCTAAATTATGACTAGGAGGATAAGTGAGCCAGCAGCCTTCTGCAAATGGGATCTGAGATGGTTGACTGGAGAAGGAGACAAAATTGTATCCAAAGAATGATGAGGATGCTAATGTAGGAGATGAAATGGAACAGCTCTCTGTGGGGCTGGGCCACCAAACAAAATGTCCAAGAACAGGAATCCTGAGGGAGTAATGTTTAGAGTTTATTCCAAATGAGTGTGTTTTTTTAAAACAGTGTATATTATTTCAGTTAATTGGAGTTATTGTGAATGGGCTGGAATGGCTAAATCTTGGCTTAAACAGTGCTTTGACTATTCAGTTGTTGGTGAGGTATCGGAATAAAAAGAGTCTTTTTGACACAATGGTTTAGTCTGCCTGCAGATGGAAACCGTTCAAAGTCCCAAAGCCTAAGAACCATTCCATGCAAACACATATCCCATCACCATAAATCCCTGTGCTAGTCCTGAGCAATGGACTGCAGTCAATTTACTTCAGCCTCCTAGCCCTCTGTGAAAAGGTTAATGTAAAACCTGTAGAACAGCTTCTTTCCCCCTGGCGCTGCTGGAATCCATGAGATTAGACACAGTTGGAATTCTTGTGGCTCCAGAAGAGTGTGTGTGTGTGTGTTGGGGGGGGAACTATATGATTCAGTGCTGATGGAATCACCCTTGATCCGTCTGTCTGGCATATAATCCTCGCTTCAGTAATTAAAATAATAATAATAATCAGTATTACAAGGAAAATGGTGTACAGTAAAATGTAATCAATTCTGTAGAAGCTTAACCATCTGTTAAAGGTTAAATCCTCGAAGAGTATAATGTCAGGGTATGGCGAATTTGTCCTTTGATGCATTGGGCTCTCTAATGTAGCCTAATGTTGAGACTGAAATAAACATGTAGAAAGGGAGGAATTCCCACAGTCCCCAAGCAAAATGAATGTTGTCTTCAGTCTGGGTAAAAGTTATATCCTTAGGGGTTCTCATAGATCCTTATGATGTTAGAATTCCCCTGAAACCTTCAACAAACCACAATTTCTATCTACTTGTAAAGAATAAACCATTGGAATTGAAGGATTATTGCTGCTACCATGGTTCATATGCATGGCCTTGAGGCATAAATCCTCATGGATGTTTTAGTTTTTAAATGAGACCTTGAAACCAACTTCAAATCACAAATTGCATTTCTCTACACTGAATGTGACATGACTATTATGCATCTGATAATTGGTAGTGCTGCTTTAGCTCCCAAACCTGGCTCGTGAGTGTTCAAGAGTTTACTTAATATCTAGTTGAAGCCATCATAAAAACATATAGCACATTCATCTACACAAATGAGCCACTACAGTAATGTATTTTTTGTTATTTCTGACTATTATTACAGTGCAAAAGTTCCAAGGCGTGTGTGTTCAGGCATGGCTGACTTTTCAAACAAAGCATCCACAAGACTTTGTGCAGCATAGATACTAAAAACAGTGCAAACAAAATGGAATCTTTGAGGGACCAGTTCCAGTGATAATGCTTTGTGAATTAAAACAACATCCCTCAGTAAGGGTCTGAAACTTATCCTTCAAATAGGTCTGGAGCAATTCCATTACAGAACTCATATCCTAATTTAGAGAATATAGGTTTGCAGAGGACATGATGTTGGAAGATTGAATGGACATTGGGAGATTAAGGAAAATCATGGTTGAATCATGGTTGAATCATGGTTGAACAGGTTCCAACTATGATTTGATTGCACTTTCAACTGGAAACCAATGAAGATCTATTTCTTGAATCCCTGTAGTCATTAGATCTATAACTGGTATTTTTTTTTCAGATGGGCCGCAATAAAATCATGAGAATACATGAGCATACAGGCACCAGGTCTTTCTATTTATTTAATTTGTTTGTTGCCTGACTTCCAAAGACTAGGCAACTTGAAAGTAAAAATACTGAGGAAGAAAGCTTACACAATTGTGGCAGGGGGACCCTCATTCTAACCAAAGTCCTGGAAGAAAAGCCAATTATTCAAGCTCCTTCAAAGCACCACCAGAGGAGTCATCTGACTCTTCAGGGAACCTCATTCCAAAAGATAGGTGCTGCTACAGAGAAGACATGCTTCCAAGGACCCAATAGATAGCATTGTTTAAACAAAGGAACCTACCGGTAGAGTGCACCAACCCTTCTAGATTGAATCAGTTATGCAGATACTATGAGAAAGGTTAATGTTTTATGGTATGAATAGTGCTATAAATAATTGGATATATAATTATTATGATTCAATCTGTGCCTACCTGTTCTTTGCCAGTAATTTCAGCAAGGTCACAGATAAAAACCATGAGGAATTTTGACAATCCACATTTAGATTCTAACTTTTCCTTTACTATTGCTCCAGTGAATATAACAGTATTCTAAAAGATTAGCCATTTTCAGGTGGACCCCATGTAAGAATCATGAACAACTATGTGGGGATCCAAGCTGGTTTCTCCTTGTCAGCGTCAAGAAATACATCCACTGCCTATTTTTTCCACTGGAAAGTTGGGTCTTTCTGGTATAAGAATAAAAACAGTCTCCCTGTGACTGTATTCACAGGACATGCTTAATCAGATCACGTAAAGGTTAAGCAGATGCATTCACACGTTACTTTGATCTTTGGATCTTGCTGTCTTGCATGAACACAGCCTGATCAGTTAGCTTGTGAATCCAACAGGCTTAATTTGGTCCCTGAATGCGTACAATACAATCTTTCACCCGCATTCTCACTCTCCTTACCAAACTGGGTTAAGCCTGTTGCACGAAGATGTCGTTCTCTCCCTCCCCACCCCACCACCCCAGTCTTGCTCTCCTTACTTCTTCGCCATATC
Source organism: Vipera berus (assembly GCF_964194415.1). Lineage (NCBI taxonomy): Eukaryota > Metazoa > Chordata > Lepidosauria > Squamata > Viperidae > Vipera > Vipera berus. The sequence continues at coordinate 120,547,243 of NC_138204.1, read as the reverse complement.
TTCCTCTGCCTACCGAGGGGGTTAATCATTCTGCCACTCGTCGTCGCAGCAGTTGGGGCTCTGGCTCGACGACGCTGTCCACCAATGCGGTGCTGAAATAGTAAGCGGGTCCTCCTTTGCTGGCTCGCTCTGCCAACCGAAAGTAGTTGGAAGTCTAAGTCAATCGATGATGAAGACGCGCGAGGGAAGGAGCGGAGGCTGCAGCTGAGGCGGAGCCAGAGCCAGTGCTCTGTCGCGTCCCTTCTGAGCCCGCCGATGTCTCTTCTCGATCGAGGCAGCGGGACTTCCCGCTGGGACTGGGAATATTGTACGGGGAAACTAGAGCTCTCCCAGAGCTTGTCGAGCTGCGCTCCGAGTTGGAGAAGACTCGAGGTGTTGCTCCTGCTAAGTTCTTGCTTGGCTTTGGCTCCGGCTCCGGCTCCAGCAGCTGGCCAACTACGCTACTCGGTACCCGAAGAACTGGACCACGGAGCCTTTGTGGCCAACATCGCGGAAGACCTAGGTCTGGATGTATCCGAATTATCAGCCAGGCGGTTTCGTATTGCGTCCCGGGCGGGGAGCAAGCAGCACCTGGAGGTGAATCTGGAAAATGGGATCCTCTTTGTTAACGAGAAAATAGATCGGGAAGAGGTGTGCGAGGGCAGCAAGGCCTGCCTCCTGCACCTGCAGCTGGTCATCGAGAGCCCTCTTGAGCTCTATCGCATCGAAGTGGAGGTGCTAGACATCAACGACAATGCCCCCCGGTTCCCTTGGCAAGAATATGTGCTGGAAGTGACCGAATCAGCACTCCCTGGGGCCCGCTTTCCCCTGGAGAGTGCACAGGATCCCGACGTGGGCACAAACTCCCTGCGCACTTACAGACTCAGCCCTAATGGTTATTTCTCGCTGGAGGTGCAGACTCGCAGCGACGGCAGCAAGTTTGCAGAGCTGGTGCTGGAGAGGAGTCTGGACCGAGAGCAACAGCGTAGCCACCGGGTCCTGCTCACGGCTTTGGATGGTGGTATCCCAGAGCGCTCGGGCACTGCTAGAGTTGTGATCATGGTGCTGGATGCCAACGACAATGTGCCAGTCTTTGATCAGTCCACTTACAGCGTAAGCCTGCCGGAGGACGCACCCAAGGGGACTCTGGCTATCAAGCTCAACGCTACTGACTTGGATGAGGGAACCAATGGCGAAATTGAGTATTCATTCAGTGGCCACGCTCCACTAGGCGTGCGTGAGCTTTTCAGCGTGGAGCCCCACACTGGGCAGGTGCGCCTGAAGGGCCAATTGGACTATGAGCGAGCTGACCTCCATGAGCTATATGTGCAGGCCAAGGACCGGGGCCCCTCAGCAGTTGCCGTTCACTGCCGGGTGTTGGTGCACCTCCTGGACGTCAATGATAACGCGCCGGAGGTGACCCTCACCTCGGTCTCCACACCAGTTTTGGAGGACGCACCTCCCGGTACGGTCATAGCTGTAATCAGCGTGCTGGATCGAGATTCCGGAGATAACGGCAAGGTGAGCTGCGAAATCCCGACTGATATACCCTTTCAGCTTCAGTCGTCTTTCCACAACTACTATGCACTAGTAACTACCGCACCACTCGACCGTGAGACTGTGCCCGAATATAATGTCAGCATCACCGCCCGCGATCTGGGGTCTCCAGCGCTGGCTACCAAGAAGACCCTGAGAGTCCAGGTGTCTGATATCAACGACAACGCGCCCCGCTTCCTGCAACCCTCCTACAGCGTCTACGTGACCGAGAACAACGCTCCCGGGGCGTCGATCTGCTCCGTCAGCGCGCTGGACCCGGACTGCCAGCAGAACGCCTACTTGTCCTACTCCATCGCGGACGGCCAGATCCAGGGCATGCCCGTGGCCACCTACGTCTCCATCAACTCGGACAGCGGTCACATGTACGCTCTGCGCTCCCTGGACTACGAGCAGATTCGCAACTTCCAGATCCAAGTCGTGGCTCAGGACGCCGGCTTCCCGCCTCTGAGCGGGAACGCCACGGTCCACGTCTTCGTGCTGGACCAAAACGACAACGCCCCCCTGGTGGTGGCTCCCACGCCCCGCAATGGTTCCGTGGCCGTGGAGGTGGTGCCTCGCTCAGCGGAGCCCGGCTACTTGGTGGGTAAAGTCTCCGCAGTGGACGCCGACGCGGGACAGAACTCGCGCCTTTCCTACCGGCTGGTCCAGGCCACCGACGCCAGCCTCTTCAGCGTGGCCCTCTACACGGGCGAAATCCGCACCGTCCGCGCCTTCCTGGCCAAAGACGCCCCAAAGCACCGCCTCCTCGTCCAGGTGCGGGACAACGGGCAGCCCCCGCTCTCGGCCTCCGTGGCCCTGGTGCTCTCGGTGGTGGACAGCGTGCCGGAGGTGCTCTCGGACTTCCGCGAGCTTCCTCCGGGAGGCGAGACGGCTTCTTCCAGGCTTACTCTCTACCTGATCGCCTCTCTGGGCTCCGTCTCCTTCACCTTCCTGGTGGCCATCGTTATCCTCACGGTGGTCAAGTGTCCCAAAGAGCGGCTGACCTTCCCCGGCTATGCCTGCTCGCAGCTGTCTTGTGGCGGGGAGGGCGGCGGCGGCGGCTCCTCTGCCTTCTGCTGCTGCGGCGGCGGCCCTTGCGGCTCGTGCGAGCGCTCGGCTCCCGCCTCGGACCGCTTCAAGAAATCCGGCAGCGTCAAGGCCCCGGGTTCCTCGGCCGACTGCGGGGACGTCGGAGCCGGCGCGGGTCCTCCGGCCTATTGCTATAAGGTCTGCCTGAGCCCCGAGTCGGCCAAGAGCGACTTCATGTTCCTGAAGGCTTGCAGTCCCGCCCCTCCGAGGAACAACGAAGCGGGCCCGCAGAACTTGCCGCCGGGTCCCGGCCCGAAAACCCGAGGGGACAAGAACTCTCAGCAGCCCGCCGACCAGGTAGTTTCCTAGGCGCCCCGATGGGGTGGGGGAAGAAGCCCTCTGCTAGAAAGGCAAACGGTGCCCGGAACCTGGAATACGGGGAAAGCCACTTTCGAGACGGGGGAGACGCTTTCGATCTCGCCCAACTTTTGGAAAGCTTTGCAGCCCGGGCCCCTTGTCCGAAGCTCTGGCTCATTTACCTAATTATTTGCCGAAACTTGAGACAGGTGAGATGTGGGCCAAGAGTCGGGAAAGGTCCCCGGAGCGCCTCTTCGGTCGATTTCAGGGGGGGGGGCGGGGTTTAGGCAATCTCGCTCCGAAACTGGGGCGTTGTTTCCCTTCCCAGGCCGCCGCTCGTTGCCTCTCTTTCACCCGGGCGCGATGGGATTCGGCGGTTCGTAAGATCGGTACCCAGGTCTCTGCGGGAGGAGGTGGGGGGGGGGCAGTAGTGGGGCGCTTCATTCCTTTCAGCTGGGAGAAGGAAGCCCAGCGGACTCGGTTGAGCTAAAGCAGGGGTCTTCAAACTTGGCCCTTTTAGGACTTGTGGACTTCAACTCCCAGAATTCCTCAGCCAGGCACGCTGCCTGAGGAATTCTGGGAGTTGAAGTCCACAAGTCATAAAAGGGCCAAGTTTGAAGACCCCTCAGGCTCCGCCACTTTTGCTGTGAGTCAATTGCCCGGCTTGCATTGGCAGAGCCAGCATGTGAATCTCCTCGGCGAGGGTCTCTGGACAAGCCAAGGACCATTGCTGAGAGAAGAGTCCTGCTGAGCTCAGGGGACTTTCCGAGACCCTGGAGTCCTTCCGGGTGCCCCCTCCTCATTTCCAGAGGACGGGCACCTGTTCTTTCCACTTAGGCGGCTCAGCTTGACTGATGCTTTTCTCTCCATATCCCATCCATCGTTGGCTCCCCATCCCTATCCTGTTTCTGGCCTCATGTGAGATTAATGCCACATTGCTTTGTGCCAAAAAAAAGGGGGGGAGAGGATGCTGTGCCAAAGAGCGGAATAAGATGAAAAAAAAGGGGTCTAGGTTGCTGGGGGTGAGGAGGAAAAATACCACCATTTGCTAAATCTATATTTCAGTGAAGCACTTTCTTTGATAACAAAGCAGGATGGCTGAAGGTGCGGAGTAGCACACGGATTAAAAAAAACAACAACTTGCATGCGGTTTCGCAGCTCTTTGAAAAATGCCCTCACCGTTCTCTAGACAGGGTTTCTTTGTCCATTTTCATTTTCCTTGTTGGATATCCTTGTCTAATATGGTAATGTTCTTGTCAGCTCAAAACTCCCTCTAGTGACTTGATGTCTTGAGCTGATTTCCACCCCTCTTGCCTCAGGCTGATAGAGCAGACAGCAGCAAGGCCACATAAGCTCCCTTAGCCAAGGGAGTTGAGGCAGTGAGAGAAAGGAGGCTGGCATTCCTGCGTGGGGGGGGGGAGAGAGAGAAAGAGAGAGAGAGAGAGAGAGAGAGAGAGAGAAGAAATGAAACGGCTTAAGTTGTACATCTAGGGCACTGAGGCTTGGCGGCATTTATTCCTCTTAAGGCTAACTTCTTAAGGAGGAGGAAGGTGGATCTTTGCACACAATGAGATTTTGAATGAAAACAACCTCCAGCTTCTTTCTCCTGTTTTCCTCTGTTCTTGTCTTTCTGAAGGGATGGTACACTTCCCTGTTAGCTCTTAGGAAACCTCAGAATACGAACCCCCTTGAAATGATTGAAGTGGGGCTACTACCCTTTACCATTTCATTTGTACGGGAAGAATTTGGTAGCCTTAAATTGCCCTTTGCTTTACTGCTGGGATCTTCTGGGCCACAAGGGAATAAGGGAGCTCTCTGTAAGTCCACAGGGGAAAAGAAAAAAAAAGGGAAATGAAAATCAATGCAAACTGAACCTGGACAAGAGCTGCAAAATAAGCATGGAAAACATTTGGAATGGAAATAGAATGTAATAGATGAATTACATAAGTCTTCTATATTTTGTAAAAGGTCAATTGGTGGATCTTGTGATAGAAAGGCAGAAGTGACCGTGTTCCCACAGATCTTCCCCCAGTAGGACGACAGGCTTTGGAAAAGAATGGAATGCGCTCCGCTCCCTGCCTGTTCCAGAAATGGTCTGGAATACTAACTATAAAGGCTTTTTGGAATAAGACAGGTACAGCCCTGGAATAAGTATTCCAGGCAGTTGAAGGGCTGATGAAGAATTATAAAGTCACCTCTGAAAATACAAGGACAGGTATTACGGGCTGAGTTGTGGCTGGCATGACCAAGTCAGAAAATTATTGAGGTTATCTATCCATGCTGATTCTTCAAACACCTGATAAGGTACTTAGATTATTAAGTTATTTTATTTTTTTGTGGCACAATAAATGTGATTGGATAGTAAACATTACCCATTATCTCTGCAGAGAAAAGTAAGCGAACATTCAAAATCCAATGCCTTCAGTGCTACCATGTTTCCCTGAAAATAAGAAAATAAGAAAAGTCTAACCTGATTTTTTAGCATGCTCCTAATATAAACCCTACCCCAAAAATAAGCCCGGGGGTAGGTGGGTGTGGCCAGCACAGAAAGAGCTGGGGACAATGGTGTCCAGCCGCAGCCCACACAGTGTAGGTAAGTCCAAGTGCAGAGACTGGGGAGAGGCAGGCGATCCAGATGCACTCCACAGCTGCCTGGCTTGCAGGGGGCTCACGTGGCAGTATTGGCAGCAGATGGAGGCAGAAGCACACGTGAGATCCCAATGTGTTGCCCTCTCCCTCCCATCATCTCTCAGCTTGCCCGCAGCCGGGACAGGTGGCTGTGCGGCACATTGGGATTCCCTCCCTCTGCTTCCGCCCTCTGCTGGTGCCACCACATGGGCCTCCCTGAGCCTCCTGCGAGCCAGGCGGCCACACAGCGTGTCCGGATCATCTGCCTCCCTCCAGTGTCTGCCTCTGCACTTGGACTTACCTGCACTGTTCCAAGGAGGTGACAGGCTGCGGCTGCTGCAGAACACCATTGCCCCCCCCCCCCAGTGCACTCACTGACTCTTGTGCGCATGCTTGGGGGTGGGGTGCCTGGCCAGACTGATCACCCTGATACCATGTTTCCCCAAAAATAAGCCCTAATACGTCTTTTGGAGGAAAAAAAAAAGACCGAGTCTTATTTTCAGGGAAACACAGTAGTTCAGTATTCTTTGTAACCAGTTTGGAAATCTTTTAACCATTTTCTGTGATGGCAATTAGACAGACATGTCACACAATATTCAGCTATTTGTAATAATCACCTTAACTCTGTCACAACTTGGAGAAAATACCGCCTCGCTCAATAACAATAGCAATAGCAATAGAAATAATATTAGCAATAGCACTTAGACTTATATACCGCTTCATAGTACTTCACAGCCCTCTCTAAGCGGTTTACAGAGTCAGCCTATTGCCCCCAACAATTTGAGCCCTCATTTTACCCACCTTGGAAGGATGGAAGGCTGAGTCATCAACCTTGAGCTGGTGAGAATTGAACTGTAATTGAATGTATAGTGAGGGGAAAAAAGTATTTGATCCCCTGTTGATTTTGTATGTTTGCCCACTGACAAAGAAATTATCAGTCTATAATTTTAATGGTAGGTTTATTTTAACAGTGAGAGACAGTATAACAACAACAACAACAACAAAATCCAGAAAAAAGCATTTCAAAAAAGTTATGGCCAGGCTAAATCAGGGATAACAGTTCTGCTTTCCATTTTACACCAGATGCCTGATCAGCTGGATGGAGGAAAAATGGGTCTTTGGGAACACTAATGGCTAGATCAGGGTGTCAAACTCAATTTCATTGAGGGCCACATCAGCATTGCGGTTGCCCTCAAGGGGCCAGGTGGGTGTGGCCAGGGTGGGCGTGGCCTACTGGGTGGGCGTGGCTAGACTGCATATGGCCTACTGGGTGGGCGTGGCCAGCTCTACATTGTTCGCATAAAGGGTGCCTATGGGGGCCTGGGCAGGAGTGGGACAGATCTGAGGGTCTCTGGCAGAAGGAGGGTCTCTGGGCCAGGGCCAAGGCAGTGGGGGCCCTTCCCTCACTGTTTCCAGGATGGCTTCGCGGGCCACATGAAACCACTTTGCGGGCTGGATCTGGCCTCCGGGCCTTGTGTTTGACATGTCTGGGCTAGATGAAACTCATGGGCCCTTTTTCTCCAGATAGGGTTGTTGTTATTTATATCTAGAACATTACGTACATTTAATATTTTCACATTGTTGTTTTTTCCTGATTTTTTCCCACAAGACATATTTGAGAGAAGCAAGTTAAGACTTCCCCTTTCTTAAGAATTCCAAGGAAACTTTAAAAGCCCCCTACTCTTAAAATCTTTGCTGCTAAGATAGTTTGACATTACAAGTTACGTAATAGTTACACATTTGATATTCCACCCCCCCAACTGCCTTCAGTCTTAACTCCTAGTCACTGATGAGGATATGTGCACTCAGTTTTCCTGGCAATATTTTAAAAAGTAGTTTGTCCTTCCTTATTCCTAGGGTTGAGCAAGCTTGGTAGCACCTTTTTGAACAAATAAAAGACAACTTTCATGAGTTCATGAAAGGACTCCAGGATCGATGGTTGCCACATAGACTTAACACAGCTCTAACCCAAAGTGACTTAGTGGGCTTCCAAGCTTAAGGAAAGATTAGAACTCCTGTTTCCCCATTCCTAGCCCTGCATCTTATTCATCAAACCAGCCTGGCTCTTAAGATAATTAATTATCAGTGAAAATTACCCTCAGAGGATTGCGGGGTTGCCCTTCTGGAACCAGTGCTCTTATTCCATCCCCAGCTATATCTCCTTTCTTTCTTTCTTACTTCATTACAGCATAGAGGGATTTCACCCAGGACGCCACAATTTCCGCCCCTTCCCTGCCTGCCTTGTTCACTCAAGAATCCGGCGCTTAACGTTTGAAATAGAGCAGAAGAAACACTTATCATCCATCTCGCCTCACGTTTTTTATTTTATTTTTTCCCACTCCGTCCCATTTCCCTTCAGAAGCCTTCCCAAGCTTTATTGCATGCTTCTTGTGGGCCTCTGGAGAGCGCTCCTTGTTTCCATGGCGCACACTTTTCCTGCCTGCCTGCCTGCCTTCCGTCAGATACCTGGAAACCAGAACAAGAGCAGCCGGCTGGGGAGCCGATCCCCGGCGGTCCCCCACCCCCTCGGCCGAAAGAAGGCGAGGATGCCGCCGAGTTCCCCACAACTAGCTGTCTCCGCAAGAGAAAAGGCACCTCGCTTTTAACCTCCTTTCAGGCGACGAAAGTGGCCTTGGCGAGAACCGCTTCTCTCCCCCCCCCTCCGCGCTCCCCGCTCCCCGCATCCCTGTCGAGGAAGAGCTTTAGCGCCACTTGGCAAAGGCCTCTCCCTCGACGAGCTGCCTCTCTGTCGGGCGCCGAGCGAGTTCCGACCCCCCCCCCCCGCGCCATCTTCCCGCTCCCTGCGATAACGAGGCCAATTAAGGCGAAAGCGTAAAAACTAGGGCAACGATTTCGGGCTTTGAAATGCGGTCAAAGCAAGCGGCGCCTCTTTCGGCGAGCCTCGAGTGACGCCACCGCGTTTCAACCATCTCGGCGCAACACGAGGGTGCCTCTTGGCAAAGAGCGCCCCCTCTCTCCGATCAGGATGTTATCCGCCCTCACATTAAAAGAGGGCCGGACGGCTTCTTTTTGAAACCCGCGTTCTTGCATAGGGGGATCAGGCATCTGTCGAAGCAGCTGTTCGGTTTACTCCATTTTGTTTTGTGTGTGTGTGTGTGTGTGTGGGGGGGTGTCTTCTAACAACCCTAGCTTTTCCTGGGCTGCTTTCTTCACGTCTCTTCAGCGTCTGAAGAGAACTGGATGTAGTTCAGTATGTGAATGAATCACGTCACACGTTCAGTAAGATATCAGTATCAGCTTAGATATCGACACTTTTCAGAGAAGATAGTTCGCACCTCTTTGGAAAGCTTTCCAATTACAGTACTGTACTTGTTGTGTATGGTGATAATAAAATATAGCAGCAGTTCATTGTGACCATCAGGTGGCGCTGTACTGTAACTGGATTGGCTGGTAAGCGCTCGGCGGGAGAACCCAAATAAGGGATTGGCTGCCAGTGCACCTGGCCAAGTATATAAGGGGGTACAGGTAACCCCTTTGTTTTGCTTCAGTACTACCACCAATAAAGAGCTGCCATGCTGAGTCCTTTGTCTGATGTCTGACCATGCGGCCAAGAACCCACTACACCACAGGTTTGCAACCCGCGGCTCCGGAGCTGCATGCGGCTCTTTCAGCCGTCTCCTGTGGCTCCCAGTCCTCTGCCATGTGCAGTCCAAAAAAAAAAGTGGGACTAAAAAAGTTCAACCAATCAATTCAAATATGCAGGGTAGGTGCATATCTTGCCTTGGCTCCACTCTTCAGTCAAACCCTGTTCTGCACATGTGTGCATGTACGCACATGCGCACACATTTTTTGCGGTTCCCAGTTTTTCCTTTTGTGAGGGAACCGGTTCCGAGTGGCTCTTTCACTGTTTCAGGTTGTTGACCCCTGCACTACACAATAGTACTTCACATTTTTTTCATTACTGAAAGAAATGTAATAGGTTAGATTTTAGACAGAAGAGAAAAAACAGAACGCAGGAAGATGCATTCTGTATATGCAGTATATGCAGCCCATATACAGTAGCAGTGCTATTCCTTTCTGGCAATAACACTTTCCCCTCCACGTCTGATACTTTCAAAGGCTAACACATTTATTGTAGCAAAAACTTTTGTGAACTGCAGTTGATTTTACTGGATGTATAATGGAAAATCAGAATATTGACTCATAAACTACTTGATATGTATTGGCTAAATATTAACGCTCAGAGTATGGAAAATGAATACAATGATCTTAATTCTTAGTATAGGAAGACCAATATATTTCTGCAGGTATTACAGAGGCCTGATTCCTGAGTCCAGACTATAGCATCCGAAGAATAATAACCGAGTTCAAAACAATAGAAACAGTAGGAATGGAGACAAATCGCAATCTATATCAAAACTATCCTGCTTCAAAAGCTAACTTAATGAATTCTGTGATACTGTAGAAATTATCTGGATTAAAATAAGGGGAGGGCCGACCAAAATAATTGTTCTTGGTATCTACTATTGCTGGTCCAACCAAGGAGAAAGTGTGTGGAATACTTGCCAAGTGAGGTACAAGTAGTAAAAACAGTATCTCTCTCTCTCTCTCTCTGTGGGGGAAATGTCAAGAGTGGCCCTTTCAGAAAATTTCTGAACTATGCAGCTTTTTTGTTCAGTTAAAAGGGGGACATCTGGACTACAACAGTGAGTTTTCCCACCTTCTCCATTAAAAAGTGCATGTTTTTACTATTTGATTGCATTTTTTGTGCTTTAATATTATTTTTATTGTTCACTGAAATGCATGGAAAGTATAAAGGAATATTTTTAATGAAAAAGTAAATTCATAAATAAGTTGCCCATATGTTTTATACTGATGGGAGCAATTTATTTATTTATTTATTTATTTATTTATTTATTTATTTTTATAAACCGCCCTTCTCCCGAGGGACTCGGGGCGGTGTACAGAATAAGGTAGGTATACAGAATGAACAATAGTGAAAATAAAACAATAGTAAAAAACAAACTGGGACCCCAATTAGAGCTATCAGGCCAGGCCGGACTGCTGGAACAGGTAAGTTTTTAAGTCGCGCTGGAAGGTGCGGAGGTCGGGGGCCATCCGGATTTCGGTTGGTAAGCTGTTCCAGAGGGCTGGCGCACCCACTGAGAATGCCCTCCCCCTGGGGGCCACCAGCCGACATTCCTTGAGCGGTGGCACCCTGAGGAGGCCCTCTCTGTGGGAGCGCACAGGACGGTGGGGTGCTGACATTGGCAGAAGGTGCTCCCGTAGGTAGTCCGGACCCATGCCATGTAGGGCTTTGTATGTCATTGTTAGCACCTTGAACTTCACACGGAAGGCAACTGGAAGCCAGTGCAGCGCACGGAGGAGAGGTGTGATATGGGAGTATCGGGAGGCTCCCAAGAGTGTCCGTGCCGCTGCACTTTGCACCAGTTGAAGCTTCCGAGTGGATCTCAAGGGCAGCCCCATGTAGAGAGCGTTACAGTAGTCTAGGCGAGAGATCACAAGAGCATGGGTGACTGTACGTAAGGCATCCAGGTCCAGATAAGGCCGTAATTGGCGAACTAGTCGAACCCGGGAGAAGGCCCCCTTGGTCACAGCTCCTATGTGATCTTCCAGGGAGAGCTGCGAGTCTAGGAGGACACCCAGGTTGCGGGCCCTATCAACAGGGGGTAGTAACTTGTCCCCGATGTTAAGGGATGGGATGTTCTGAGTATCCTGGCTTGCCGGTACGTACAGCCATTCAGTCTTGTCCGGGTTGAGTTGGAGCCTGTTCCTCCCCATCCATTCCCGGACCGCTTTCAGGCAGCGGGACATCACGTCGAGGGCATCACTGATGTTGTTTGGAGTTGAGATGAAAAGCTGGGTGTCATCAGCATACTGATGGCACCCTACTCCAAAGCTGCGAATGATCTCGCCCAGCGGTTTCATGTAGATGTTGAACAGGAGAGGCGAGAGGACCGACCCCTGAGGGACTCCGCAAGCGAGAGGCCTTGGGGTCGACCTCTGTCCCCCTGTCAGCACCGACTGCGAGCGACCCTGGAGAAAGGAGGAGAACCAACGCAGAACCGTGCCTCCCACTCCCAGTCCCCTGAGGCGTCGCAGCAAGATACCATGGTTGATGGTATCGAAAGCCGCCAAGAGGTCTAATAAGACTAGGACAGAGGAATGGCCCCTGTCCCGGGCTCTCCAGAGATCATTTATCAGAGCGACCAATGCCGTCTCCATGCTGTAGCCCGGCCTGAAGCCCGATTGGTACGGGTCTAGATAAACCGCTTCATCCAGGATCTGAGGGAGTTGGTGCGCCACCACGCTCTCCACAACCTTCGCAAGGAAGCGAAGATTGGAGACTGGACGAAAGTTATTCAATGAGGATGGGTCCAAGGTGGGCTTCTTGAGGAGAGGTCTCACCACCACCTCCTTCAAGGCGGTGGGGAAGTGACCCTCACTCAGAGAAGCGGAGATGACCGCCAGGAACCAGCCTCGTGTCCCCTCTCAAGCTGCATATGCCAGCCAGGAAGGGCACGGGTCCAGTAAGAATGTGGAGGAGCTCAACCTCCTCATAATCCTGTCCACTTCCTTAGGAGTCACAGGATCAAATTCCTCCCAGATGACGTCGACAAGACTGTCCATGCCTTGTTCTTCCAGCTCAGCCCAGTTGGAGTCCAGGCCGGTTCGAATCCGAGCAATTTTATCCAGCAGATATTGACCGAATTCCTCGGCTCGACCCTGCAAGGGTTCCTCCCTCACCTAATTGGTGTAGTGGTTAATGAACCAGGCTAGAAACTGGAGAACCAGGAGTTCTAGTCCTGCCTAAGGCATGAAGGTAGCTGCATGGCCTAGGGCCAGTCATTTTTTCTCAGGCCTAGAAAGGAGGCAATGGCAAATCATGACTGAAAAACCTTGTCAAGAAAACTGCAAGGACTAGTCCAGGAAGTCTCCAGGAATCAATACTGACTCAAAGGTGCACAAAAATGTATTTTACATAAAAAACTAGGAACAATATGAAAATAACAAAGGACATAAATAGAAAGTGGAAAGAGGGACACATAATAAAGAAAAGAAGGCATAGTTAGCCTGATTTGTAGAGAAATGGGATAACAGAAACTCAGTATGAACTAAGGTTCAGAAAGGATGCTAAGATGATTTTTTCAGAATCCTAGGAAAATAAAAAGTCTCCTGTGCAAGTAGCAAAAAGCTAAAGAGATAACAGCAAAGATAGAAGAAATTGTAGATTCCATTATTTAAAATAAAGCCCAGGATGGAAAATTAACAATTAACAATACATTATATAGCTGAATATTGGTTTTTATGGAAGCTTCATGCCTGACTACCTAAAATCTAGAAAGCCTTGCAGTCACCATAGCCTAGTTTAAAAAACTTATTTGAGAGGATGTCTATGAAGTAATTCAAATTAATCCTTCCAGAAGTGTAAAATGTGATAACGGATTTTCCTCAAGGACTAGCTTTCAAACAGAGATGACAGGCCACCTAACTGTGATAATGAGGCACAAAGCCCCCAGAATTCCCTTCTGATAGAAGCCTGCTTTATGCCACTGTCGTATAGTAACTGACACTTCAAGGACAGTTCATGTCCTGACATTTCAGGACAAGTTCTCTAATTTTGTTTCTAGCTTCTTCCTCAGGCCAGTCATCATCCTAGTCAATAATTTTCTTCAGTTCTGACATTTGAGGGAAAATGACTGGGTAAGAAGGATGAATGGGCCAAGGAAGAAGCAAGAAGGAAAATTGGGGAACCTGTCCTGAAATATTTCTAGCTGTTTGTGAAAAGAGAAAAAATTGTTCATATTTGCAAGAGATTCTTCACCTAACTTGTTCAATCTTATACAGTAGTCCAAATGAAACATTATTTGATTTCTCCAAAAACTGCAGCCAGTTTATTCAAAATTTCATGGAAATTACTTAGCTCTGATATCTTTTCAATCTTCTCTCCAAGTCTGTCTTCTTCAAAATCTATGCTTGCAGCTTCTTCAGAAAGCTCAACTTCCTAATATTGGATTCCATATGGCTCCTACCATTTAGAATAAGTAGTTGCATTTCAAAAGCAGTGTTCTCTAGCACTGCCAACAATTCCTGTTGGTACCATTAATCTGTTGATCAAGCCCCCAATTTTGCAAACAAAATCCAACAGTTATGCTGTAAGCAATTCCTGAAATATTGTCTAGAGTCCAGATATGTCAAACTCGCGATGTCATGTGACGTCGCACAACGTATCGGAACTTTTTCCCCATTTTCCCGGCAATGAAGTGGGTGCGGTTTCATCATGACACATCCGGCCTGTGGGCCAGCAGTTTGACACCCCTGGTCTAGACCATTTCCAAATTTCATAATTACCTTCTCCATGAGGAAACTCTTGTATTTTTGGAAAAAGATGAGTTAGGGTACTTGAACATTAAATTTAGAAAAATGTTGATAGTAATTACATATGTGAATGTGTGTGTGTGTTATGTAATTATGCATAATTTTGTGTTATGTGTAGAAAGAAAAGAATTCGAGCTTCAACCAACTTTTCTCCCCATCTAAATCTAAATCTGGTCCAGTATGAAAATAAAACAGAAATTAAGCAAAATTCTTATTGCATTTCTTTTGTACATATAAATTTTTTTATTTATTTATTTATTTATTTATTTTATTTATTTTGTTACTTTCATATTAACATGTCCTCAGACTCTAGGTGGAATACACAGAGGCTCCTCCAATTTAATTAACAACATTGTAAGTGAATGTCCTCCTGTAGGCCATCGGTAGTGGATGATCCACCATCATGTGAGTTTTAGAGACCCATAGCCTACCTATTACGCTGTAGTGATACTCTTTCAATGATTAATGAAAGAAGAAAAAAAATGAGCCATGAAACACTTGTCTTTGAATGGAGGTTTTCAGGAATGAAGCTGCGTTGTGATGAGCTTGGCCAGGCTGGATAGACTTGATAAGAAATGGGAATTCAATACCATTTGGAATATTGTCCCTGCAGCTTTCCAGGACAGGTGACCTAGAAACCCTTCCAGAATCCTGAGAAAGTGGTACTGACTGCTTTGAGAAAGGGTTTGAAATTTCTTGCCAGGGAGGGGAAATTTGTAGCAAGTCCTAGCTTTTGGTAAGTATTGTATTTATCCTGTTTCAGTCAAGTAATTCCACATCAGCTGAAGCATCCTATGGCAGAGCTTGAAAACCCCTTCTTGTCTCTTAATATTTCTTGTTTGTTGTCCTGCTATAGGCCATTATTAGTTGTTATAAAAGCAAAGATCAAAAAGGTTACCAGAACAAATGCATGTGGTCAAGCTGTCCTGAGGATGTGTATTTAATTCAAAACTTTTTTTTTTAATTTGTAGGTAAAACAGGCCAATGCAGACTGGCTGCCAGCAAAACAACCAATACTGAAGAGGTATAATAGAGGAGGGGAGGGTTGGCCTATTATATTTAGGAAAATTGTTGCTAAATATTTTATGAATGCTTATCTTATGGCTGGATCTTTTTTTATTTCTTATGTTGTAGTTCGCAGAGCCTAGAAGATGTAGGAAAAGTTTGGAAAGGAGCTCAGAAAGACCATGATAGATTGTGTACTTTGGTCACTCCAATGTCTGGTGAGTTTCCGGTCTATAGAACCCTAAAATTCAATGATTTCTGTAATTTTTGAGATAATGAAAACCTCCCTCAGATGTTCACTTCCTGTTTTACTTCGGCATGTTTGGCTTTTTTGGTTTTGGGCTATTATTTCTCAGCCGAACCTGCCTATCAGGGTTGTAAGAATAAGGATAAAACTGATGATGAGAAGCAAGCAAACAAATGTATAGCTGATATGAAATAAATAAGGTCTCCTCCTAGTTGAGCTGAGTTTCAGTGACAAGTCTATGTAGTTTCCTTGACAACAGCACAAAAGGGTTTTGCCATGATTTCTTCTGGGATGGTTTTTCTTTGTTTAACAAATGTGTTTTACTGATGTTTATTACAACATAAAATATAATGAAAATAAAGATTAAGAAAAAAGAGGGGAATGCAGGATTTTTTTTAAAAAAAGGAAAAGAAAAACTGCGTAAAATAATTACAACCTATAATTACAACCTCAACTGTTTACATTACTTACAATTATTACAAGCCAATTTTACAACTGCACAATTATTAAATCTTCAGACTAAATTCTAAATTTCATTTCTTTCTATTTCATAGAAACCAGAAGCAATAACCCAGTATCAACTTTGTAAACTTCCTTTTAACATACATACTTTCATTTTTAATAATACCGTATTTTCCGGCGTATAAGACGACTGGGCGTATAAGACGACCCCCCAACTTTTGAGATGATTTTCATGGGTTAAAAAGTCGTCTTATACGCCGGAAAATATGGTATTTTGCAAACTTTAGGAATTATTCAAGGATTATACATATAAAAAAACAGGAAAAGAAAAATCCATTTTCAAACCATTCTATAAGCCCGAAACCATGCATTGGAACTTTCTTTTAATTACATATGTCAAACCAATAAAAAAATCTATCCTAACTCCCTCCAGCTTTTTTTTTTCTTCTTCAAACTCTCAATGTAGTTTCTAGCCCTGATATGTTTCCTGGCAGTTTCCCACTTAATTATTCAAGGTCACATAGGGAGTGCCAATTGTATGTGTTTCTCTGTGTGTGTTTGTCTACGTGCATCTGGGTGTCCATGTCTGTGTCCATATTTCATTTCATTCCAGGACTGCATTTCAACTTCAGAGGAACCCCAAATCTGAGGCAAATTGAGGCATTGTAGGAAAGATTTTTACTCACCCCAAGTAGGCAATTTGCACTAACTGCTTTTCACAGTTCAAAATCTCTGCAAACCCTATTATTTCATTGTCATGTTTCTTTCACTTTTTTGTCAAAGCACTTTTTATTTCTTTTATTTCTTTTTGACAATGTATATGTTTCCATTACTATTATTTTTGTGTTTTGCTCCTTACCCCCTCTTATTTATCATTAATTAAAAATCAATAAAAATAAATTTTAAAAAAGAAAAAGAAATCTTCTGGTATTTGCTTGTGTGTTCAGTGATTGACAGGTTTCTCCCTATTTTTGAATGATCTTTGCAATCAGATCCTCAATGATACCTTTTGCATGAATTGCAAGATAATAGGGCAGGATATCTCAGGTGCTGATTGGAAAGTGGAATAGGCTGATTAGGGACAGAAGGCCAAGAATAGCTCTTAGTGAAATTTGGCAGAACAAAGGATTGTTATGAGTTTGTGGATTGCCATAAAATTATTGAGTAACTGGCTTTTATAGCCAAAAGACAAATTACTGATTGAGATACCTATTATGCCCAAAATTTGTAGTCCAGTCTTGGAGCACTGTCCTGGTTGTGACTAAGACACGATCAAAATATATATTTGGGTGAGGAAAGTATATTAGCTTTCCTTCCTTCAGTTGCAAACAGCTGCCTTGTCCTTCTAGAGATCTTGTGCAAACTCTGCAAGCGATAGAGCACAGATGGTTTTGTGATTTCAAAATTCAGGGATCTTTTAGGTATATTCTGATTAGAATGATTGTAGAAGGAGAGCTTGCGGCATGGCAGTGGTTGAGCACCAATTTTTTTTCTATATTAAGTTATACGTAGGAGAAAGACAATCAATGACAGAAGTAACTAAGTAAATAAATGTAATCTTCCTGCCAGCAAAATTGAAGCTCCCATTTTTCTGAATCACTTTCTGATATGATATGTTGAACTTCTTGGGATGAATCATTCTAACAAATTGATCTATTGCTGGAGTATTGGGTTTTGCCCATGGAGTGGATTGGGAGGTCTACTCTCTGTGTTTACCTATATACAGTATGTATAGGGAAATATAATTTTACACATACAGGTAATCCTTGTTTTTTTTATTTAATACATAAAAAAGAAATAGGAAGTTAAAGGAAGGAAAAGGAGAGGGGAAAAGAAGGTGTGAGGTACAAGGGAAAAAAGGAAAAAAGGCATTGACTTCTGACTTTTTAGCACAGTACAAGATAAAAACACTTCAGCCTCAACTTTTTGCTTTTACACGTTAATATATAACTAGACATTTCTATAATGACAAATCTATCTAATTGAAATCAAAGTCAATGTTCCTTTTTTTTCCAACACAAGCACAAAATCCAGAAGTGGTATGCAAATGAATAACATACTCAAATATATTCTCCACTTTGAATAGAATGATCAATTTAACCATGCCTCTTTTATCTTCCTTGCTGTGGAAACCTAATCATCTTTGTGACTCACCATTTTTATTAACAAAGTTAACTTATATTCTTTCAAAATCTTTGACCTTACCAGGAAAAATACTTTTCCCCCAACCTTTAAAAAAAAGCTAAACTTTTTAAAAACAAACTTTTCTAGAATCAAAACTTTCTAATGCATCTTTTTCTTTACCTTCTTAACATACAGGCTTTAACTTCATTTATAAATTTAGCTCCCACCCTCCAAATTACCCTTTATAGAATAATATTTTTGTTTTCTTTTATAAACATTCTTTTTAAAACACAATTTTTTTCTTTAAACTCATACATCATTTTCTGTAACTTTCTCTTAACACAGGTACTCTCAAATACATTTTCAATAACATTCTGCATAGTTTAAACATTACTTAAACATTATATATATATATAATTTACATTTTCAAATTTTGAATTAAGACTTTCAATTACAAATATTAAACAAAAAAAATCCATCCTAAACTTAAACTCATTAAGTTTAAGTCACTCCTTCAAGCTTGTCTTCATGGAGTAAATTCTTCTTCTCTGGAAAGCTTATCCAGTAGTTATAAGCCTCCCTTGTTATCATAGATTTCTCAACCTTGTTAATATCCTTAAAGAAAAAGTCCCAAATTTGTCTTTTTAAAAGTTGCCAATTTTCTTGAGACTTTTCTTTTAGTTGTGTTGAGAGATTCATATTTAAACCATCATAATAAAAGTTAATGTCAGATCTGTATTCCCAAATTGCAATGAATTCCTCTGCATTTTCAGTTACTTGTGAAGCTGCCTCAGTAATTTGGTAACTTTCTGCACATATTTGCATCTCTAAAGTAATTTGAGAGGTTTTTTAAAACATCCTTGGAGCACAGCTGGTCAACAAGTTGGTGGATTTTATTTAGAGACCTTTCAAATATATCTCTAATAATTTGCTCCTCCATCTTGACTTGCTCTTTGATCAGGATCAGAAAATTTTAGCCACCCACAGCAAAGAAGACCACGCTACAAATTACTACAATAATAAATTAAAACCATAGCTTTCAGTCTTTATGTTTCTCCATCTGCTTTTTTTTTGCTCTTCCTTATTTTGGCTTGCGTTAGCAGCCTTCTTCCTTATAATTTAACACTAAAGAAATCCCTAAAATGGCTTCAAAAAGGCATAGCAGGCTGTGACTAAAGAGAGTCTCTTTTAACTTGACTTAGAAAAGATTAATAGTCCTTAAAGGTGATTAAGAAATGAAAGGCACAACTTCCTGTTTGTTTGAAAGGTAAATTTTGAAATGGCGGCTTCTTCAATCACGAACAGATTACAGCTCCTCCCCCCAGCTTTTGGCAAGCAGATAGCTTTGAAGCCCAGCTCCAGGAGCTGCTTGCAGGCTTTCAGATGTGTTGGATAGTCCTGAGGGGAAATTCTTAGTCTCCCCCTGATCCGGGTGAGTCATAAAAACTGAAGGAATGCCAGTCTCTTCAGTTATTAGCTAAAGAGCTACAGTCCAGGGAAAAACCCTTCAGGGATCCCTCCCTGTGTGTGTATTTAGTCGGCCATATTCACGGAAGTTCCACACACCTAAGTAATCCTTGAGTTACAACACGCAATTTAAAAAATGTTTTAAATTATGACAGACCCACCAAAAGCTATATACGAACCCATTTCAATGTTATGATGGCTGCAGCAGGCCTTTGGTCGTTTGCCTTTATGACCCACCACAGGATTGCTGCAGCGCCCTCCTGCCTCTCTCTCCCCCAACCCACAGTGCTTGGGCCTCCTCCCCACACGCTCTTATGAAGTGTGCCATAATTTGAGTTGTACAAGGAGGGCTGGCCATGTATCCCCAGGCCAAACGGCAGCAATCCAAATGCAGTTGCCATTTTGTCCCACTCCTTTGTGGGTGCAACAAAATGGTGGTCACTAGCTTCATTTTGCTGCACAGTGCTGCAGAAATTTCTCAATGCTGCAGAAAGCGCTGTGTAGACCTTGGTAAGTCAGCAAAATGAAGCAGTTTGTTTCGGGAATATGCAGAGGAAACCCAAATGCAGCTGCCGTTTGTGGGTGGGGACAAAATGGTGGCCACCAGACCAACTGCTCCCTTTTGGGGTACCTTCTGGACACATTTCACCTAAAGATTGCCACAACATGCACCTGCAGTGGGCAGGCTCCATTACAGTCGTATCTTGAGGACTTCCTGTATACAGATAGTCCTTGCTTAGTGACCAAAACTCTGACTGGCAAATCAGTTGCTAAGTGCTACAGTTGCTAAGTGGAAAATCACGTGGGCTTATGACCTTATAGTATTTCTCATTTGTTTGTTAAGTGGAGTGCTGCAGTCATGAAGTAAAACATCACATGACTGCAACTTAGAATTTTACTTCCATAATCTCTATTAACTCATCTTGTCACAATCTGGTTGCAAAGAACATGAATGGCCATTACATGACCATGGGACGCTAAATGCGAGGATTGGCCAGAAAGCTTTGTTTACACCATTGTAATTTCAAATTCAGTGGGTAAGTGAGGAATACCTATATTCCACCAAGTACAGGTGCATTTTTTTTTTGTCTTGGATACCTTACATTGAAACCGAAATATAATTTAGAAAAAATGAAGCATTTACCCAGCATCTTCTGCAAAATGGGCAGTGTTTGATGTGCTGTGTTATCCAGGGGCTTCCCTCTATCATTAAAAAAAAATTGTTTTTCACAGAACATAAGAAGACATCTGCTCCCCCCAACAGCATCCGGACCCCTCCATATGCACCCCTGTATTTACAACATATTTCTCCTCTGGATTATCAACACAATGTATATATTCCAGGAACCCCAACAACATCTGCCAATAAGGATGGCTCTGTATTTCTGGAGCAGGAGGCTAAGAACAGCTTCTCCACATTTGGAAAGAGGAAGAAAATGATCAATTATTCTGATAAACATGACAGCATGGTCATTAACAATCTGAAATAAAGTTTCTTTAGCAGTCCAGCAGACATTGCAAACCATGCCTAAATATTTCCATGGTGCTGGAGATTTCTGACTTTAACGCGCTATGTGATTGTACATAATATAAGGGGCCAATCTACAAGCTATTTCCCCTGAAAAGATGGCAAACAGTGAATAACTGTAATGTCAAGACATCAGGAATGACTGTAATTTATAATGAAGGCATGGAAATGTCTCTTTAGACACAGGTGAATGCTATCTCTTGGAACTGGAGAAGGAAAAAAAGAAAGAATGGACATAACATCCCTCTACTCACCCATCCACCCACCTGTTTCATTTTAGAGTTCTGGTGGCTGCTTTGTGTGGAAAATGCAACACAACTGGCAAGTTGAAAAAGAACATAAATGAATCATGTGTTTTACACTGGAATATAATAAATGATTGGGGTGGAAGCAGGACAGTTGTCTGAAATTCAAAGAGGTCATGGTATAGAGTCCTTTCAACTTTTAGCAACCTTCCCCCATTTTGTAGATGAAGTAATTCTTTTTAGACTGTAAATGTTTCACCACGGCCTTTCATTCTGTTGTGTTATCACATTTAGCAATATGGAAAATTATGGAAAGGTAAAACTACTTTTTGCCACAAGAATTTGTCAGGGTAGACGTAATGCTTAGCAGAAATGCATTTATTTATTTCATATATTTCACTCACTGATAAAAATGTTTTCTCATTATAACATACATTTGGATTTAAAACAAAACATCATTTCAATCAAATTTTTTGGTAAAAATGAGCTTTTTAAAGAACTGAACTTTTAAACAAGAATTGTGAATATCACATGCATATACAACAGGGGTGGAGCTCTCAGTGCAACCCCATGGTGTTGCTTTATCATTCTGGCAAAAGTAGCCAGCTCCTACAGAGCCCCATGCTAAATGCACACACTTCCAAGTTGAAGTGTAGAACAAAAAATCTTGCAACTAATAATATACGTTATGCTTTATTTTGAATCCATTATACACTTCTAATAAGCATTTTCAAATGGAATGAAGTTGGCAAGGAGCCAGTACTGCAGCCCCTAAAGAGATATTGTGGGGAGAATGAATGTTTTTGATATCCAATCAGACTCTGCTAAGCAAGTTAGGCTATCTTCTGAATAGCAATTCTATAAGGCTGTTACATATTGAATGGATGTTATATTTTGGGCCAATCTACAGCCAAATTGCTATCGCTTACCTTCTCCCTTCAACTAATTTTACAAGGTTTTGAATACAAAGCCATCATTTTTTTTAAAAAAATCCCTTTGATTAAAGAACAATATCAGTATCATCTTAAAGGGTTGAAACATCTCTCCCATTGGTAAGTTGCATATTGCTTCATTATCCATCTTAGTTGTGGTTTGAGTATCTATAGTTTGGCACTTCAGCCTCACTTTTCTACAACAGTTTTAGCTTCCTGAATGGAAGTAAGGATGGGAAGAAGATTATTGAGCATTATGATATCTGGCTGAGCCTGTTACCATTATGGAATACATAATGGTTTATTTTGAATCCACTCAATCTTTTATCTTTGGCATATATAGCTCAAACTATTGAACAACAACTAGCCATGAAGGAAAGCTGAAAGGAGAATAAGAATTAATTCTATTTTAGAGTTCTAACATTGGGAATAAATTCTAGTGACTAGTCTACTGTTCTGGAGCTGGGCAAGACAAGTAGGAAAGTTTTGGGACACATTATGTGCATTCACCACAATTGCAGCTATACCACAGTCTACCAGATGAACACCAAAGAGAAATGAAATGGCTATAAAAATGGTTCTGTCAGATCACATGATCAGTATTTGCATATATGCACAATTTTGCCCTGTGGACAAAATCAAAAGAAACCCATGAGTTCCCAATCTATTGAAAAACTTGATGTAGGATATATAACGGGAGAAAGGTTGATCAAATTTGAACTTAAGACAATAATAAATCTTCATTATTCTGCATTATCAATTTATTCTTTTCATAGGCTTTCCAGATTTAAATATTTGCAATTCTACCGTCATTTTTCACAATGTTCGCTTCAGCAACAAGTTCTTTGTAAAACAGGTCTATGTGTGCATTTATGTGTATGCGTGTGAATATTTTTTTTCCTTAAAAACAGTCTTTGACCTATTTGCATGGAAACAGTCTGCCAGAATCACAGAAAGAAAAATTGATTGCATTTGAATTATAATTGACTGCTTTTTGAATAACAATACATGCAGTGCATGTTCGCTTTATAGTAATAAATTGTTCTTTAATAATCCCAAATGGAACCTTTGTTTGTTGTTGCTTTGGGGTCATGTTACTAGATAATAGAAGTAGCAATCAGTGAAAAATATTTACAGAGGTTGTTTGGGTAGTGGAATAGCTTGAAAATATTTAAGGTGAAGTTCTAGCAGAGCTTTCTGCTGCAGTCTTTCAGAGTGTGGTTACTTGTTGAAATTACATTCTTAAATGCAAGCAATATTAAACTACTTTATCTTGTGGTTTTAGGGAGGGAGCCAGGGATTGTGCAAATTTTCCTAGGCAAATTTATGGGAATATAATGCTTTGTGAATGTCTAGGTGGCTTATTTTTCATTGTGGTTGAAATTATCTCCGCGTATTTGGGATGCTAAAAATTAAAAATACATTTATATCCATAATTGCAGCGCTTTGTAATCAAAGGAGAAAGTTTGTGTTTGTTTGCATTTTTTCCACTGATCCAATGTAGCAAAAGTGCAAGAATAACTGAGTTCTTACTGAAGTAGACTGGGTACATTATATTATGAAATAAACTAGTCTCATAAGATATATTTAAGTATCAAACCCCAGAAGGTCTGGACAAGTAATGATACCCTGTACATAGTTCTGAATATTTTTTAAAATGATAGTGGGTTTTTACATACAGGATTACATGTTTTATAGTGTGAGGCCTGAAAGCAGGCTCTGAAATGTTTACCTCTACAGTCTTCTTAAAAATTGAGTTCATGAATTCAAGTTTTAAACTTGCTCACGATTGGCGTGGGTGGGGATGGAGACTTGATCGCAGAAACTGAATCTAGTTTTACCATTTGAAGTAGTACATGGCTGTAGCCACTCCTGGATATGGGAATGCGCTCCCTTCAGAGGAAGACCACTGTAGAGAGAGTAGAGAAAGGGAAGCAGGTACAACATTGGCAGCCCAAAAAGCATTTTTCCCAGAGCATCATCAAGTTGAGCAGATACTCTGGTCCTTTACAGAGAATTCCTTGCCTTCATATTCGTAACTATAACTGCTTCCCTCGTATCACTGATATGATGGATGCTTTATAGACATAGTGTTGCCTCCTAATTTGGTGCAAATTACACTCTTCTGGCATCCTAAGTAGGCCTTTTACAATTTGTTTGATTTTACAGGTTATTGATTTCTCACATAATTCCAATACACTATAGCCTGATGCAATATCGATCACTTGTGAGAGACCTCGGCTGCAAAATAGCTTTGTTGAAAAGATGTAAAATATTAGTGCTTTAGCTTGATTAGCATGGCCCATAGTAGAAAGTATTATTTGGTGAAACAAACTAGTCTTAAAAGTGTACATGGTATTTCTAGAATTGGAAGAAGGATTGCTTCTAAGCAGTGCTTTTTTTGTAAAAGAAAAAGGCGCCGGAACTCACACATGTCATACAACCTGCCTTGCCTACCCTACAAGGTTCCATCCAAAAAAGGTGCCGGAACTCCATTCTGAGCATTCTATGACAAAAAAAGCCCTGCTTCTAAGAATTATCTCTCAGAAAGACACGATATCGTAATGTCAGCAATGACTAATGCTGTTGGTAGAAGAGAACCACTTTTAGTTGCAAAGTTTTAGTTGGAACCTATTATCTTCAATATAAGCCAGAGTCAAGAAAACACCAGATTTTAATAAACTAAAATGAAAAAATGCACACCAATTCATAAAACATACAGATAATGCATACTATATTCATTCAACTTACTTCCAGGCGGGGAAAAAAAAACCCCTCCCCAAAAGTCCAAGAGAGGAGCAAAGGTAACCAAACGGAGACTTCAATCACATCACTCAGGCGAAATTGCAAGTGAGGATGTCAATCAAGAAGCAATATGGAAATATCTTAAATATTAGTTTTATTGCTTTTTGGCAGGTATTATTATTATTGCAAAAGGGACGCGGTGGCTCAGTGGGTTAGGACGCTGAGCTTGTCGATCAGAAGGTCGGCAGTTTGGCGGGTCAAATCCCGAGTGCCGCGTAACAGAGTGAGCGCCTTTTACTCGTCCCAGCTTCTGCCAACCTAGCAGTTCGAAAGCACGTAAAAATGCAAGTAGAAAAATAGGGACCACTACGGTGGGAAGGTAACAGCGTTCCGTGCGCCTTTGGCGTCTAGTCATGCTGGCCACATGACCACGGAGACGTCCTGGGACAAGCGCTGGCTCTTCGGCTTTGAAACGGAGATGAGCACCGGCCCCTAGAGTCGGAAACGACTAGCACGCATGTGCGGGGGAACCTTTACCTTTTATTATTATTGCTTGTATTACTGCTAAGCTTGTAAGCCGCCCTGAGTCTTCGGAGAAGGGCGGGATATAAATGGAATTAAAATAAATAAAAATAAATTATTATTATTATTATTATTATTATTATTATTATTATTATTATTATTATTATTATTATTATTATTATTATTATTATTATTATTATTATTATTATTAGAATTTCTATACCGCCCTCCCGAAGGACTCAGGGCGGTGTACAGGGCAATTAAAATACAACATACAAAAGTTAAAAGTAAAATTAAATTAATTTAGCCCTAACAATAAATAGTTAAAAATAAACCCCAAACCCTTAGTCCAGGCCAGCCTGTTCAAACAACCAGGTTTTCAGGTCACGGCGGAAAGAGCGAAGGTCGGGAGCCATCCGGAGCTCAACAGGCAATTGATTCCAATTAGTTAATATTTTTCATTAATATTTTAAAATTCTTTCTTATAACATAATCTAGTTTTGTGTACCTCTTTTATTGTTCTTATTTAAGTAGTAAATGCCTGAAATAATAAACTGTCTTTTGGTATATTGTTTTTTTACGCTTAAAACGGTCATTAGTCCAAAGAACCGGTTGTTAAATTATTTGAACCCCACCACTGGTAAAAGGGCAATGTTAAAATAACACTTAAACAGAAAATTATGCAGAATTATATTAACCAGTTTTTCCATTTTATTGGTAAAGAGCTAAATAAAAAACTGAAAATGAAAACATGTCTTCAATCTGGGGTTTTAAGTTTAGGACAACAATTTCTTTTCAACAATGCAATCTGTCTTCTGGAGTATGTTGCAGGCTCAATAAATCCAAAATATTGGATTTTTTAAACAGAGGCATTTCAAGTTTTCAGTATATAATTCAACACAAAATTAATGTATTTAAACATTATTTCTCTTCACAAGATTTATTATCAATAATTTGACTATCAACTCTAAGTGGAATTACAGTAGAAGAGGCCCAAACCGCAGACGCCAGGGCCTTTTCAAATATATTATATTTCGGCTATAGTTTTCGAACTTTCCAAAATATTTCTTAATACAAAAGGTAACGGGAGATTGCCTTTCTCTGACTATCACTTGTCCATACCTGCCCCATCACGTCTGGGGAAAAGTGTATACTCTGGGGTTCTGTTAATTAAGGTCCATGGGACCTGGGAAGCACACTTTTTCTGTTGCTCTGCCTATTTCCCCCTGAAATTGGATTGGTTTTTCACAAGACCTTTGAGACCTATTATCCCAAGCATGGGGCTTGGGAAATTGGAGAGCTTCTGCTTATACTGTGATTGTTTGTGCTTATATTTATTGCTGATGGTTATTTGTGGCTGACATTCTGACATTTAGTTGAGCATTTTTATTTTTTATTGTAACATCCATGTCCTTACTTCTGTTTGCTGCCCAGAGTTGCTTGTGGAAGATACTGTATGTGGCCATATACATTGAAATGAATAACACTTCAGATCAAACTTTCATATATATTCATATACAGGTAGCCCTCGACTTACAACAGTTCATTTAGTGACTGTTCAAAGTTACAAAGCCACTGAAAAAAGGGGCATGATTGTTTTTCACACTTACAAACATTGCAGCATCACCATGATCATATAATCAAAGTGAAAATGCTTGGCATTTTAATTTGACTCATATTTATAACGGTGACATTCTCCAAGGGTTATATGATCACCTTTTGTGACCTTCTGACAAACAAAGTCAATGGGAAACCAGATTTATTTTACAACTGTGCTACTAACTTAACAACTGCTGTGATTCACTTAACAACTTTGGCAGGAAAGGTCGTAAAAGGGGGCAAAACTCACTTAACAAATGTCTCGCTTAGCAACATAAATGTTGGGGTCAATTGTTGTTGTAAATCGAGGACTACCTTTATAAAAGTTGCTCAGTGTTGAACTAGATGACTAGTGTTTGCAACAATGATTGAATTAACTCTACTGTAGCAGCAGAGTTCAAACTTGGTCTCAAACCAATTTTCCTCCAAACTCTGGCCAACATGCCCTAGCTCTCTTGCTTGTTAATTACTGCTGCCACCGCCTATCTCACAGGGGATTATGTCATCTGGTGTCTTGCTCCTAATCTTGGAATATGAGAGAGATAATACACCAATTGAATGTACATTTGATTAAAATTAAAGCCAGTTTATATGTTACTCCCCATGAGTCTACTGTTATACTATTTGCCTTCTGTCATGTTACAAATTACAATTCTGTAGGAATGTCTTAGTGTCACATCAGGCCTGGGCCATGAATTGTGCACCCCTGTACTTATTTCTTTATTCCACTTGTATGGATATTGTATGAATGCATGGCGTTTTACAATAACAATCAGCAATAAAACTAGCCACAGAGCAGCGGGGACGAGCCGAGGAGTTTAGTCATCATCTGGCGGACAAAATCGCTCAGATCCGGACCGGTCTGGACTCTGACTAGGCAGAGTCTGATGTGGAGGAATCGGGCGGTCTTGAGCACATTATCTGGACTGAGTTCGACCCTGTTTCCCCTGATGATGTGGACAGGATCATGGGGAGACTGAGCACCACCACCTGTTTGTTGGATCCGTGCCCCTCCTGGCTAGCTTATGCGGCTCGGGAGGGAACACGAGGCTGGTTCCATGCAGTAATAACTGCCTCTTTGAAGGAGGGTGTCTTCCCTGCCGCCTTGAAGGAGGCGGTGGTGAGACCCCTCCTCAAGAAGCCTGCTTTGGACCCGGCTGTTTTAAATAACTATCGTCCAGTCTCCAACCTTCGCTTTTTGGCGAAGGTTGTTGAGAGTGTGGTGGCGCATCAGCTTCCTCTGTTCCTGGAGGAAAGTGATTATCTGGACCCGTACCAATCGGGTTTCAGACCCGGACACAGCACGGAGACGGCATTGGTCGCGCTGGTGAATGATCTCTGGAGGGCAAGGGACAGGGGTTGCTCCTCTGTCCTGGTCCTATTAGATCTCTCAGCGGCTTTCGATACCATCGACCATGGTATCCTGCTGCGGCGTCTCAGGGGGTTGGGAGTGGGTGGCACCGTTTTACGGTGGTTCTCCTACCTCCAGGGCCGCTCGCAGTCAGTGTTGACGGGAGGGCAGAGATCCGCCCCGAGGTCTCTCATTTGTGGAGTCCCTCAGGGGTCGGTTCTCTCGCCTCTCCTGTTCAACATCTATATGAAGCCGCTGGGCGAGATCATTCGTGGTTTCGGGGTGGGGTATCATCAGTACGCTGATGATACCCAACTTTTCCTTTCCACCCCGAACCAACCCAGTGATGCCCTCGCCGTGATGTCCCGGTGCCTGGAGGCGGTTCAGGTCTGGATGGGGAGAAACAGGCTTCGTCTCAATCCCGCCAAGACTGAGTGGCTGTGCATATCGGCATCTCGGGCTAACCAGACTACTCCATCTCTAACGATGGGGGGTGAGGTGTTACCCCCCGTTGATAGGGTACGCAACTTGGGCGTCCTCCTGGATTCACGACTCAATTTTGAAGACCACATAGGAGCCGTGACCAGGGGGGCTTTTGCACAGGTTCGCCTGGTGCGCCAGTTGCATCCCTATCTGGACCGAGACACCCTACGCACAGTTACTCATGCGCTCGTGACCTCCCGTTTGGACTACTGTAATGCTCTCTACATGGGGCTGCCCTTGAAGACCACTCGGAGGCTTCAACTGGTGCAGAATGCGGCCGCGCGAGTTGTAATGGGGGTCTCCCGATACTCCCATGTAACACCTCTACTCCGCGAGCTGCATTGGCTTCCGGTTGCCCTCCGGGTGAAATTCAAGGTGCTGGTTATCACCTATAAAGCCCTACATGGCCTGGGTCCGGGATATTTGAGGGAACACCTGCTGCCGGCATCAAATGCCCTTCGCCCAGTGCGCTCCCACAGGGAGGGTCTGCTCAGGGTCCCACCGGTAAGAGATTGCCGGCGGGTGACACCCAGGGATAGGGCCTTCTCAGTGGGGGCGCCTGCCCTCTGGAACCAGCTGCCAGTGGAGCTGAGGACTGCCCCCGACCTCCGGTCATTCCGCCGGGGCCTGAAGACCTGGCTCTTTGAGCTCTCGGGCCCAGGCTGAGGAGTAATTTATTTTAATCGGGGTTTTAAATGCACAGGGTTAGTTTAATCTTTTTTAAATGGTTTTTAACTTTTGTATTGCTGGTTTTTTAACTCCCTGTAAACCGCCCTGAGTCCTCAGGGAAAGGGCGGTATATAAATGGAATAAAATAAATAAATAAATAAAAATAAAGTATAAAATAAAAACGGCAATATTGGACATACGAATCAAATTGTAAAAAAATGCACAATGTAAAACTAATATTCCTATTAAAGGTAACGGTTTCCCTTGTCCAGTCGTGTCCGACTCTAGGGGGCAGTGCTCATTTCCGTTTCTTAGCCAACGAAGCCAGCATTGTCTGAAGATACTTTCCATGGTCATGTAACCAGCATGAATACACACCAAGGTGCAGGGAACACTGTTACTTTCTCACCAAAGTGGTACCTATTTATCTACTTGCATTTGTATGCTTTCAAACTGCTAGATGGGCAGGAGCTGGGGCAAGAACGGGAGTTCATCTCATTATGTGGCACTTGGGTCATGAACCTGAGCTGTCAACTTTGCAGCTGACAAGCCCAGCATCTTTAGCTGCTGAGCTATCGCGTCAAGTAACTTTCCTAATAAGGAGGGTAAAATACAATAAATAGATAGAAGTATAATAAACTAAAAAAATGAAGTTGTTAATAGAAATCTAATGTTACCTAATTAAACATAAAAAGGTAAAGGTAAAGGTTCCCCCGCACATGCATGCTAGTCGTTTCCAACTCTAGGGGCCGGTGCTCATCTCCGTTTCAAAGCCGAAGAGCCAGCGCTTGTCCGAGGACGTCTCCGTGGTCATGTGGCCGGCATGACTAGACGCCAAAGGCGCACGGAATGCTGTTACCTTCCCACCGTAGTGGTCCCTATTTTTCTACTTGCATTTTTACGTGCTTTCGAACTGCTAGGTGGGCAGAAGCTGGGACGAGTAACAGGCGCTCACTCTGCTACGCGGCACTCAGGATTTGACCCGCCAAACTGACGACCTTCTGATCGACAAGCTCAGCGTCCTAACCCACTGAGCCACCGTGTCCCTTCAATTAAACATAGCAGATATGAAATTGTAGGAGATGACCAAGGCTGAGCCCGATGGAAGGGTCTAACACATCATCAGTCATGAGCTCCTGCACACCCACAAGAGATCTAAGTCCAGCCCACCTTGAATGCCTTCTTAATTCCTGCTCATTTCCCTTGACTGCTAATAACTCAGATTTTTGTAGAGAGCTTAAGCTTCCAATAAAACTTTATACTCATTTGAACTGACTGAATTTCCTGATTTCCCCAGTGCTTGACAGAAATTAGTGAAGCTAAAGTGTACATATAGGAATTTCAGTGTTAAGGCTTGTGCTGTTGAGAAGAACAATTAAATAGACATAATAGACATAAACATGTCTCTGCTATTTTTTTCCAACTGAGTGAGAGATGAACACAGCAGATGAGTAGAGTAGAGGGCAAGAGGAGTATAACGTGATTTGAAGAATGTTTTTAAATATATTTGGCACTTTTAAAATTGGAACCAATAATGTGTTCCAGATTTATAAATTGAGAGCTTAAAGGATACTGAACATTATGCTACATTTCTGTGATCAACATGGGGGTATGAAGACATAGCTTTTTAAATAATGCACTCTGCTCTTTCAGGAGATGAAATGGTAACAAAAATGGAAGACAAAAACTTGGTCAAGTGAGAAAACTGAATATTCTGTTCTATTTCAGCAAATAACAGCATATTTTATTTCAAGAGAATATGCTATTTCTGAAATACAGGAAGCTTTAATTGATAATAGAAAGCAGTAATATCAATAAGCACACTGATTCATTTATTGCCATTTTCCTTTATTTGGTACTGGTTATTGCAAGATAGAATAGAAATTGATATTGATAGAAATTTGATTTTCTATTTGAATATGATCTATAATTTTATGAAATAAAATTCTAACCAAAATTAATATGTGATTAAACTTACATACAATAGGACAACAGAGATTGTTTCTATAAATTAAAAGCCCACAGTTTAAAGACATCACTGTATTAGGTTTCTTCAAATTTTTAAATGACAAATATAATTAGGCATAGCAATGTGTACACATCTCTCATGCTTTACTCATCTCTTGTTTGATTTACTGGAATGTATTGTATATAGGATTTTCCCTGAAAACCAAATGAAAGCTTCAAATGGTCCAGAATGCAGTGGCTTGATAGTCATGGGAATTTCTCTATGTATTGTAATAACTCTTCTTTAAAAGTTGCACTGATTACCAGCTTCCTTCCAGGTACTCTTCAATATTTGGGTCAATATCTACATGTTTGGGGATATGGATATCTGTCTGGGATTCTTCTAGTGGATTGTGGGATAATAAGATTGAAAAAAAAAGTTTTCTGCAGATCCGTCTCTGTATTCTCCAGGAACTCCAGGGAACAAGTGTTCCCCATCTTTGCTTCTCTTCTCTGGAAGAGGATTCTACCAAAGATTAGACTGGAACCCACCCACCCAGAATGCCTTGCAGGAGATTTATACCCTGTTGCTGTGGATTTCTCCATTGTTCCTTGGCTGTTGGATTGCTGTTTCTTTTTTATATATTGATTACAATTTTAATTTTCTTACTGAAGAGTGTAACATGTTCAGAGTCTTGTGTGCATTGGAATGACATGTGTGGTATGTATGTAAGTAAGTAAGTAAGTAAGCAAGCAAGCAAGCAAGCAAGCAAGCAAGCAAGCAAGCAATACATTTTAGAATATCCAGGTAGAAAATGTATGACTAAAAAGACAAGGCTAATCACACAACCAATATATTTTTATATCCCTATATATGGATTAAATTCAAACAGTAATTGTTCTACTATTTATCCAAGTGCTGTAGGCTAGAAATCAAGCTTCAAGAGATAGTAATCCTCACTCAATGACTGTTTGCTTAATGTTACTTATGATCCGTCCTAGAAATTATGAGTTCTGCAATCCCGCTTGAGATCACCTGATCACATTTCAGGAGCTTGGCAACTGGCTTGCATTTATTACCAGTTGCAGCATCCTGTGGTCACATGACCACAATTTGTAATTTCTTTTGGTGTTTTTCAGTATTTTTTTGCTAAAGGACTTGCCTAACGACTACATGGTTCACTTAACAACCATGTGAATTGCTTAACAATTGTGGTGACTCACTTTATGATCATCATAAAAAAACAGTTGTAAAATCAAATCAGGTTATATGGTGATCCATATAACAACCACAATGACTTGCAACCGAAATTTCAGGCTTAATTGTGATTATGAAGTGAGGACTAGATATATAGATTAGCTGAATATTGCTAGATGATATACTTAGAAAAATTTACATAAAAAGAAACTATTAAAGCTGTACTGATAAAAATGTAGAAAAAGGTACCCTAAGACCTGGGGGACGGTCATTAGGGTTCCATGTTACAGACAAGTGCAGATGAAAGACATTCAGATAATCAAAACATGCAAGGGAGATGAAACCCAACTGCGTCTCAGTGGGATGCATTTAATAGCACCCCGCCCCTCTATTATATGATCATGATGTAATTGACATGATTATAGATATGATCAGGTCAGGGTGAACAATGCTTTTAATTAAGCTGGCATAAGCACAATCATTGTTTCAGATGAACAAGGACATAGCGACCCATGACAAGCTACCTTCATTTCCCATCTTGGTTACTGCCAGTATTTTATGAGAAAGAGGAAATCCAGAAGCACAGGTATATTCTAAAAAAGTACAAATGAGCATAAAAGATTACCAGAGAACAACATGAAATAAAAGGAGAAAATTACCTTTAGCTGAATAAAATGTAAGCTAATGTACATGTCGTAACATCTCTATACATTAGAAGCCTAATTTTGTCCTAGTCAAGGAGGAGTAGAGAAGACAACTGGAAAGAATCATGTATTACAGTTAGCTCCAAATTACATCTGGGATGTATGCAGGTTAAGAGCCTTGCCACAAGAAGATACAGGCGTTGACTAAAAGGCCTGTAAACATTAGCTATGAACCCTTCTGTGGATTGCTAAGCTCAAGGGTAGTGCAAAACACAACTCTTATAGGTATTTCTTCTAACCCAATCTATCCCCAAAGAAGAAGATGGGCATATGTCAGACCTCAAAAAACAAAAGGATGTGATCTTATACAGAAGCAAGAGGTAGAGGACAAGGAATTGATAAGATCAAGCACTAAGTAGAATCGAGGCACCCAGCCAAGATGGAAGGGTTTAAGCTAAGCTAAGAACCAAACACACAGCAAAGTCTCTGACTGATTTAAAATAGACAGTAACTTGGTCACTTGGAGTCTGTGTATGTATTGTACCATAAAGAGAGGACACACGTGAGGCAAGCAAATGAAAGCAGTAGCATGTTAATCACCAAATGAATCAAAAATGATTTTTCTAAGGCCAGGAATTATCAAAGCAAGTCCTGAAATGCATTTCATCCATCATTCCTCTTAGTACCTGGGATATACAAAACTCTTGAGATTCCTCTGCAATATTATCAAGGCTGATGGAAATTAAAAGATAACAAGTATACTGACTTCATGCATTTATTGATTATGCTTGAAAAGATTTATGCAGAACTGCAGTAGGCTGATGCCTTCATCTTACAAATGAATGAACCACAATGGCAAACTATGATGTTATCCTACGTGCCAGCTGAATAAGTTGAACCCTAC
This sequence comes from Vipera berus, assembly GCF_964194415.1. Classification (NCBI taxonomy): domain Eukaryota; kingdom Metazoa; phylum Chordata; class Lepidosauria; order Squamata; family Viperidae; genus Vipera; species Vipera berus. Next base: position 120,513,281 of record NC_138204.1, on the reverse strand, counting down.
TTTTTAAGTAAATAAATCTAAAAGATCAAATATTATTTTTGTAGGACAATTTGCTTCATCCAGCCAAACACATGCAGCACAACCTGTCAGTCCCTACTTCATCCTCATAAAACTTTTGCTGACTTTGTTGTGGTATATCAGTGAATTTTTGTTGTTCTGTCCAACATGTCTGCTTGGCCATAGCACCATCGCAATAATTGATTGTAATGTTGCATGTAGCAGATATGCTGCCCCAAACCAGATGGAAATATGTAGACATGGTTGGTTTTAGAATTGACCTGGGAATCGCTTTGGCAACAGTAAAAGGATATTTCATGATTAGTTTGTATCTGGTGGAATGAGACCTTTAGGCATGGACCTTTGACCTCCTTACTCTCCTGCCTCCCTCCTCAGCCTATTTACAGCCAGCTTTTCTCCTCCACTAGCCCTCCCCCACCAGTGCCTAAAGGTCCTAGAGTCCTAGACCCTCATCTGGGGTCCTTATGTTCTTGTGAGTAAGCAATCTCAAGTAACTACGTGCCTCTTTGCTGTGCCTAAAGAGTTCAATCCAACATTATAAAATATGGTGAAAAAATTGTGAACTTGAAATGAACAGAAGGCATTTCCCATGCTCATTTGAATTTTTATGACATCTACAAAATGATGTCCAAGCCAACCACATTTTAGCCCAGCATATGATATAAACTCAACGTGTCCTGTGAATCCTGATTATGGGATAAGTGAAGTACAAACCATAACTAAAATAATCACGGGCAAATGTGTTATAGAGAGTGAATCTTTTCCCCTCAGCTGTTTGGACATTCTGTTTTTATATAGAGATCAAACATTAATTCTAGTTCATATGTCCCTATAGCAAGCCTTACAAGATAGTTACAGAAATTATTAGGTACTGTGGTTTCCCATCAGGGTAGTATTTAAGCATTTCCAGTAAATAGCTGTAAAAGATAGCCAAACATGTCTTTAACCAGGCATTTTTTAAACATTATTTTAATCAGTTGGGTTGAAGTTTCTTTTAATATGTATTTTTCATCTGCTACTGGAAAATACAAAACAACTGGAAAATTTTAAGAGATTATGGTGTCTTGTTTTCTTGTTTTCTTTTTCTTCAATTTTCTTTTCGGTTGCAAATAGCACCTAAAGAAAAAAATGTTGAGTAGAACAGACCTTACTGTGTAATTCCCCAGTTTACCTTTAATGCGCTTCCAGTTTGAATTGGTGGAAATGTCATAGGTTCTGTCTGCTATATCCATTCTGATTAACAAAGATTTCTTGTTAGTAATAATATGAATTAATCAGTCTAATTAATGTAGCATGAAACTTTTGCATACTGAATAACTTACGGTATTTTTCTTCAAAGAACACAAATCAGGTGCCAGAAAATAAATTAAAAACAACTTTTAAGCAGGCTTTGCTTTGCCTAATGACTTTTCTCCCATGAAATTCAATTGAGTACAAACCTTAGAGTTAAATAAATGATAGGTTTAAAACATGCCTGAAACAATGACAACATTTTATTATGCTTATCAGAATTCAGAGCACGGTTCCAATCTCAAGAAGCAGGGCAAACAAGTTCATGCTAGATGAACTGAAAAATAAAATATTTGTGCAGCCAGCAGAAATACATTCAAAGAGTCTGGAGGCATTTTGATATTTTTTTTTCTTTTCAGTTCATTGCTTTAAATATCTCTAGCTGGTGGAAAAAATAACAGGAAATAAAAAGACAGGTTAGGTTCTAGGCAAGGTCAGAATACACATTTTCTGATCATGAGAGCTCTGCTATTTTAATGCATGCAATAGAAAATACTGTACCATGACATATAAGAGCATCTCTCTCTCTCTCTCTCTCTCTCTCTCTCTCTCTCTCTCTCTCTCTCTCTCTCTCTCTCTCTCTCTCTCTCTCTCTCTCTCTCTCTCTCTCTCTCTCTCTCTCTCTCTCACACACACACACACACACAGATAGAGAATGAGAGAGAGTATAAATGATTTTTTATACTTAATGGCTTGCCTTCAGAAGTTGTGGCTGCCCCATTGCTGGAGATTTTCAAGAAGAGACCAGACAGCCACTTGCCAGAAATGGTATAGGGTCTCCTGCTTGAGCAGAGGGTTGGACTAGAAGACCTCCAAGATCCCTTCCAACTCTATTGTTCTGTATCAGGGGTGTCTAACGGATGCGTCATGGTGAAATCACGCCCGCCCCATTGCTGGCAATGGAAAAAAAGTCACGACACATTGCAACACATCACATGACGTTGCGGGTTTGACACCCCTGTTCTGTATGGTGAGTTGGAGCCATATTTATGCTACTGAATCCAACCTCAGCTCAGTGCAGAAATCCAAATTTGAAGCATCTCCCAAAGATACTGGTTTCTAGCCTCTTCCTTAACATATGGCCCAGAATGTGCCATTTCACTGTCACACTGACAATTTTTCCCAGCTCCCCATCTGGAGTTTTAAGCTCAAGTAAGTAAATAGATACTATATTCTCTGACCATGTTTTGGTCAACTTTAAGCTGCATTCCTGCCCTTTCATCCTATTCTTCCTAATTGCTTGGTGAAACGCACACACTTTGTGCAGAAGCCTGAGCCAAAATAGGAGTTGTAGCTAACTTTATTTATGGGAAGCAGCTTAGCAACATTTTGAAGAGTAGCATCTGTCAGTACTGGGGAAAAAAAGGAGAGGAGAACTAGATCCAGTTGGTTTTAGCAATGTATGCAATCTGAGGTACTGATAATCACCTATGAAGGCCTACATGACACAGGACTACCTGCTTCTATTTTCTATCTATCCTGCTAGATTGCCAAGGGTGGGCATGGTCAAGGTTGTATTTCTGAGATACTGGCATCTAATGTGACCTAGGAGGATGTGCTTGTTTGTCCTCTGAAATTAGCTCACCTTTCCCCTGTGCCCCATTCCTCCTAGGTTTGGATGGTGTGGCCCAATAAAGCTGTGAGGACATGGCTTCTTTCCTGTGCATTGGGCAAGGATGGTAACTGAATCTGTTCTGCTGGGAGAGAGACTGCTTTTTATGACCAGCCTTGACTCTGTATATGGGAGTGATTGTGGTTGGTTATTTTATTTGTGGTTGGTTATTTAATTTGTTTGATTTTGATTCTGTTGATATTTATCAGTTAAAAATGTTGGAATACAGTGTTCATATATTTAATACAACCATAGCAGTATCCAGTAGATGGCAGTGTTTAAATGTTTGTAGTTGCATCTATGGTATACTCTGTCTTTTCAAAGTAATAGAGTTTCCTCTTCTTTGTCACAGTTAAGTAGAAAGGCACACATAAACCGTGCACTGTTTGTTCTGTAGGGCTATATACATAATTTCTAACAGGTTATGGGCCCAGCATGCTTCTACCGCACCTCATCTTTGCAGACATGGTGTGTTGAGTCAGGAACTAAGGAATAGGGGATGGTTTTCCTTACTGTCCTGTTTACCAAAGTGTCACCAGAAAGATACTTGTGAAAAATATCCTGTATGTCCCTGCTCTTAAAACAAATCTTTTGTTGGTGAAGAAGCTCACAAAACAAAGCATTGTAGTGGCCTTCTAACAGGACAGGTATGTCATCACAAAAGGGGATATCTTACTTGCAAGGGCTAAAATTACAGATGAACTGCAGTGCTTTTTTTGTAAAAGAAAAAGGTGCCGGAACTCACACATGTCATACAACCCGCCTTGCCTACCCTACAAGGTTCCATCCAAAAAAAGGTGCCGGAACTCCGTTCTGAGCGTTCTATGAGAAAAAAAGCCCTGATGAACTGTATCAGCTGAACTGCAATGCGGTGGTTAATACTGCCAAGGAGGAAAAATATTCAAATTGCATTCACACATGGCACAGACAACTTGGGCACCGAAGTCCTGACATTATAAGGAAATTAACTGAGAACAACGTGATCAGTGAAATGCATCAGCTGTATAAAAGGAAAAATGACAAAATTTCCAAAGCAGAGTAACAGCAGAGCTAAAAAACCTCTGGACTTAGTTTATTCAGATCTATGTGGTCCAATGGAAAAATTAACTCCAGGAAAGAAGAGGTATTTTCTCACTTTTATAGATGATTACTCCAGGTATGCTACACCAGATATCTATTTTGAATACTAGATTTTGTTATGAATTGAGATAAAGAAAATTTTGGTCACTTAAAACTTGAAAGTATAAATATTAAAAGTTAAATTTGAATATTGATGGGAAATTAAAAATTGAGGAAAACAAATAAATAGGATATTTGATTGTCTATCAAGATTGAATGTAAAAGTAATTAAGATACGTATAAGCTAAAAAAATTGATAAATGTAATAAACATTTTTACTTAGTTGATATAAGAACTGTATTAGCTTAAATATGGGACTGTAGATATTAAAGGAAAAAAGAGGAAATATTTGATGTTGAAATAGGGGAAATTTCAGTCATTAAATTTAAGACATTTGGAAATTAGTTGAAAATAAGGATGTTATACTATTATTAACTAGATGATGTAAGATGGTGGGAAATAGAATATATTCAAATAGATAAGATGTGTATCTTGAATATTAGACTTTGTTATGAATTGTGATAAAGGAAACTTTGGTTACTTAAAACTTGGAAATTATAAATATCAAATGTTAAATTTAAATATTGATGGGAAACTAAAAATTGGGAAAAACTAACAACAGGACATTGATTGTCTATAAAGATTGAATGTTAAAGCAACTAGGATATGCATAAGCTAAAAATGTATTGATAAATGTAACAATGCTATTTTTACTTAATTGATATAATCTGTATTAGTCCAAATATGAGACAGTAGATATTAAGGGAAAAAGAGAGGAAATATTTGATGTGGTAGCTTGAGATTTGTACTAAAGATTTTTGTATGTTATTGAATTATCGATTAATCCAGCCACCACATTGCTTTTTAAATACTTAAATGTAAAATTAGAAAATCAATAAAATATTACAAAAAAGCCTCCAGTGATAGAGCGACCGTGATTTCTGAAGCCAAGCTGTTCCACTGGTTAATTGTCCTGTCCTGAGTGTCAGGAAGTTTCTCCTTAATTCCAGGTTGCTTCTCTCTTTGGTCAGTTTCCGACCATTGTTTCTTGTCTTGCCCTCTTGTGCTTTGGAGAATAGTTTGACACCCTCTTTGTGGCAACCCCTCAAATACTGGAATACTGCTATCATGTTGCCCCTATTTCTTCTTTTCTTTAGACTAGCCAAACACAAGTTCTGCAGCCATTCTTCATATGTTTTAGTCTCCAGGCCTTTGATCATCTTACTTGCTCTTCTCTGAATTTTTCCCCCCAAGATCTCAATATCTTTTTTGTAGTACGGTGACCAAAATTGGTTGCAGTATTCCAGATGTGGTATTATTGTTGTTGTTGTTGTTAGTTGCGAAGTCGTGTCCGACCCATCGCGACCCTATGGACAATGTTCCTCCAGGCTTTCCTGTCCTCTACCATCTTCTGGAGTCCATTTAAGCTCACGCCTACTGCTTCAGTGACTCCATCCAGCCACCTCATTCTCTGTCGTCCCCTTCTTCTATTGCCCTCAATCTTTCCCAGCATTAGGCTCTTCTCCAGTGAGTCTTTCCTCCTCATTAGGTGGCCAAAGTATTTGAGTTTTAGCTTCAGGATCTGGCCTTCTAAAGAGCAGTCAGGGTTGATCTCCTCGTGGTATTATTAGGGTTTTATAAAATGGTACTAATACTTACCGTTAACTTGATTCTATGCCTCTGTTTATACAACCCAGGATTGTGTTAGATTTTTTGGCTGCTGCTGTACACTGCTGGCTCATAGTCAAGTGATCGTCTACCACCATGGTGGCGAACCTATGGCACATGCGTGTCGTCGCCTCAGTCCTAGGCCTTCAGCTGGATTATATAAAACCTTTTCGCTTTATGCCTCTGCCACCGTGTGCAAAAAAAAAGGTTCAATCAATCAATCAATCAATTTCAACTTCTCATGGGGAAAAAAAGATCTCACAAAGTTGGAATTAATTGATTTCAATCAATTGATTGATTTTAAGCAATCAATTTTTAGTCCCACCCAGTCTGCCGTTACCACCGCAGCCACACCCAGCCAATGGGCCACGCCCACCCAATTGGCTACACCCAGCCAATGGGCCACGCCCACCCAGCACCCTATGATACATAAGTGAGTTTTGGGTTGCAGTTTGGGCACTCGGTCTCTAAAAGGTTTGCCATCACTGGTCTACCAGGACTCCAAGGTCCCTCTCACAGTTACTGTTTTTGGGCCAGGTCTCGCCTGATCTGTACTTATACTTTTGATTTTCTCCACATTAAAACTCATTTTGTTGGATAGGGCCCATTCTTCAAGTTTGTCAAGATCTTTTTGGATCCTGAGCTTGTCTTCTGTGGTGTTGGCATTCCTGCCAGTTTAGTGTCATCTGCAAATTTGATGAGTTCCCCTTCTATTCCCTGATCTAAGTCATTAATGAAGATATTGAAGAGTACTGGGCTTAAGACGGAGCCTTGTGGTACTCCACTGCTTACTTCTCTCCATGTGGATGTAGTACCATTGAGGACTAATTGCTGAGTATGGTTTGTCAGCCAGCTACAGATCCAGCTGATGGTGTTGTTGTCTATCCCACCTTTTTCTAGCTTACCAAGCGGCAGGTTGTGGTCTACTTTGTCAAATGCCTTACTGAAATCTAAGTATACTATGTTCACAGTGTTTTGCTGGTCTACTAATTTAGTCATTTTATCAAAGAATGAAATAAGATTGGTTTGGCATAATCTGTTTTTGACAAACCCGTGCTGGTTACTGGTTATAATTTTATTTGCTTCTAGTTGTTCGCAGATCTGTTTTTTGATTATCTTTTCTAGGATCTTCCCAGGTATTGATGTTAGACTAATTTGTCTGTAGTTTCCTGGGACTGTTTTTCCCCCTTTCTTGAAGATGGGAACCACATCAGCCACATCTTGAACCACATCTTGAACTTCCCGAAGACTGGAAAAGAGACGATGTGGTTCCAATCCTCAAAAAAGGAAGGAAAAAAAACAGATTCAGGAAATTGCAGACCAATCAGTCTAACATCAATTCCTGGAAAGATCTTGGAAAAGATAATCAAGCAACAAATCTGAAAACTAGAAACAAAGTAAGTTACAACCAGAAACCAACTTGGGCTCATTAGAACAGATCTTATGAATCTTATTTCATTCTTCAACAAATTGACTAAATTAATGGATCAGTGAAATGTTGTGGACATTGAAATGTTGTACCTCCCACTGGATTTCGATAAACATCAATTTGCCTACAGGGGGAACAGGTTGACAGACGATGCCATAGCTACTGCTTTACACTCTGTAGCAAGTCATCTTGAGAAACCTGGAAGCTATGTCAGGATGCTTTTTGTTGATTATAGCTCGGTTTTCAACACCATTTTGCCGAGCACTCTCATTGAGAAACTGACTGACTTGAAATTTTCCCCCTCCATCTGCGATTGGATTCAAGACTTTCTTAGGGACCAGTTACAAACAGTGAGGGTCGGGTCTGCTTTGTCCACCCCCCTGAAGCTTTGCCACAGGGCTGCATGCTTAGCCTGTACTCTTACCTGTACTCTTTGTACACATATGACTGTATCATCCGACCCATCTACTGCAATAATTAAATTCGCAGATGTTACTACCGTGGTGGGTCTTATTACAAGTGGGGATAAGACAGCATACAGGGCGGAGGTATGAAAACTAGTAACAACAACTTGCACCTGAACATCGGCAAGACGAAAGAGATGGTGCTAGACTTCCGGAGGAAAAAGGAGGAACCTGCCCCACTTTACATCAGGGAGGACTGTGTGGAGAGAGTTTCCTCCTTTAAATTTCTGGGAGTCTACCTCTGCGAAGATCTGACCTGGAAAGTTAATACAACCCAGGTGGCCAGAAAGGCCCAACAGAGACTTCACTTTCTCAGGGTCTTGCGGAAGAACAAATGGGCTTATATGTAGAATGCATCCTTGGTGGAGCAGTGGGCTAATGCCTCCTTAAGTAACACCAGCTGCCTGCAATTAGTGCTCAAGGTTGACTCAGCCTTCCATCCTTCCGAGGTAGGTAAAATGAGGACCCAGATTGTTGGGGGCAATTAAGCTGACTTTGTAATAATGCCGCTTGGGGGTGTGTGTGAAAGCCCTAATAAGCAGGCATATACATAGAATGAAGGCTACTGCTAAGCTTGTAAGCCGCCCTGAGTCTTCGGAGAAGGGCGGGATATAAATGGAATTAAAATAAATAAATAAATAAATAAATAAAATAAATAAAATCTGGGGCCTATTACTCCAGTGGGACTGAAATTTGGCAAAGTTCTGGCAGCTTCAGCACCTCCATGCCACCATACGGCCATGGTTAGCTACAGTTATGTGATCATTTGCAGCAATCCCTGTCAGCTTCTTATAACGAAAGTCCTATAGGAAAAGATGATTAGTGGATTGGAAGCTAAAACATATAAAGAACGGTTGCTGGAATTGGGCATGTTTAGTTTAATGAAGAGAAGGACTACGGGTGACATGGTAGCAATGTTCCAATATCTCAGGGGCTGCCACAAAGAAGAGGGAGTCAAGCTATTCTCAAAAGCACCTGAAGGCAGGACAAGAAGCAATGGATGGAAACTAATCAAGGAGAGAAGCAACCTGGAACTAAGGAGAAATTTCCTGACTGTTAGAACAACTTGCCTCCAGAAGTTGTGAATGGTCCAACACTGGAAGTTTTTAAGAAGAGATTGGACAACCATTTATCTGAAATGGATTCTATTCTATTCTATTCTATTCTATTCTATTCTATTCTATTCTATTCTATTCTATTCTATTCTATTCTATTCTATTCTATTCTATTCTATTCTATTCTATTCTATTCTATTCTATTCTATTCGGAAGCCACCAGGAAGTTGGAAGTTGCTTCCACTCCTACTGCTTTTTTGCCCACTGGTGGTCATTCTCTTTCTGTTTTTAAAACAATGGCCCAACAGACATGTGTTGTCTAGTGTTTTTTAAATGGTACATTATCTGAAAAATATAAAACCCTATACATCTGCTTTCCTGTGTCAGAAAACAGTTTAGATGGATTTTAAGCTGAAAAAATAAACAAAGGAATGACTGACCCACCATTTCCTTTCCTTTCCTTTCCTTTCCTTTCCTTTCCTTTCCTTTCCTTTCCTTTCCTTTCCTTTCCTTTCCTTTCCTTTCCTCTCCTCTCCTCTCCTCTCCTCTCCTCTCCTCTCCTCTCCTCTCCTCGTCTCTCCTCTCCTCTCCTTTCTCTCCTCCCCTCCTCTCCCATTCCCTTCCCTTCCCTTCTCTAGGAGGTTGCCTGTCCTAAATTGTTCTTGCTAGAAAGAAAAGTGCAGATGGAACTATTACAATTTCCATATAAATCTGTATCTAAGAATTGGCTAGCCTTCCTATACAAGTCTCTTTATCCTGGTCAAACATTTTGGTTCAGCAACAGATCTCATGACATTTCTATTAGCTCAGGTGTGTTAGCTTGCCTATGCATCAACCTGATAACAGAACTATACACAAAGCCTTACGTTTTTTAAAGATGTAAATTATTAAGATACTGAAGCTTCCCCAAGGCTAGCTCCCCTTGTGCAATTATTTGCCCAGATACAGTTACTTAAATAACATGTGTCTGTGTCTGACATTCAGCAGGGCCAATAAAATGATTAAAATAGCCTAAAATACTATATGCAACAAATCTGAATTTTATTCAGTGTTAATAATGAAAACAATGCTGATGAAAGCAAAGGTTTCTTCAGTGTTGCACTATCAACTCAAATCTCATTGTAGGGCCTTAAAATAGTTGTGAGATGGAGACAATAACCCCTATTCACAAAAAAGAGCGTTTTCCTCCCCAGGGCCTCACAAATGGTGCTTTGCTGAAGCTTTCTTCATCACTTCTCTGACCTCACAGTGGAGTTTTTCAAAGGACTAATTATCAAGAAAGGCAACAGTACTACTGATGAACTATTTTAATTTCTTTTTGTTCCTATCCATGGAGAGCATTATAGTCTGGAAACGTATGCTAAAACTGTTCTCAGCATCATTATTTTGTGATCCAGTCCTATAACCTTAGATGATATAACCGAAAAACAAACTTGAAACAAATCAACCCAGAGTTCTTAATTGAGGCACCAATGACTAGGCTCAAATTATTTATTTACATATTAAATGTTTATGCTGCCCTTCTCCCCTATAAGTTGACTTTTAGTATCCTAAGTTATTTATTCATTTAGCATATGGCATATCACACATGGACTAGCAATATAAATAAATTCAACTAATTAGGAAAATCCAATAAAATATTAATGTCAAAAAGACCTATGTTCAAATATCAGTGTCTAGGCCATCTAACCATTGAAGTGCAGCATTGTATATATTAAAATAAAAATCAGATACTGGACCGGTATATGTCCTCATCTTACAGCCGGTCACAATGTGATCTACAGTTTGAGGTGGCACCCTCCAGTCACACTGAGGGGAGGATACCATGCCCCGTTTATACTGAGAGTCCCGGCAGATGCCATGTGAGGTGCGAATCCTATTCAGGATTGTCCATTGCTGACGTGGTAGTTCAAAGCCTGGCATCTTTTTTTGTGGGGTCATTTATTTGTCTTCCTATAAATAGGCACTCATCAACCCTTTTGGCTTTCCACTGGGAATCGATGTGAAAATTGTTGGGCAGATGTTGTGCAAGTGGCAGTGGGGGCTTCCTGGATTTGAGTCTTCTTGCTGATAAATGAGGAAGGTTGGCATGCATCGGTAGGAGTGAGTTGCCCGTAATTTTTCTGCGTTGTCTCACTAGTGCACCTTGCTTTTATGAAGCTGGCAATGCTACATGGCTCAGAACAGGAAGCCACCAAGTTGGAATGGTTTTAATACATCCACTTATAATCCTCATGGTGGCGTTGAGTCTGGTGTGTAACTTACTAATAGGGCAGCTTTTAAGCCATACAGGGGCACAGTATTCTGCTGCGTAGTAGATCCACCCTTGTGCTGATGACCTGAGGGTGGCAGCTGAAGCTCCCCATTTAGTTCCACATAATTCCTAGGACTGATTTTTTGCTGCCATATTTTCCAGATGTTTCTTGTAGGAGAGAGTCCGGTCCAATGTTACTCCAAGGTACTTTGGATGGGGATCGATAAGGGAGTAAGTTGTTCAAGTAGAACTTCGGGGCTTCATGTGATAGTTTGTGTCAAGGTAGAAGCACATAGTTACCGTTTTGTTGGTGCTAGGAGTGAGCCTCCAGTCTGAAGAATTTTCCCAAGATTTTAAGGTCTTTTGGACAGGAGTCTGTCAGCCACCTCCATGTGTTTTTCTTGTAGTGCTACAGCCACCTCCATGTGTTTTTCTTGTAGTGCTACAGCCACCTCCATGTGTTTTTCTTGTACTGCTACAGCAACCTCCATGTGTTTTTCTTGTACTGCTACAGCCACCTCCATGTGTTTTTCTTGTAGTGCTACAGCCACCTCCATGTGTTTTTCTTGTAGTGCTACAGCAACCTCCATGTGTTTTTCTTGTACTGCTACAGCCACCTCCATGTGTTTTTCTTGTACTGCTACAGCCACCTCCATGTGTTTTTCTTGTACTGCTACAGCCACCTCCATGTGTTTTTCTTGTAGTGCTATGGCCAAATAATCAGCTTATCCAAATTTGTGTCCCCTTGTTGCCGGCATATCTGATATGTATAAGTTGAAAAGTGTAGACGCCATAACAGAGCCTTGTGGGAGGCCATTATTTAACCTTCTAAACTTACTTATATTGTCTCCCATTATTATCTGAAAGGACCCATCACCCAGCATGTTAATTAATTAGTTGATAGAAATTTTTGCAGGGGATAATATGGCACAGGTTGTATAACAACCCGTCCTTTCAAACTATGTTGTATGCTACAGTTAGGTCTATGTACAAGGCTGTGGTTTTGTGGCCTCATTGCAATCCTGCTTCAATATAGCCTGGTAGGCTTAGCACCTGGTCTACACAGCTTGAGTCTTGTTCTATAGGCAGATGTTCATCTATTTTGGGACCTATCCGGTTTATAATTAATCTTTCCAGGAGTTTGTAGCAGGAGCTCAAAAGGGCAATTGGGTGGTAGCTTTCAACTCTGTCTTGTGGTTTGCCAGGTTTTAGGAGTGATAATATTTTAGCGTTTTTGAATTTTGGTGGGAGGCAGCCATTAGAAACTTATGTCTGAGAAGAATTTATCAATCCAGGTTTATCAGTAGTTTATCAGGAATTCTGGATAACGCTTTCTGAGTAGTCTTGCCCCTTCTCTATAAAGGAAGTTGACACTGCCATTGGTACTTGGTAAAGCACCAGACTTCTATGGCATTCATCCAGAATTCCTGATAATGATAAATGATAAAAGTCCCTTCTTTATGTTTGCATTTCCAACATTCATTGAAGTACCTTTATACGTTCTTGATAACCTATCTGGTGTTAAATAGCAACAATACATCATCTTATAAAAAATTCTTTAAAATTGTAAGTTAGTGTAAATTTTAAACCTTTTGTCCACATATTCTCCCATTGTTCAAGCTTTACATTATATCCAAAATTCCTTGCCCACTGCATACTGTACAATGTTTTACATATTCATTTTCCAAATTCAAATTCAATAGCTTTTTATAAACCTTAGCAATAATATGTTCGTCAATATTACACAGTAGGATTTTCAATTCTTTTTTAACAAAGTCAAACCCATAACCTTTTTGTCTAATTTAAATCTTTCAGTTGTAAATATGTAAACCAGTGACAGACATGTCCTTCTGATTCTAGCACTTCCTTAAGCTTGAGGATAGAATCACCAAGATTAAATAATATTATTTTACCATAGGTCCACCAGTCCAGTTTCACCACCATTTCTTTTCTGAAAAAAAAAACTTCCTGAGGGGACATCTAAAGAAACATCTTTGTAGAGAACCTTGTTTTATATTTATTCTGGACTCTTAGAATAGCACATCTAACAAAGTGGTTGTTAAAATCAACATTTACTTTAATGTTAGCATACCATAAATAGCCGTGCCATGGAGTATCAGTTGCAAGTATTGCTAATGTTTGAAATAGAAAAAAGCATCTTTGGTAAGACATTCATCTTAATTACAGAAATTCTACCCAGTAGTGATAAATGCAGTTTATCCCATCTTAATAAGTCCATTTCAATATTGTTCCAGAGAGGCATATAATTATTTTGAAACTATATTTGACCCTCAAACATTCTCAACCCTAAAACCAGACTTTTTAGTCTATATATCACAGTCCTGTGAGATCATATTCTTAGCAAGCATTGTTGTTTCTGTTTGCTTATTTTAAAACCCGTTAAAACCCCAAACTCATTTAATTTCCTCATCAAATATTCTATATTATTTTTTGGATCGTACAAGAATATAACCAAATGCCCTCAATTTATAAACTTTCTTCTTGATACTTATACCTGTTATTTTCTCATCTTGCCTGATATCTGGGATGTACTGTCCTCTAAATTCTTGAGGTATATGTCTTTTACCAAGTTGATTATTGCCTTCACAAATTATGATAGTACTGACTACTTGGTGGAATCCACTGTGGGAATGGGACTACTAGCCACGGCCAACTCGCCACAGCCAACTCACCATGGCCAACGTGCCGTGGGATAACTCACCACAGCCAACTTGCTGTGGGACAATTCACTGCGGAGCAATTTAACAATTCCATTTAATTATTTAAAATAAATAAAAAAATATTTTAATTTTTGTCAGTCACATTTCATTCTGTCCCTTTCTTTAATGATTCTATTCCACCATTTCTTTGTTATTAGTGTAACTTTTGTCCAGCGATGAGTTATCCTGTGGTGAGTTGTCCATGGTGAGTTGTCCATGGCAATTTGTCCATGGCGAGTTGGCCACAGTGAATTGTCGTACACCCATCCATCCACTGTATAGATTTATCAAGATTTCGGCACATTTGGGCCAGCTGGCTTTTTGAAAGTTCCATCTTAATCTATGGATAGAGCAGATTGGGAGAATTTGGATTCCAACTTCTAGCAAGATAGGACAGTGTTGGCTGTGTGGGAATATATTCATTACCTTCCTGTTCATGGGGACTAGCTGTGAGTTTGTGCCTTCTGTGACAAGGCACAAGTCTGGATTGGTTTCGCAATTCCATGCCACTGATTTGAATGTGCCCTTGTCACATGACCCCGGGAAACTGCATAAATATCAGCCAGTTTATATGAACCAGTTGCCAAGCATCCAAATTTTGATCACACGATCATGGGGATATTGCAATGGTTGTAAGTGTGAAAAATGATCATAAGTCACTTTTTTCAGGGCCGTTGTAACATCAAACAGTTCACTAAACGAACTGTTGTAAGTCGAGGACTACCTGCCAAGTTCAGAAAAAAACCTCCATGCTGTTTCAGATTCTTTCTTTCTTTTCTTGACTTGCCAACAGAGACAGGAGGGGAAGAACTGAATGTGGGTTGTATCTGCAGCTGCAGAGATAGTTTTGGAAACTGAAGGTTCTTTCTCATAATAATTGTCTGATGCTTAAGTGGGTAATGTGACCTGCCCTGTTGGGGTGGGGGGAAGGGAGTTGCTATGCTTTGCTATGCTTTGAATATATTGCTTTCGCACCAATTTAATCATAGCTGACCTGGAGATCATTACTACCTGTATGCATTTCCCAATAAGGTCTAGCATTAGAGATTGCAATGTCTCAGGAGTGTCTGCTTAGTTGGGATCATCACTTTATTTTAGAGGAATTTACAGAGTATGGACTTCATTCCTTTGAGAGGAGCATCCTGCAAATTATGATTACAAGTTGAGAAAGTTTTATTTAATTTCCCACATGTTCTAGCTTATGGTTGGACATTTATTTTGGACTTGGTTCCACCACACAAAACCGTAGAATTTAGCTCTTCTATGGGCTTTTTATTTGACCCCCTGTGCAGTTTTGGTAAGTGTCAGGATTCTCCTTTGTAAACTGTAATTGGTTTCATTTCTAGGCTTCCCTAAAGCATAAAATCCAGTTGGGTGACTTTGGGTCAGCCACATTCTCCCTCAGCCCAACCAGCCTCACAGGATTGTTGTTGTGGAGACTGGGTGACTTTGGGCCAGTCACTTTTCCTTATCTCACCTCATCTGACAGGGTTGTTGTTGTAGAGAAAATAGGAGGCAGGAATATTAGGTAGGTTTGCAATCTTGAGCTGACCAAATATGTATGTATGTATATGTATATGTGTATGTAAATTTTTTTTGGGATTGCTAACAAAGAATTAAAGGGAGACTGATATGGCCATTTCAAACTTATTTGTTCTCATCAGTCAGCCATACCCTTCTGAGATTCAAACCTGGGCCGATTGTACATTAGGCAATTGTTCTAACCTTTAGGCCACTGGCTCTTTCTTGCTTTGTTAGCTGAGAAGCAAGGGAGATATGTGTTAAGTGTTTGTTAAGTATTTAGAATACCTTGCTAGGCCCCAAACACAGGACAAAAATTTTTTTACACAAGTATGAGCTGTCCCACCAGGCTCAAGGTTGACTCAGCCTTCCATCCTTCCAAGGTAGGTAAAATGAGGACCCAGATTGTTGGGGGCAATTAAGCTGACTTTGTAATAATGCCGCTTGGGGGTGTGTGTGAAAGCCCTAATAAGCAGGCATATACATAGAATGAAGGCTACTGCTAAGCTTGTAAGCCGCCCTGAGTCTTCGGAGAAGGGCGGGATATAAATGGAATTTAAAATTTTTTTTTCTAAATTTTAACAAACACTATTCTAAATACTTAACAAACACTTAACACATATCTCCCTTGCTTCTCAGCTAACAAAGCGAGAAAGAGCCAGTGGCCTAAAGGTTAGAACAATTGCCTAATGTGCAATCGGCCCAGGTTCGAATCTCAGAAGGGTATGGCTGACTGATGAGAACAAATAAGTTTGAAATGGCCATATCAGTCTCCCTTTAATTCTTTGTTAGCAATCCAAAAAAAATTTACACCCACCGCACATGCGTGCTAGTCGTTTCTGACTCTAGGGGCTGGTGCTCATCTCTGTTTCAAAGCCAAAGAGCCAGCGCTTGTCTGAGGACGTCTCCGTGGTCATGTGGCCGGCATGACTAGACGCCAAAGGCGCACGGAACGCTGTTACCTTCCCACCGTAGTGCTCCCTATTTTTCTACTTGCATTTTTACGTGCTTTCGAACTGCTAGGTGGGCAGAAGCTGGGACGAGTAACAGGCGCTCACTCTGTTACGTGGCACTCAGGATTCGACCCGCCAAACTGCCGACCTATCTGATCGACAAGCTCAGCGTCCTAACCCACTGAGCCACCGCGTCCCTTTAATTAAACATAGCAGATATGAAATTGTAGGAGATGACCAAGGCTGAGCCCGAGGGAAGGGTCTAACACATCATCAGTCATGAGCTCCTGCACACCCACAAGATGAAATCAAAAGACCCTGGCAGAAAACATCAAAACCTACCTCATCATAATCATATGCTCAGTGTCCAGCTTATACATGGCCTTGCACTGTCAGAAGGCTGTGTTAATATATGGTCCTTGAATGTGGTGATGTAAAGTAAAGGGGTTTGCATTTCTAGGTAGAAAGATAATGTTGACGTCAATGATGAGGATGATCCTGATACATTTTCTAGCTTGATCAAAAGGCACAATATTTTAAAAAGCAGAGAATTGGAAATCCAAAAGCCAAGTTAAAAATTGACATAGAAAAAACATAATCTGATGGAGTAAAATGTAATACATTGACTACAATCCAAAGTAGGCATATTTGGAGAGTATTTATCATATCTATTCTGAACTGCCCAACAGTTGCTGCTATCCACATCTGGAATCTCTGCAAATCTTATGATGTATATTCTGTTGAGTGCCCCCCCTCCCCTTTTGATTTGGCAGGTAGGATTGGCTAAACGTTACACCGACATATTTAGAACATTGAAAGAATATCCTAGCCTTGCCAGAGTTCTCCATTTCTCAGTAAGAAGCAGTTTAGTTTTTTTGCCTGAGATATGTGGAGCTTCTTAAGGTGCAAGCAATTCACTGGTTTTGAAGATGATAAAATGTTGATAAAAATACAGTGGATTTATAGTCCAAACAGACCTGTTCTTGGGGCAGGCTGTCTGGTTTATGAAAAACTCTACAAGAGAGAAAGAGATAGAGAGGAAAACAAGACAAACAATATTCTTGACCTCAAATGGGGATTTCCAAAGTTATGGCCTGGCCCTTTTTAAAAAATTATATAACTATATACATTTTAAAATACACTTCAACTTGTTAATCACATAAAGTATTATGGTAAAGTACCAAATGCTCAGGAGCTGGGTGATATGTTCATTAATATAAACAAACAGACTTTTCAAAGAACAGTAGAGTAGGATAGCAGTAAGCCAAACACGGATTTTAAAATGGAATTGATATAAGAAACAGGGAATATATGAACAGAATACGTCACTTATACAAATTGTCAGAAGATGTGCTCACTGAAAATCAAATCCTCTTTAGATCCAAAGATCAAAGTATTCCCAGCAAGAACTGAGATTGAGGCAGAACGGATACTGCAACTTAACACTTGCCAATTCTCAGTATTACATGCCAAACTTAATTTTTTTTAAGATATGGAAATTAAACCTATTATAACAACAATTATTCTGCTCTGATGTGATGCAGCTGTTTTGTTCTTAGCCGGGCTTGGAAGTTGGTGAATAACCAACAGCTTCATCATTGTGTGTCTGAAGAATTCCAGCATAATATCTTTGTTTTGGTACATTGCTCAGGATCTTTAAATTAGAAGTGGAAAAATTGGTGCCTTGGATGTTCAGGATAGAATCTTAAAACTGGGGGGAGGGATTTTTTTAGAGGTAAATATATAGGATGGAATCATGTGTATAAATTCTTGGATAGACAGGGAGGAGCTGTATGCCAAGAATGCTGACTGTGTTGTTCGTCTGGAGGTGATGGTAGAAAAATCTCTGAGAGCCTTCCATGTAGAGATTAAAATCAAAGACATTAATGATGACGTTCCTAGATTCTTTCAACAGAAATATTTATTTTGTTTTGGAAATAAGAATGCCTGGTTCTTTTCTTCCACTGGAGGGAGCTTTTGATGCAGATATTGGTCCAAATTCTCATCTCTTCTATACACTCAGCTCCAGTGAATGCTTTATTTTAAATGTCCAGAGGAAATGTGAAATTCAATCATTAGGACTCATTTAAAAAAACAGTGTTGATAGAGAAGTCAAGGCTACACACGATTCGTTGCTTGTGCTCATAGATGCAGGGAAATCAGAACTCAGAGGCACAACACAATTGGTGATTTCTGTGCTTGATAAAAATGACACTGCTCCTACTTTTAACTATTCAGTTTCTAAAGTGAGGTGTCAGGAAATGTTAAAAGTGTAGAAAAATTAGATTTTGAGGCAGATCACCAATACGAGATTCAGGCACAAGCTAGCGATAAAGGGAGCCATTCAGTCGTGAGAAATTGTATGATTTTGATTGATGTACATGATGTAAATGATAATGCCCCTGAGATATGGTTAAAATCTTTGTTGGTGGTGGTATCAGAGAATGCTGTCCCAGGAATGGTGGCCCTGATTAATGTCTCAGATCAGGATTCTGGAATCAATGGACAAGTAAGTTGCTCCATGTGGTCCATGTAAGCTGCTCCATGTGTCATGCTGGCTTTCCATTTAGGCTGGTTACCACCTTCAAGAATTACTATTTTCTAATAACGACCTAGCAATTAAGACGCTGGGCTTATTGATCAGAAAGTTGGCAGATTGAGACACAATTCCTCAAAATGCAGGGTGAGCTCGCATTCCTGCCCCAGCTCCTGCCAGCCTGGTAGTTTGAAAACAGGCAAGTGGAAGTAGATAAATAGGTACCACTTTGGTGGGAAGGTGAGAGTGTTCCTGTATCTTAGTAGTCCTTGACTTACAACAGTTCATTTAGTGACTGTTCAAAGTTACAAACGGCACTGAAAAAGTGACGTGTTGCCATTTTTCACATGACCTTTACAGCATCCCCATGGTCATGTGCTCAAAATTCAGACGTTTATGACGGTTGCAGTGCCCTGGGGTCATGGGATCACCTTTTGTGACCTTCTGACAGCAAAGTCGATGGGGAAACCAGATTCACTTAACAACCAGGTTACTAATTTAATGACTGCAGTGATTAACAACTGTGGCAAGAAAGGTCATAAAATAGGACAAAACTCACTTAACCAATAGCTCACTCAGTAACATAACTTTGGGGCTCAATTGTGGTCATAGGTTGAGGACTACTTGTCATCATGCCAGCCACATAACCATGGAGGTGTCTTTGGACAATGCTGGCTCCTCAGCTAGGAAGTTGAGATGAGCACCGCCCCCCCTAGAGTCGGACACAACTGGACAGGGGAAAACTTTCTTTTTTTAAAATAGGGGTGAACCTCTGGACAGGGAGCAGATGGGAGAATACAAACTGATGTAAGAGCCCAAGACCAAGAGATACCAGCCCTCCTGACTACCAGTAGCTGGATGATACATATTGGTGATGTGAATGATAATGCACCTAGTTTTGCTGCCTTCCTATGCAGACCTTCTGAGAAAGAGAAGGAGAAACAGCCAGCTGGTGCTTGTATGTTTCTGCCTCAGATCCTGATGTGACTGAGAATGTCTTGATTAGCTACTTGATAGATGAGAAGTAAATAGATGGGGAAGAAATGGAGGTAGTGACAGATTTTATTTTCCTGGGCTCCAAGATCACTGCAGATGGGGACTGTAGCCAAGAAATTAAAAGACGCTTGCTCCTTGGGAGGAAAGCCATGGCAAATCTAGACAACACATTAAAAAGCAGAGACATCACCCTGTCAACAAAAGTGCGTATAGTCAAGGCTATGGTCTTCCCAGTTGCAATGTATGGCAGTGAAAGTTGGACCATAAAAAAGGCTGAGCGCCAAAGAATTGAGGCCTTTGAACTCTGGTGCTGGAGAAGACTCCTGCGAGTCCCTTGGACTGCAAGGCGATCAAACCGGTCAGTCCTAGAGGAGATCAACCCTGACTGCTCTTTAGAAGGCCAGATCCTGAAGCTAAAACTCAAATACTTTGGCCACCTAATGAGAAGGAAGGACTCACTGGAGAAGAGCCTAATGCTGGGAAAGATTGAGGGCAATAGAAGAAGGGGACGACAGAGATTGAGGTGGCTGGATGGAGTCACTGAAGCAGTAGGCGTGAGCTTAAATGGACTCCAGAAGATGGTAGAGGACAGGAAGGCCTGGAGGAACGTTGTCCATAGGGTCGTGATGGGTCGGACACGACTTTGCAGCTAACAAGATGAGAAGTTCTGGCCACTGCCTATTATATCTCAGTACAGTCAGAGAGTGGTAAGCTATATACATTTTGCAGGCACTGGATTTTGAGGAGCTGAAGCTGTTGGAGTTTGAAGTGAGAACCAAGGATGCTGAACTGTCCTCTTTATGTGGCAATGTGACAGTACAGGTTTTTGTGATGAATGAGAATGATAGCATAGCAATAGCACTTAGACTTATATACTGCTTCATGGTGCTTTACAGCCCTCTCTAAGCAGTTTACAGAGTCAGCATATTGCCCCCAACAAACTGGGTCCTCATTTTACTGACCTTGGAGGGATGGAAGGCTGAGTCAACCTTGAGTCGGTGAGACTCGAACTGCCAAACTGCTGGCAACTGGCAGTCAGCAGAAGTAGCCTGCAGCACTGCATTCTCACCACTGTGCCACCAGGGCTCATGATAATACACCTGTTGTATTTGCACCTCTGCCAGTGCAAATACAACAGGTATTTGAAAAAAAAACCCCACCTGACTTGCTGGTATTCCTATCATGGATGAACAAGTAGTGGCCCAGATCCATGCTGTGGATGCTGATTTTGGCTACAATGCATGACTAACCATGAAATGCATGAAAACTCCAGCAGTTCTTGGCAAGCTGCTCATTATAGAGGTGAGATCAGTACCACTCATGCCCTTGTTGAGGAAGAAGTTAATTTGAGCTATTAGAATCTATTATCGCTGCTGAAGATCATAGAAGCCAATGTTTTCCACCACTGCAAAACTGTTTGTCATTTGTGGCAAGATCCTATCTCATTCCATCTGATGTCCATCTTCACTTGCAGAAGGATTAATGAGTCTTTGGGTTTTTGAGCTTTCTTGCTTATCTCAAAGCCTTAGATGATATTGCCGTTCTTGTTGTCACTCTTTGTAATATCATTTCTGGAAAAGCAAAATGGGACTTCTGTCAGTAGGTTTACTGAATCTTGGTAGCACCTCTGTCATATTCCTGATTCATATGCATGGAAAACAGCAAATCTGGCTAACACAGATTACTTTCTGTTCCCCATACAAAAGTGTTATCAACTTCTAAAACACCAACTTTATCTTTATACTAGTAATAGTTATATACTGTCTATTTTCTGAAGCTCCAAACATTTACTTCCTGTTCATCCTGGTCTCTTCCTTCCCTAGAAACTCAAAGCCTAATTTGCAAAGGCTTGAAAGTTATTTCTGAGTTCCATCTATTGTCATGGTCCCGGTTGAAAAGCCCAACGAAGTCATTGTGATCTCTAATGCAAAACTTTATTAGGCATAACATACTGGTATGATAGAACGAATACCAGCTCTGGCAATATGGCGGAAAAAAGTTAATTAAAAGAGTAAAACCTTCCTTCCCCCTCTCTGACAGTTCAGGCCGCATTGTCCAATTAGTCTTCAAGCTACTGTTATGAGAAGAAAATCTCCATTCACCAAAACAATTCTTCAGTGACCTTGGCTCTCACACTGATATCAACCACCGGTACATTCCAAACTTTCTTCTCCCTCTTCCCCAGATGGTTGGCAAGCTAGAAGCATCATGGCAGTTCTAAAGCAAGGGATCTTCAGAGCTTGACAGGCTGGCCTCCTACAGAGTTTGGGGAACCTGGAAAATAAAATGAATACACATTATTACTTGTTAACTTCTCTTGCCCTGGTGCGGGCTTCTGGGGTTATTTAGTATGGAATCATTTTACCAAACTATCTGCTTTTACATTACAAGCTTTTACCCATCTAGCTTCTGACATCAGACAGCCCATTATTAGATACTGCAATCTCCCTTTGTGAATCCTGGAGTCAAGGATCTGTTTGACTTCATAGTGAGTCTCACCTTCTACCATTTTGGACACAGGGGCTGCTTTTCCCACTGGCCTCATACTGGACCCCTGAAATGGCTTCAATAGACTACAGTGGAATACCAGATACACTCTCCCTAGTATTCTAGGTAACTTGAGCTCTATTGTCACAGGGTTTATATCTTTCACAATGGGGAAAGGGCCTATGAACTTTGGACCTAGCTTCTTTCAAGTTTGTTTCAACTTGCGATACTTAGTGGAAAGGCATATATTATCTTCTACATGGAGCATCCCCTGGGGAGCGCACTTCTTACCCTCCTGTTTTTTCTCACTCTCAGCTGCTTTGTTTAACGCTTTCTTTGCCATGGTGGGACAACATCCTTTGGAAGCTCCTGAACGATTGTCACTTTTCAGCTGTTTGGGGGATCTGTCTGAGTTTGGGGGATCTGTCTGAGTTTCAGACAGATCAGAGCTGTCCTGTAGGGACGGTGAAGAAGGGAGGCACAGTTTTGGCAGCACAGGAGGGATCACAACCTCCTGGAGAGCCGACGGAAGCTTCCCGGACCAGCAGCTGTCAGACGGCCATTGCGAGCCATCACAAGCCAGGGCGGCCACTTGGAAGATCTTGAAAGTAAGTTTGGAGGATTGCCTGGGTGAGAAGATTGAGCATCCTTAAATGCTGGAAACTGTGGGGGGGAAAATAAGAAGAATTTGACGCCGTGGAGAAGTTGGGGGGGGGAGCGGATTTTTAAACTGATCCTCTCCTGGAACTGCAGTGGCGGATCACAATGGAAGGCAAAAGAAGGTAATGAATCAAGTATCTCGGCTGAGAATACCCTTGAAGCTTAAGAAAAAAAAGGGGAGAGTAAGTGACCTTGAATGACAGCTGCTGGACTCACTGATAAGAAGTTTACAGAGTCTGTTTTTTTAGTTTGTGGAATGGTGGATTGTTTTTTACTTTGATTTTTTTTTCTTTTGGACTAAGGCACAGAGACTCTGAAACGAACAAAGGATTTTTTTTTTTTAGATATAAGGATATTTGGCTTTTTCCTTCTCTTTTTCTTTCCTTTTCCCTTTGTTCTCACCTTTACTTGTCACTGAAATTTTTCGTACTTTTTTTTTGGGGGGGGGAGCACATTTGGATTATAATACCCCATCGACATTTGGATTAAAAACTACTGGAGAAAATGAAGAAGACCATAACACACCCAGCAACAGCTGCCCTAATATCACAGAGTCCGGTGGCACAGAAATCACTGGACAACACAACGCAGCAAGATAGATCCAACATGTAATTGAAAAATATGATACTGGCTCTACACACAGACTTCAAAGAAGGGATTGGCAAACTAGAAAAGGACCTAAAAGAGGTCAAAGAACTGATGGAGAAAAATGAACCAAGATTGCAACAAGCGGAAGAAAGAATTGAATTAACAGATCAGAGACTAGAGGAGATTGATAACTGACTTACATTAACAGACAGGAACCAGGAGAAAATGTTCATTGCTTTAGAGATGGATAGAGCTGATTATTATTTAAGATTCCAAAATGTTGAAGAAGAAAAGGGAGAGAACCTAGCAGATGTAATGGCAGGAATATTAGCAGAAACATTGGAGGAAAGCAAGGAAAAGATAATTAATGATATAGGTGAATTATTTAGAATACACACTAGATATGCAACGAGAAATACTCTCCAGAGAGGTGCATATAAGATTTACTAAAAAAGCATTAAGGGTAGATATACTACAGAAGCTGAGAAATGTTAAAATAAAATACAAAGGAAGACAGATAGTGATGTTAAAACAGATCCCAGGAAGAGTGAGAGACCTGAGAAAGGAGTATCAATTTCTGACAAAATGCTTAATTAAAAAAGGGATAAATTTTAGATGGTTAATGTTAAGTCGTGGGCTCTGGTGAGCAGGAATGAAGACACACAGCTGAGTACAGAGAAACTCATTCTTTTATTCAAGCTGGAATTGTACTTAGGCTTGTGCTGCTCCCAGCCCCAATATATAGCCAAGCCCTATGGTAGCAACCAATAAGATTGAACCTGTGCTTGCCACTTGAGGCTGACCAATTGCAGGCCCGGAGATGGCCTGTCTGGGTTGCTGGAGAACTACCCAAAAGCCCAGTACATAACACCCTCCCTCCTAAGATCAGGCTATAATCCCCTTAATAAACTTGACAACAGCCAAGACTTATGAATTACTCCCAACAACCAAAATACATAATAACAAAATAAATAATAAAAAATAATGCTTGTTAATTCAAGGTAGTTAGAATGACATTATGCGACCTTTACAGACGTGCCCTTGTAGTACAGACTACAATAAGATTTAACAACGGCTAAATGGCTTGTCAATGCAGGAAGGACTACAAAGAGATGAAACAACATCTCTGGCCCAAACCCAATCACCCATTTGCAGCCCCCTCGGGGGTTTTGGTCTAGAGGCTTCGGATGCCACTCTGTCTGGATGCAACCTGTCCAGTTTAGTAATTAAATGCCTTCCCCAATGAAGCTCAGCAGGACTTTTACCTGTAGCTGTACAGGGTGTAGAATGCTGACAGAGCAAAAAATCTGCCAATCTATGATGCCAGTCACCTGTGATAATGTGCCTGAGTGCCTCCTTTGTTGTCCTCACCATGCGTTTGGGTTGTCCATTCGAAGAAGGATGAAATGGTGCAGACGTAGTGTGTCTGATGAGGTTAGCTCTAAGAAAAGCCTGAAACTCAGCGGCAGTGAATTGAGCCCCATTATCAGAAACCAAAACATCAGGCAACCCATGTGTCGCAAAGAGTTTTCTCAGCACCTGGATGATCCTAGCAGTAGTTATATTAGGGACTGGAACTACTTTCAGCCATTTTGAGTGGCTATCCACTACTACTATGAAAAGCTGTCCTTGAAAAGGCCCAGCGTAGTCTATGTGAACCCTGGACCAGGGGGTATGTGTTTCTTCCCACCTGTGAACTGGGGCCTGAGGCATTTCAGGCCTAGATTGCTGGCAAGTATAGCAACCATGAACTTGATCCTCTACAGCAGTGTTTTTCAACCACTGTTCCGCGGCACACTAGTGTGCCGCAAAATGTTGCCTGGTGTGCCGTGGGAAAAATTGAAAAATTCGAAAGATTTTTTAAAAAATGTCAAATTTTCGCCCACTAGGCGGGCGCCGGACTGGTTAGCTCAAGGCAATATAGCGAAAGCTATATTTCATTTGGATTTACTTTCACCGGAGATGCAAACAAACCAACTCCACTGTGCATGGTGTGTGGTGAAAAGCTAGCTAACAGTGCTATAGTCCCAAGCAAACTTAAACGCCATCTCCAAACGAAACACCCTTCGCTTCAAAACAAGAATGCGGACTATTTTGTTCGCCTGCGTGAAAACACGGAGAAACAGGCAACTTTCATGAGAAAAACCACAAAGGTAAATGAAAGAGCTCTTAAAGCTAGCTATCAAGTTGCTGAACTTATAGCCAAGTCAAAAAAGTTGCACACTGTGGCAGAGACATTAATACTTCCCGCCTGCAAAGCTATTGTAGAGGAGATGCTCGGACCTGAAGCAGCTAAGGAAATAGCCAAAGTCCCTCTCTCAGACAACACAATTTCCAGACGTATTAATGACATGTCTGCAGACATCAAAAAGTGTGGTTTTTGATGGTGCAGGAGCAGGAGGAACTAACTGAACTGAGACAAAATCGTGGTTTCAAGCTAAGATTTGCTGATCTACCTTTGGACAGTTTTTGGTTGTATACTGCCAATGGGTTCCCCCTTCTGGCAAACAAAGCTATTTTGACATTGCTCCCATTTTCCACTACATATCTGTGTGAGGTGAGCTTTTCAAGCATGATTGCTATAAAAACTAAATACAGAGAGAGACTGAGAGCTGTTGACGAAGAGCTACGTGTGTGTCTTTCTTCGATTCCAGCCAGAATATCAGCTTTGTGTTCAGCCAAACAGGCCCAGGTTGCGCACTGAATAAAGTATTTTATACTTTTTCATATTTCTGTTTACTTACTATTTCATAATAAAGTAATTATAAAATACTTTCTTTGTGTTTATTTGATTCCTATTCAAGAGAATTACTTTATATATAGTCAATATAGGCACAGAGTTAAATTTTTTAACATTTTTTAATGGTGGAGTGCATGATTTTTTTCATGAAACAAGTGTGCCTTTGCCCAAAAAAGGTTGAAAAGCACTGGTCTATCAGACTTTGATGAGGAGATTGAGGCTGATGAATGACAGGAAAGACAACTCTTAAGAGACTTTTTCACTTCCCTTCTAGGAACTGAAGGTTTCAGAGGAGGAGTCAGCCCTTCTCTCTTTGGCTGTCCTCTGAAAACCAACTTTGTTTTGCCGGGCAACCATCTTTGCCTTAAAGCCTGGAAGAGGCATCTTGTTCTTCACCCTTGGTGTGGTCCTTCCACTTCCAAACTTCACTTTTCGGAAGCTGGCTATATTTTCAACACTGGGCATGTAATTCCTGGTGGTGTATGCAGAAGGAGAGGAAGGTGGCAGGATTTGAGGTTCTTCTGTCCCCTTAGAAATCCTTGAAGGCTGCACAGAGGTGGCTATGGGTGGATATGGCAAGAGAGGCTGGGATCCAGTCATCTCAAAGCAAGAAGGAGATCTGGGTGGCAAGAACAACCTCAGAGATCGCCGAACCCTTTCTGGAAGTCCCCATCGGTGCTCTGATGTAAGATGTCTCAGATGGGCCTCCAAGAGTTCTTTTTCCTCAACGCTGAGAAAATCGAGGTCTTGAGTGAGGATTTGCACTTCTCTATCCCGTGGGGGAATCTTGGTCACAGTGTCTGTGGTGATCTTCTCTGCTTTAAAGAGATGTGGGGCAAAAGCTTGCAACGAATTTAACACAGTTGATGGCAAGCCCCATGCATGCTGGATCCTCTTCCACTGGATGTGGAATTCCAGAAGGTTCCGGCTGCTCTCTGGGAGGAAAGGGAGCCCTGTCTTGGTACCGGAGCAAATCTGGACTTTAGTTTGCCTAGACTTGCCTGTTGCTCTCTGTCTCTTATTGCCAACTTTGCTCTTGGGCTTTTCTAAAGTCTTCTGCTCTGGCTTAAACAATACCGGTTCATAGATGTCTGTGGTTTGCAAATCAGGTCCACTTTTCTGTAAGGATTTGGGTGGTAAAGGCAAGAGAGGCTGGAATCCAGTCATCCCAGGATGAGAAGGAGATCTGGGTGGTAGGAAGGCCCTCAGAGATTGCCGAACTCTTTCTGGAAGACCCCATCTGTGCTCTGATGTACGATGTCTCAGATGGGCCTCCAAGCATTCTTTCATCTCAATGCTGAGGAAAACAAGGTCTTGACTAAGGATCTGCACATCTATTTTTTCCCTTCTTGGTTTCCTAGATGTGATTTTCCCAGTAGTCCTCTCTGATTGAAGAAGATATGGGGCAAAGACATGGAGAGATCTAACCACCATCGATGGTAAGCCCCATGCATGCTGGATTTTCTTTTGTTGGATATGGAATTCCAGAAGGTTCCGGCTGCTCTCTGGGAGGAAAGGGAGCCCTGTCTTGGTACCGGAGCAAATCTGGACTTTAGTTTGCCTAGACTTGCCTGTTGCTCTCTGTCTCTTATTGCCAACTTTGCTCTTGGGCTTTTCTAAAGTCTTCTGCTCTGGCTTAAACAATACCGGTTCATAGATGTCTGTGGTTTGCAAATCAGGTCCAGTTTTCTGTAAGGATTTGGGTGGTAAAGGCAAGAGAGGCTGGAATCCAGTCATCCCAGGATGAGAAGGAGATCTGGGTGGTAGGAAGGCCCTCAGAGATTGCCGAACTCTTTCTGGAAGACCCCATCTGTGCTCTGATGTACGATGTCTCAGATGGGCCTCCAAGAGTTCTTTTTCCTCAACGCTGAGAAAATCGAGGTCTTGAGTGAGGATTTGCACTTCTCTATCCCGTGGGGGAATCTTGGTCACAGTGTCTGTGGTGATCTTCTCTGCTTTAAAGAGATGTGGGGCAAAAGCTTGCAACGAATTTAACACAGTTGATGGCAAGCCCCATGCATACTGGATCCTCTTCCACTGGATGTGGAATTCCAGAAGGTTCCGGCTGCTCTCTGGGAGGAAAGGGAGCCCTGTCTTGGTACCGGAGCAAATCTGGACTTTAGTTTGCCTAGACTTGCCTGTTGCTCTCTGTCTCTTATTGCCAACTTTGCTCTTGGGCTTTTCTAAAGTCTTCTGCTCTGGCTTAAACAATACCGGTTCATAGATGTCTGTGGTTTGCAAATCAGATCCAGTTTTCTGTAAGGATTTGGGTGGTAAAGGCAAGAGAGGCTGGAATCCAGTCATCCCAGGATGAGAAGGAGATCTGGGTGGTAGGAAGGCCCTCAGAGATTGCCGAACTCTTTCTGGAAGACCCCATCTGTGCTCTGATGTACGATGTCTCAGATGGGCCTCCAAGCATTCTTTCATCTCAATGCTGAGGAAAACAAGGTCTTGACTAAGGATCTGCACATCTGCACAGTTTTTGGTTGTATACTGCCAAGGAGTTCCCCCTTCTGGCAAACAAAGCTATTTTGACATTGCTCCCATTTTCCACTACATATCTGTGTGAGATGAGCTTTTCAAGCATGATTGCTATAAAAACTAAATACAGAGAGAGACTGAGAGCTGTTGACGAAGAGCTACGTGTGTGTCTTTCTTCGATTCCAGCCAGAATATGAGCTTTGTGTTCAGCCAAATAGGCCCAGGTTGCGCACTGAATAAAGTATTTTATAATTTTTCATATTTCTGTTTACTTACTATTTCATAATAAAGTAATTATAAAATATTTTCTTTGTGTTTATTTGATTCCTATTCAAGAGAATTACTTTATATATAGTTAATATAGGCACAGAGTTAAATTTTTTAACATTTTCTAATGGTGGAATGCCTCGTGATTTTTTTCATGAAAGAAGTGTGCCTTTGCCCAAAAAAGGTTGAAAAACACTGCTCTACAGACTTATCCTGGCCAGGCCACCAAAATAGCTGCTAGCTAAGGCTTTCATGCGTACAATGCCTGGATGGCCTTCATGTAAAGATTGTAAGACTCTGTCCCTCAATGAAGTGGGGATAATGACTCTGTTGCCCCATAAAATGCAGCCCTTGTGTGCAGACAACTCATGTCTCCTGACAAAACAACTTTGAAATTCAGAGCCTGGACTTTTTTCCAACCAGCCCGTGTATACCCATGACAGTACTCTGCTCAGAATTTTATCTGTGGCAGTTTCAGCAGCAATATCCCCTGCGTGGAGGGGAAACTCAGGTAAGTCCTAAATGGATAATATTTTAGCAGCAGGAGCTGGATCAGGATCCATTAGTGGCAGTGGTAGTCTGCTGAGGCCATCTGCATGGCCCATTTCCTTCCCAGGTTTCTGAATTAACTTAAAATTGTATGCAGACAAAAATATAGACCACCTCAGCATTCTTAGAGATAGTATGTGGGGAGTTTACTTATCTGTTGTGAATAACCCCAAAAGAGGTTTGTGGTCAGTGTAGACAGTGAAATCCCTGCCATATAAATAATCATGAAATTTCTTAACTCCAGCCACAATGGCCAAGGCTTCTTTATCAATTTGCACATAATTACGCTTAGCAGCAGACAAAGTTCTAGAATAGAATGCAATAGGAACCTGTTTCCCATTCTTCTCTATGTGGCTTAAGACTGCCCCCACCCTGTAGGGAGATGCATCACATGCAAGACATACAGGTTTAGACTCAATGTAATGAGTTACAGTAGACTTTTCTGAAAGAAGAGCTTTGAGATCCTGGAAACTTTTTTCATGTAAGTTGGTCCATTTCCAAGGGGCTTTTTTATCAAGTAGCCTGTGGAGGGACTCTGCTATTGCAGCCTTATGAGGTAGGAATGTGTGATAAAAATTCAGGAGGCCCAAAAATGCTTGCAGCTCTCCTTTTGATTTTGGCCTAGGAGCCATTTTGATGGCCTTCACTTTTGAATCAGCGGGGTGAATTCCACTAGCATTGATACAGAACCCCAAAAATTCCATTGAAGAGACCCTAATACCACATTTGTTTTTCTTTAATTTGAGGCCTTCATCGCAGAGCCTTTGCAAAACAGCCCTGAGCCTATTGGCCAACACTTCTGGGGATTCCCTGACAATGAGAACATCATCAAAATAGGGGCAGACACCCTGAATACCTTTAAGTGTGTGTTCCATAATCCCTTGGAAAATACCTGGTGCAACACTGACTCCAAACTGCAAGCGTTTGACTTTGAATGCCCCTCTGTGAGTTACTATTGTTTGAGCCACGGCTGTGGCCTCGTCAACCGGCAATTGCTGATACGCCTGCGCTAAATCAAGTTTAGCAAAAATGGTTCCCCCTTGCAAGGAGGCTAGAATATGGTTGACTACAGGGACCGGGTATGCATGTTGATTGAGGGCCTTATTTAATGTGCACTTATAGTCTGCGCAAATGCGAACTTCCCCATTGGACTTTACTGGGGTGACAATAGGAGTTTTCCACTCCCCCCCATCAACAGGCTGTAATACGTCCTGTTCTACCAACTTATCGATTTTGGAATCGATTTTGTGTTTTAGGGCAAAGGGGACCCTGCGAGGCTTAATCCTAATCGGTACAACGTTAGGATCCAATTTAAAAAAAATTGGCGAGCCAGTATAAGTTCCCAGTTTTGACTCAAAAACATCCATGCATTCCTTACAAACAGTCATGAGGTCTGCTGTTTGTGTCCGGTTAATGCCTGTAATTTGAATGCCTAAAGCCTCAAACCAATCAAGTCCAATAAGACTTGTTCTTTGGCCCTCTACTACTATGACATCCAGGTGCCCCAAAAACCCTTTAAATTTTACCAAAAGGTGGCTTCACCCTTAACTTTAACGTGAGTATTCTTAAAATCTGTTAAAATAATATCTGAGGGCCTTAGTTTAGCCCAATGGTTACTGCGTCTGCACACAAAGTTGAATGTGTCATGCGAGATGATTGATACCGCCGAGCCGGAGTCCAACTCCATCTTACATGGAACTCCTTGTAGCTCTACCGAGAGCTTGACTTTAGGCTTAAGGGGGCAATGAGCCCCGGTGTGGCAAACGCTTCTCCGGCTTCTGAAGAACCCCGCACTAACTGGACCTTGGGCCCCAGTAACTCTCCTTGTCGGTTCCTCTGACTGGTGTTTGGGTGGCCTGTCTCTCTGGCGGGCTCTGCACACCACCGCGATGTGGCCGGTCCTTCTGCAAGCTCTACACATGGCCGAACGAAATCTGCAATTGGCACGGAAATGGTTGCCTCTGCACCCCTTACATCTAGGTAAGAGAACTGCCTTGTAATCATTCTCTCGTTGGTAGTTGCCGCGGTTTTGTGCGATTGGCTGCCTTTGGAGCTTGTTTATTTTGGGTTCTTCGTCTTACGACGGAATCTTCTACTTTTGAAGATTTGGTGGGCTGCACTGTTTGCGCTGCACCTCCGGCTGCTTCGTCAGCCATGACCTTGACCTGTGCCTCGGCAAATGTGAGATTGGGTCTGGCAAACAGTCTCTGCTGGAGGGTTCTGTCTCAAAGGCCACAGACGAGTCAGTCTCTCAGTCGTTCCTCTAAATTCGAGAACTTGCAAAGGTGTGTGGCCTGCCTTAGGCCCGCGATAAACTCTGAAGCTGTCTCACCGGGAAGCTGCACTCTTTGGTTGAATTTAAAACGCCACGCCATCTCCGACATCTTGGGCTGAAAATGCCTGGTCAGCTTCTCCTTAAGGTCTGCAAACAATACTGCTTCAATGGGCATCGGCGTGAAGAGATTTTCCACTAGGTCAAAAGTCACTGGCCCACACACGCACAGCAACGTGGCAGCTTTTAGGCCTTCCTCTGCAATCTGGTTTGCTCATAGATAGTTCTCCACCTGCGAGAGGTAAGATGGCCATTCTTCTGGATGCTTTACATAGAACTTTCTGAGTTTGCCGACCTTCGGCATCTTTCCTCGATTCCTGCATTCTTGGATCCTGCTTCTTTGGACTCAGGGAATGTGTCCACTGAGCACGTGGCCGCTAGTGTAGCTTTACTAGCTGGCCTAGAGGGGGGGGGAAAGATGCCTCTTCCCTCCAGTGTGTAATGCCGACCCCTTGTGAACTTCAGCCCTTTAGGCAGTGAAGCAGGATCCCATCCTCGTCGCCACTGTTACGTTGTGGGCTCTTGTGAGCAGGAATGAAGACACACAGCTGAGTACAGAGAAACTCATTCTTTTATTCAAGCTGGAACTGTACTTAGGCTTGGGCTGCTCCCAGCCCCAATATATAGCCAAGCCCTATGGTAGCAACCAATAAGATTGAACCCTGCTTGCCGCCTGAGGCTGACCAATTGCAGGCCCGGAGATGGCCTGTCTGGGTTGCTGAAGAACCATTCTCCAGCAACGCACATGGTGTGGTACCCAAAAGCCCAGTAGATAACAGTTAATACCAGAAGGAGTAATGATAAATTGGCAAGAACAGAGACATAGACTGGACACAATAGAGAAAGCAGAACTTTTTTATGATCAGTACTTTGGGCATCAAGAAGAAGAAAGGCTGAGAGGGGAAAGAGTAATCAGACAGCAAGGAGATGAGACAGAGAAGCAACACAATAAGTATAGCATAGAACAGGAGGAAAGGGTGTTGAGAGAAGGGACAAGAGCAAAAGAGGCAAAAGAGCAAAGAGAGATGAGAATAACGAGAGCAACTAAAACTTCAAATAAATAATCATGGAAGAAGAAATAAAAGCAATTTCGATAAACGTAAATGGACTAAATTCGACTATAAAAAGAAAAAGAACACCAAATAAATTGGGGAAATTAAAAATGGATATAATTTGTTTACAAGAAGTTCATATTAAGAAACAACATAAAAATCTACTAGAATATCCAAAATTGGGAGAATTATATACCTCACTTGCAGATCAAAGAGGTGTGGTATTATATATTCAAAAAGCAATACAAACTACATTGTTATATTCAGATGAAGAAGGGCAAAGTTTAATGGTGGAAGTAATTATGAATTGTAAAAAAACTTTATTGGTAGCGATTTACGCCCCAAATGAAAACCAAGAAATTTTTTATTCAAAATTGCACCAGAAAATAATAGAATTGGAATTCGAAAGCATATGTATGATTGGAGATTTCAATGCTATTGTAAAGGCCGAACTGGGTTATAATACGACCAAAAAAAAAAAAAAATAAGACCCTAAGGAGAACACTTCCAAAATCTTTTCATAATATGGTGGATGAATTAAATATAGTAGATGTTTGGAGAGAAAAATATCTGGAAAAGAAGCAATATACATTCTATTCTAACAGACACCTGTCTTGGTCGAGAATAGATATGATGTGGACATCAATAGACTTATTTACAAGTACACAAAATATAAAGATAGAAACAAGCACATGGGCAGATCACAACCCAGTCACAATTACATGGAAAGGACAAAAAAAGAAAACAAGATGGACATTAAATCAAACTGTATTGAATGAAAAAGACTTCCAGCAATATATGGAAAAAGAAATGACTTTCTTCTTTAAAGAAAACAAAACAGAAGATACCTCACTTCAAAATGTCTGGGATATGGCGAAAGCGTACATGAGAGGACTTGCTATATCTTATATGGGGAAAAAGAATAAACAAAAAAGACAAATTAGGGAAAAACTGGAGGAAGAATATAAGACTCTTGAGAAAGAATTACAGAAAGATACACAAAACAAAAAGATAAAAAATTTAATGGAGTTGAACGAGCATAAAATGAACTTAATAAAAAATGAAGAGGTGGCAAGGAAAATAAAGGCAGCTTTTTTGAACATGCAAACAAACCAGAGAGATGGTTGACATATAAAATTAAAAAGGAGAAAGAGAAGAGATGGATTAAACAACTGGAAGATGCCGAGGGGACTTTACAACATCGGAATGAAGAAAAGAAAAAAATAGCTTGGGAATATTATGAGAATTTATATAAGCAACAAGTAGTTTCAGATGATAGGATAAAACAATTCTTGGAAAAAACAGAGATACCTAAAGTACCAAAGAAATTTAAAAAGCTACTAGAAGAGAAAATAACAATGATGGAATTAACAGAAGCAATTAAAAAACAAAAGAATGGCAAAACACCAGGACCAGATGGGTTACCAGCGGATCTATATAGAACATTGCAGGAACTGTTAGGCAATGTAATGCTGGAACTCTACTGTATAATGAACTCCTCTCTGAAGCTAAGATACCAGATTCGTGGTCGGAAGCACTTATTACCCTGATACCAAAGGAAGAAATGGAAATACAGAAAATAAAGAACTATAGACCAATTTCCTTGCTGAATGTGGACTATAAAATATTCACATCAATCATGGCCGAAAGGCTTAAAAAGTTCCTAACCAAATTTATACATACGGATCAAAATGGATTCCTGCCCAAAAGACAAATTAGAGACAATATGCGAATTATATTAAACACATTAGAATATTATGAACCACATCCCGAAAAACAGATGGCATTGATGTTTTTGGATGCACAGAAAGCATTCGACAATGTGAATTGGCAATTCATGATAAGACAACTACAGATTATGGATTTTGGGGAGAAATTTATAAATGTAATTAAAGCAATTTACAATAAGCAAATAGCCAAAATAATGATTAATGGAGATATGACTGAAAAGATTAACATTATGAAGGGAACAAGGCAGGGATGCCCTTTATCCCCATTATTGTTTGTATTGACACTAGAGATACTAAATACAACTATAAGACAGAATAAGGATATAAAAGGTATGAAAGTTAAGAGAGAAGAATATAAGCTACAAGCTTTCGCAGATGATTTAGTATTTATCATGGAGGAGCCACTAGAGACAGGACCTTTATTAATAGAACAAAAAGAAAAATATGGTGAGGTAGCAGGTTTGAAGATTAATAAAGATAAAACAAAAATGTTAGTGAAAAATATTACTGAAAAAAAAAACAATTGATGGGAAAGTTAGAGATACAGATTGTAAAGAAGGTAAGATATCTGGAGATTCACCTGACAGCAAGATGTACAAATTGAAAAGACAAATTGAAGTAGATTTGGATAAATGGAAAAAGGTACAACTATCATTAATGGGTAGGATTGCAATAATCAAAATGAATATATTGTCATGATTGTTGTTTTTGTTTTCAACAATACCAATAAGATTGGAAAATAAATATTTTGAGGGGCTAAATAAAATAATTTTGAAATATATTTGGCAGGGGAAAAAGGCAAGGATTAATTTAAAAATGTTACAGGATGCAAGACTCAGAGGTGGGTTTAGCTTACCTAATTGGGAATTATATTACCAGGCTGCAGTAATGTCATGGATGAGAGAATGGATTTTACTGAGGAATACTAGATTATTGACATTAGAGGGACATGATTTACAGTTGGGATGGCATGCGTTCATATGGTATGGGAAAAATAGAATACACAGCTATTTCCAGAGACATCATATCAGGAATTCTTTATTGATGGTTTGGGAGAAAATAAAGAGGAAGCATTACTCAAGGATTCCAGATTGGCTCTCAACGATGGAAGCGTTAATACACCCCAATATGTTTAACATGGGAAACATTATAAGATATAAAGACCTACTAACAGACACAGGGAAGCTGAAAACCAAACAACAATTAGAGGAACAAGGAATAAAGATGGATTGGTACATGAGAACGCAAATACAATCTAGATATGAAAAAGATGCTAAAATAGATGGTTTTTATTTGGGGAGAACAGAGTTAGATGAAATACTTACAGGAACTGAAGAAAAATGGATTAAAAAATGTATAGCTACTTATTATATAGGGAATTAGAGGAGGAGGAGCAAGTTAAGGATATACGATTGAATTAGATAGATGGCAGCAATTGTGGGAAAGTAACTATAAACTGACAATGGTGACAGCGTATAAAGAAAATATGTACAAGATGTTCTACAGATGGCATATGTCTCCAGAAAGACTAGCTAAAATGTTTAAGGACAGATCTATGAAATGTTGGAAATGCCATCAAATACCAGGCTCTTTCTATCATATGTGGTGGACGTGTGCAGAAGCTAAAACCTATTGGAACATAATCAAATCATGGATAGAAAAGATGATACAACAACGTATAGAATTAAGACCAGAAATATTCCTGTTGGGTATTTTACCAGAGAAATATAGCCAAGAGAACACATATTTGATTATTCATATAACCACTGCAGCTAGGATTGTGTTTGCACAAAACTGGAAGGCACTGAAAGCTCCTCCAGAAGAAGAGGTGATCAGGAAAATAATGGAATGTGCGGAAATGAATAGATTAACAATGATAATTAAAGACAGGGATTTTTTTGTCATAGAATGCTCGGAACGGAGTTCCAGCACCTCTTTTGGATGGAACCTTGTAGGGTAGGCAAGGTGGGTTATATGACATGTGTGAGTTCCGGCACCTTTTTCTTTTACAAAAAAAGCACTGATTAAAGATAAGACAGATTCAGAGTATTATGAAATTTGGGGGAAATTTTATGAGTGGGTGAAAAGCTTAAAAGACAGCTAACACTAATTTAGTTGGAATTAAAATGAGGAGATAAGGATATTATCATACCTAATATAGACATTGAAAATCTAAGGAGAGCAGCTGCTCGGACATTACCCCTGAATTGTATCGGAAGAGGAATGGGAGGGAAGAAAGGAAAGGAGAGAGGGAAGAGAGTAGAGGAGGGGGAAGGAAGTAGGAAAGTTGGAGGGAAAGAGAAGTGGGGAGAAATGGGAGGGGAGTGGTGAGGGAAAGAGGAGAGGAGAGGAAGAAGAGGGAAGTAGGAAAGAAAGGAGAAAGGGAAAAAGAAAGTAGAGAAGAGGGAAGAGAGAGAAGGAGGGTGGATACAGTGAAAGGGGAAATGGACAAGCAGCACCCAAACTTACGTGTATGTATTTATGTATGGCGATATATTTGTTGAGTTGTTTGTGGAAGAAATGGGAAAATAAAATTGTGTGTGTATATATATATATATATATATATATATATATATATATATATATATATATATATATATATATATATATATATATACAGTATATACTTGAGTATAAGCCGACTCGAGTTTAAGCCGAGACCCCTAATTTTACCCCAAAAAAACTGAAAAAAGTTATTGACTCGAGTATAAGCCGAGGCTGAGAAATGCAGCAGCTGGAGGCTGGATCCCCCGAAAGACGTCTCTGCTGAGATGAGAGAACGGGGTGGCAAGCCGCCGAGAGAATGGGGCGGTGGAGTGCTCCGCCGAGAGAATGGGGCGGCTTGCTGTTCTCTCGGTGCAGCATGGCAGAGGCTGGATCTCGCGAAAGAAGTCTCTGCCGAGAGAATGGGCAGCAAGCCTCCACCACCCCATTCTCTCAGCGGAGCGCTCCAAAGCCTCATTCTCTCGCTCAGCGGAGACTTCTTTCGGGGGCGGCAGAGGCTGCATCCCCCGAAAGAAGTCTTCGCCGAGAAAATGGGCGCTGAGACGAGAGAATGAGGCGTTGGAGCGCTCCACTGCCCCATTCTCTCGTTTCAGCGGAGACTTCTTTCGGGGGATGCAGCCTGTCACCCCCTTCTCTCAGCTGGGCAGCTGAGAGAAGGGGGCAGCAGAGGCTGGATCCCCCTAAAGAAGTCTTCGCCGAGAAAATGGGCGCTGAGACGAGAGAATGAGGCGTTGGAGCGCTCCAACGCCTCATTCTCTCGCTCAGCAGAGACTTCTTTCGGGGGATGCAGCCTGTCACCCCCTTCTCTCAGCTGGGCAGCTGAGAGAAGGGGGCGGCAGAGGCTGGATCCCCCGAAAGAAGTCTTCGCCGAGAAAATGGGCGCTGAGACGAGAGAATGAGGCGTTGGAGCGCTCCAACGCCTCATTCTCTCGCTGAGCGGAGACTTCTTTTGGGGGATGCAGCCTCTGCTGCCCCCTTCTCTCAGCTGCCTGGGCAGCTGAGAGAAGGGGGCGGCAGAGGCTGGATCCCCCGAAAGAAGTCTTCGCCGAGAAAATGGGCGCTGAGATGAGAGAATGAGGCGTTGGAGCGCTCCACTGCCCCATTCTCTCGTTTCAGCGGAGACTTCTTTCGGGGGATGCAGCCTGTCACCCCCTTCTCTCAGCTGGGCAGCTGAGAGAAGGGGGCGGCAGAGGCTGGATCCCCCGAAAGAAGTCTTCGCCGAGAAAATGGGCGCTGAGACGAGAGAATGAGGCGTTGGAGCGCTCCACTGCCCCATTCTCTCGTTTCAGCGGAGACTTCTTTCGGGGGATGCAGCCTGTCACCCCCTTCTCTCAGCTGGGCAGCTGAGAGAAGGGGGCGGCAGAGGCTGGATCCCCCGAAAGAAGTCTTCGCCGAGAAAATGGGCGCTGAGACGAGAGAATGAGGCGTTGGAGCGCTCCAACGCCTCATTCTCTCGCTGAGCGGAGACTTCTTTCGGGGGATGCAGCCTCTGCCGCCCCCTTCTCTCCGCTGCCTGTTCCGAACGAAGGGGCGTCCCTTCGTTCGGGCCAGGCTGCTGAGAGAAGGGAGCGGCAGAGCCTTGCAGAGCTGCTCCCTTCGGCTCCTCTTTGTTCAGGCCAGGCAGCAGAGAGAAGCAGCCTGGCCCGAACGAAGGGACGCCCCTTCGTTTGGAACAGGCAGCAGAGAGAAGGGGCGGCAGAGGCTTGCAGAGCTGGTAGAGGCGGCGGCAGTCCAGCGTTGTTTCTCCCCCTCGTGCGTGCGTGTGTGTGTGTGTGTGTGTGTGTGTCAGACCCGCAGGAATGGCTAGTAAAGGTGGCGGCAGTCCGGCATTTGTGTTTCTCTGTGTGTCAAGCCCCGTGGGCTCGACACACAGGAAGGGGGGGAATGCTGGAATGCCGCTTCCCTACCAGCCATTCCCGTGGGTCTGACACACACACGCACGCACGAGGAGGAGAAACAACGCTGGACTGCCGCCACCTCTACCAGCTCTCCAAGGCTCTGCCGCTCCCTTCTCTCAGCAGCCTGGCCTGAACGAAAACTTTCTTTGCCTCGCTCCAAACATGTTGGAACAAATTGACCCACTCAGTTAAGGTACTCAAGGAGGGAGGCTCCTGTGGGCACTCTGGCATTGGCACAAACTCCATTCCCTTAAATGGAGTGAAACCAGTGTTGCTGTGCACTGCATTGTTATACGCCACTTCTGCAAATGGCAAAAGTCCTGCCCAGTCTGTTTGCCGGTAGTTGACATAGCAACGCAAGTATTGTTCCACCATGGTGTTAGCTCGTTCTGTGGCCCCATTCATACTTGCAAGAAAAGCTGAACTAAGCCCCTGGGAGAAACCAATCATCCTCACAAACTCCCTCCAGAACGTAGCAGTGAATTGGACCCCACAATCTGAAATGATGCACTTAGGCACTCTGTGCAGCTGGTAGATGTGCTTTAAAAACATTTTCACTAGTTTCTGGGCTGAGGGGAGTCCAGAGCATGTGATGAAGTGGACTTGCTTGGAAAAGAGGTCTATTACAGTCCAAATCACAGTTTCCCCCACTTTCTGGCAGCTCTGCTATAAAATCCATGGTTATCTCCTCCCAGGGTCTAGCTGTTGTAACAGGCCTGGGCTTTTCCCTGGCAGTCTTTTACTGGCTGCACAAGTAGCACAGTTCCTCACATAACTTTCAATGTCATTCTTCAGGGTCTTTAAGAACCCAAAGTAGCCACCCTGCTTAGCATCATGGCTGTGCTGCAGAACTTGCAGTCATAGATTTCCAGGAATGTACAGCTTGTCTCCCTTCCATGCCAACCTATCCCTTAGCTCTCTTTGGTGAGCACCAAACCACGTGTTGGTTGGTAGCTCCTTCCTCAGCTGTTGGGAAATGCATCAGTGGAAGGTAAGCTCCTCTTCTTCTCCTGCTGCCTGGTTGTGGCTTGTACCGCTTGTTGTTTAGTGTGAATGATGGAACTCACTACCTCCTCCCAGGTGCTTTTGTACTATGGCATGTGGGATAGGGCATAGGCAAGAAAACTGCCCCCCCAGGAATGTACTTTAAAACAAAATCAAATTGCCCATTGGACTTGTTTGGGTGAGAGCTTACGGGGGCCTTCAGTACTTCTAAATTTTTATGGTCAGCCTACACCTCAGAAGGGGGTTTACTCCCCTTTAGGAATTGCCTCCATGTCAGTAACTCCCACCATACCGCAAAAGCCTCTTTCTCCCAAACAGCCCACTGTTGTTCTGTCTCATTCAGCTTGCGAGACGTTTACGAGAATGGTGACAAGTTTCCCTCCTTATTCTGCTAGAGGAGGACTGAACCCACAGCCATGTCATTGGCATCTGCCTGACTCATAAAAGGTTCCTCTGGATCTAGGTGTTTTAGAACCAGTTCAGTCGCAAACAACCCCTTCAGTTTTTTGAATGCCACCTGCCATTCCATTGTCCAGTTCAAGGGTTGGCTCAGCTGGGGTTTTCCCCTCCCTCTCCCCATTTTCAACAGTTCAGTGATTGGCAGGGCAATTTTTGTGAAAAAGGAGATGAACTGCCTATAGAAGTTTGCAAATCCCAGAAAACTCTGCAGCTGCTTGTGGGTACGAGGGGCTTGCCATTCCAAGATGGACTTTACTTTCCCTGGGTTCATTTCCACCCCTTCGTACAACACTCCGTAACCTAGGTAAACCAGTCTAGTCTTGTGAAACTCACATTTTGACAGTTCGGCATATAGCTTAGCATCCAACAGTTTTTTTCATTGCCTGTTGCACAAGTTTCACATGCTTGTCCATAGTCTCAGTGTAGATGAGGATGTCACCCAGGTACACCAAGACCCCTTTATATAAATGTTCATGTAGCATCTCGTTTGTGAGTTGCATAAATATGGCAGGGGCCCCCTGCAGTCCAAAAGGCATTATTTTAAATTGGTAGCTCCCAAGAGGGCAGTTGAAGGCAGTTTTCCATTCATTACCTTCCTTGATCCTCATTCAATAGTACGCCTCCCTCAGATCTAGTTTTATGAATGTTTTCTTCTTGGCTAAAAGTCCCAACATGTCGTTCATGAGGGGGAAGGGATACAGGTTTTCCATGCACACTCCATTGATCCCATGAAAATCAATGCACAATCTCATTGACTCAGTGATTTCATTCTTTGATAAAGTGACCAAATTAGTAGACCAGTGAAAAGCTATGGACATACTATTCTTAGATTTCAGTAAGGCATTCAACAAAGTAGACCACAATCTACTGCTTGGTAAGCTAGAAAAAGGTGGGATAGACAACATCACCACCAGATGGATTTTTAGCTGGCTGACAAACCGTACTCAATGAGTAGTCCTCAATGGCACTACATCCACATGGAGACAAGTAAGCAGGGGGTACCACAAAGCTCCATCTTAGGCCCAGTACTCTTCAATATCTTCATTAATGTCTTAGATGAAGGAATAGAAGAAGAACTCATCAGATGTATAGATGACACTAAACTGGCAGGAATAGCCAGCACACCAGAAGACAAGCTCAGGATTCAAAAAGATCTTAACGAACTTGAACAATGGGCTGTATCCAACAAAATGAGTTTTAATGTGGAGAAAAGCAAAGTTTTACATTTAGGCAGGAAAAATCAAAGATATAAGTACAGATTAGGTGAGACCTTGGGCCTTGGAGTCCTAGTGGATAACCACTTGACTATGAGCCAGCAATGTGCAGCAGCCGCCAAAAATAACTAATACAATCCTGGGTTGTACAAACAGAGCCATAGAATCAAGATCACATGAAGTATTAGTACTGCTCTATAAAACCCTAGTAAGACCACACCTGGAATACTGCAGCCAATTTTGGTCGCCATATCACAAAAAAGATATTGAGATTTTAGAAAAAATTCAGAGAAGAGCAACTAAGATGATCAAAGGCCTGGAGACTAAAACATATGAAGAATGGCTGCAGGACTTGGGTTTGGCTATTCTAAAGAAAAGAAATAGGGGAGAGATGATAGCAGTATAAAGTACCGCTTTATAAAACTCTAGTAAGAATACTGTAACCAATTTTGGTCACCATACTACAAAAAAGATGTTGAGACCTTGGAAAAAGTTCAGAGAAGAGCAACTATAAAATGACCAAATGCCTGGAGACTATAAC
This sequence comes from Vipera berus, assembly GCF_964194415.1. NCBI lineage: Eukaryota > Metazoa > Chordata > Lepidosauria > Squamata > Viperidae > Vipera > Vipera berus. Next base: position 120,471,138 of record NC_138204.1, on the reverse strand, counting down.
ATATGAAGAATGATTTGGCTAGTCTAAAGAAAAGAAGAAATAGGGGTGACATGATAGCAGTATTCCAGTATTTGAGGGGTTGCCACAAAGAACGGGGTCAAACTATTCTCCAAAGCACCAGAGGGCAGGACAAGAAACAATGGTTGGAAACTGATCAAAGAGAGAAGCAACCTGGAATTAAGGAGAAACTTCCTGACAGTGAGGACAATTAACCAGTGGAACGGTTGGCACGTTGTTTGTAGTTATATTAAAGGGGAGTTAAAGCACATTATGAATTTGGTTAATTGTATATTATGCATAATTTTTATTTAGAATATGATTATTGTAACTATAATCCTGTATTTAGCTCTGGGAAGTGGGGGGGGGGAAGTGGGCGGGTTTGGGGTGGGAGGGATTTGGGGATGTATTGTAAAATTTTGTTTTTGTAAAACTCTTTAATAAAAAAAAATTAACCAGTGGAATGGCTTGCCTTCAGAAATTGTGGGCACTCCATCATAGGAGGTTTTGAAGAAGAGACTGGAGAGTTCCTTGTCCGAGATGATATAGGTCCTCCTGCTTGAGCAGGGGGCTGGACTAGAAGACCTCCAAGTGAAAACAAAAATGTAATAAACTTTAACAACAAAGAAACAATAAATTTATAGAATCCTCTCAGAGGGATTCATGTAATGGTTGTGAAAGAGGGGAAGAGAATGCAGGTGAATAGGTTTCAGAGATGTTTATCACTTGTTTTCACCTTTTTCTTCTCCTGGGATTGAAGTTTGTCGCCTTGAGGGAAATAGGTGGAATGAAATAAAAGCTAGTTGCTTTTCCAGGATTCTTGTTCCCTGAAGAGAGAACATTATTTCAGTGTTTGCAATTTCAAGCAGAGGACTAACTAGGGACAATTACCATTTCCCCCTGCTGTTATTCCTCCTTACATCAGGTTGGAATATGTTGAAATATTTGCTATGCAACATTTATTGTGCTTTGGATCCTCTCAGAATCAGTTTGCTTGACCCACACAGGCCACTGAACACGTGGGAGATATGCCAGCAGTTTGAATAATTATTGTATTTATTTATTTATTTGGAAAATTTATGTTGACGCCTATACGATCACTGCAATTCAAGGTGGCTTACAGGAAATACACACACATATTAGAATGTAATATATTATGACAATCATATTATAATATTACAATTATATATAATGCTATATAACAATATCAGATCCCTATTGGACTGAAGTGTATAAATTTTATCAGTAATTTTTAAAAGTCTTATTTATTTATTCACAAGATATATATACTACCTCAATTCTGTGTGGCTTATTATATAATCAAAAATGCAAGGACATAATATAATATGAAAAGCATAGCTACTGTTTTCAAATTAAGACTCAAATTACATTGTAGAGTACAATGTAATTATATAATAATGCAGATATTTGTATTAAAAAGTGCTTTAATGTTTCGATTTGCAACAATTTTAAAAATAACACTTCTATGTCAAGCAGTAATGGGTGAATTACTCCAAGGTCCCATATCTCTGACACAAATGTAATTTCACTTCTAGAAGAGTCAGTTAACACGTTCAATTGCAACTCTTAGTTTTTAATGGCCTAAAAATGATGTGTTATACAGATATGAATTACGTTGCTAGAAAAATAAATGAGTGGAAAAACTAAATGTATTTAAAAACGAACAGAACGACAGAACTACAAATGTTTTTATCAACTGCTTTTCAGTTTTAAAATGCCTTCACTAGAGGTCACTGTTGCATCAGAAAATGGATGAAAAAGAACTTGGAGCTCCTCCTTCTATGTGACTGCAAAAAATTCTTTTTGTCATACATATAATGATATCCAGCCCAGACTGCAAGAATACTGGAATTAATGTGAATTATATTGTTAATGCTGATTTGGATGTCTACTCTGAATCTGCTCTTGGGTCTCCTCAAGAGATGTATAAGAAAAACAAATACTATTGATCTTTTTGCCTGTATTTGCAATGATTGCCTGGAAGAATGAATCTGCGGCAAATTGGCTACTACAATTGCTTCTGCTCCAGACCGCTTGGAAAATGGGGAGCGGCCAGCTCCATTATTCTGTGCTGGAGGAATCCCAGCACGGCACCTTTGTGGGCCGCATCGCCCAGGATCTGGGGTTGGAGGTGAGCGAGCTGGTGCCTCGGATGTTCCGGATGCTGTCCAAAGAAGAGAAGGAGTATTTTGAGGTAAACCTGCAGAATGGGATCTTGTTTGTAAATTCCCGGATAGACAGGGAGGAGCTGTGTGCCAAGACTGCAGACTGTGTCCTTCATCTGAAGGTGATTGTGGAGAAACCTCTGAGGTTCTTCCATGTGGAGGTGGAAGTCAAAGACATGAATGACAATGCTCCCGTCTTCTCTGCCAGGGAACAGATCCTGAGCATATCAGAACAGATAACAGGTACCCAGTTCTCCTTGGAAGGGGCTTCTGATGCAGATATTGGTACTAATGCGCTGTTAACACACAGGCTCAGTCCAAACAACCATTTTGTTTTGGATTTGGGAAAAGATGAAGATGAGAGTAAATCTGTAGTACTTATGTTAAAGGTTCCACTTGACAGAGAGGAGAGCCCTGTGCATCATTTAGTACTGACAGCCACTGATGGGGGTGAACCAAAACTCACAGGAACTGTTCAGCTAGTCATCAATGTGCTGGATGTTAATGACAATCCTCCTGTGTTTAATCCATCAATTTACAAGGTAAAATTGTTAGAAAATGCAGCAGTTGGAACACTAGTTATTAAAGTGAATGCTGCAGATTTAGATGAGGGAATGAATAAGGAAATTTTTTATTCTTTTACTAATCATGTACCACTAAATTTTCAGAAATTATTTAGCATAAATTCTAATACAGGGGAAGTAATTGTAGAAGGAGGGGTTGATTCTGAAGACCGTGCTATATATGATCTTCAGATTGAGGCAGAAGATAAAGGGTTCCCCCCTTTGTCAGGGCATTGTCAAGTGATAATTGAAGTGCTGGATATAAATGACAGTGAATCAGAGTTGTTCGTCTCATCACTCTTAGTGCCAGTGCTAGAGGACTAACCATTGGGGACAGTAGTAGCCCCAATCAGTGTTGCAGATAGGGACTCAGGAGACAATGGACAAATACATTGCTCACTCTGGCCTCCTAGGGTACCCTTCCAACTTGTATCCAATTTCAAGAACTATTATTCTTTAGTAGTGGCTGAGTCCCTTGATCGGGAACAAGTTGCTCAGTATCAGTTGATGGTGAAAACAGAAGATCAAGGAATCCCATCATTATCAGCCAGCAGTATCATGATATTACCAATCAGTGACATAAATGATAATGCTCCAGCCTTCCCACAGCACTCCTACACAGTCTTTGTGAAGGAGAACAATCCGCCTGGTGCTCACATCCTCACAGTATCTGCCTCGGACCCAGACGTAGCTGAGAATGCCCTGATCACCTATTGGGTAGACGAGAAGCTGTGGCCATTGTCCAGCTACATCTCTGTACATTCGGAGAGTGGAAAGCTCTGCAGTCCTTGGACTATGAGAAGTTGAAACTGTTGGAGTTCCAGGTGACAGCCAAGGATGCTGGCATGCCCTCCTTGTGTGGCAATGTGACTGTTCAGATCTTTGTGCTGGATGAGAACGATAATGCACCTGCCATGTCAGAATCATCAGAAGAGAACCTGATTCTTCTAGTTGTCCCTGTGGTGCCTGGGCATATTGTAGGCAAGATCCATGCCTTGGATGCGGATTCTGGCCTACAATGCCTGGCTCAGGTACGAACTGGTTGAAGAAAGCAGTGGTCTGTGGTCTGTAAGTACAGATTAGGTGAGATCTGGCTGAGAGGGACCTTGGAGTCCTAGTGGACAATCACTTGACTATGAGCCAGTAGTGTGCAGCAGCCGCCAAAAACGTTAATATAATCCTGGGTTGCATAAACAGAGGCATAGAATCAAGATCATGCGAAGTATTAGTACTGCTTTATAAAACCCTAGTGAGACCACACCTGGAATACTGCAACCAGTTTTGGCACCATACTTCAAAAAAGATGTTGGAAAAAGTTCAGAGAAGATCAACTAAAATGATCAAAGGCCTGGAGACTAAAACATATGAAGAAAGGCTGCAGGACGTGGGTTTAGCTAGTCTAAAGAAAAGAAGAAATAGGGGCGACATGATAGCAGTATTCCAGTATATGAAAGAAGAAAAAATGATTGGAAACTGGCCAAAGAGAGAAGCAACCTGGAATTAAGGAGAAACTTCCTAACAGTGAGGACAGTTAATCAGTGGAACAGCTTGCCTTCAGAAATCATGGGCACTCCATCACTGGAGGTTTTTAAGAAGAGATTAGACAGTCACTTGTCTGAAATGGTATAAGTTCTCCTTCAAGGTCCCTTCCAGCTCCTATCCTATCCTATCCTATCCTATCCTATCCTATCCTATCCTATCCTATCCTATCCTATCCTATCCTATCCTATCCTATCCTCACATAATGATGTTAAAAGTTTACAATCTTGTAGCGCTGCATTACTTACTAGCTATCTAGGACTGCATGTGGCCTTTGGTTTGTGGGTTGGACAAGCCTGCTCTACACCAAGATGTTAAAAAAGCCAATTATTCATTTCTTCTGCGAAGTACTATCAAAAATTAATTACATTGAGTCAATATTTGTGCAAACAGCTTTAAATTCATCAATAGCTTAATGCCATCCTGCTTATAAATTTTTATCCATAAAGCTCTGCCAAGCAACATGTCTCATAATCATAATCATAATAGTAAAGTTGGAAGGTACCTTGGAGGTCATCTAGTCCAACCCCCTGCTCAGGCAGGAAAGCCTATACCATTTCATACAAATGGCTGTCCAATCTCTTCTTAAAAACTTCCAGTGTTGGAGCATTCACAGCTTCTGGAGGCAGGTTGTTCCACTGGTTAATTGTTCTAACTGTCAGGAAGTTTCTCCTTAGTTCTAGGTTGCTTCTCTCCTTGGCTAGTTTTCATCCGTTGCTTCTTGTCCTGCCTTCGGGCACTTTGGAGAATAGCTTGACTCCCTCTTCTTTGTGGCAGCCCCTGAGATATTGGAACACTGCTATCATGTCCCCCCCTTGTCCTTCTCTTCATTAAACTAGACATACCCAATTCCAGCAGCCATTCCTTATATGTTTAATAAGTCATTACTGACTTATTAAAACAGCTGTATCAGTAATTGCACACTTAAAACAGCTGCCTGTTTTTTCAGACTCACAAGGAAGCCTGAAAAAAAGAAAAAAATTACTTCAATAATATTTAGAGACATGGTGCTCATATGAGGTCCAAAGCACTTCTTTTCAATAATTTTTGAAACATCAGCAACCCTAAAATATAACAGTCTTTCCACAGAAATACATATTATAACTCTGATGAAATGGATTGCTGAGATGTCTCAGCAATCCATTTCATCAGAGTCATAATTGATTGCCAGTATTAATTCAGCTGATCTGGCTGGGTAGGTGCGTGTCCCTTCCTCACCACTCCATGTCTGTCCCTCCCGAAGGTGCATACTCCGTGGAAGAGGACAACCATCCCAGATAAGACGACTATACTGATCTTCATCAATGGTATCATAGTTGCTCTCCTTTGCTGGAACCTCCAAACAAGCTCAAGGTCCAAAGTTTGTTAGAATCATATGGATTACTAGATACTTGGTGTTATGTATTTACATGTTAATGTAATGTTAAACATTCTTAATATATGAGAACCAACAGGGCTGAGGTAAACCGCGGCAGCTTTTGACAGCTGTCAAAAGCTGCCGGATAGAACCACGCAGGCGCTAACCGACTGACAGCTCTCGGCTGTCAAAGTCGCCGGCAACAGCGCACGCGCCACCAAATGACAGCTCCGAGCTGTCAAAACCAGCCGACCCCGATTGGTGGAAACGAGCGAAGCGGGAAATCGGCACAGCCCTGATTGGTCAGACGTCTGACAGCTGCTAGTATAAATAAGAGCGATGTTCTTCTGTTGTTTGCCTGGTTCCTAATAAAGTTAAGTTGCTTAACTTTGCTGTCCTGCCTGCTCCTTCAAAGCACTGGCGACGAAGGTGGGATCCTGTTTGCGTAGCTGAAGTCACCGCCTAAGGGGAGAAGAGATTTTTTCCCTTAGCCGAGCTAGTCACTCGCTGAAGTCACTAACGGAAGCATAGCTTCCACAACAACGCAAGCAGCAACCACAACCGGACAGCATGACGAACCACGGCCATATTCGCGAGTTCAACACTCGCCACCCAGAATGCTGGGAATCACATCTAGGCCAGGTAGAAGGGTACCTGGTGGTTAAGAAAATAACCGACGATCGGGCCAAAGCAACCGCCCTCCTCTGGCTCAGTGGGCCAGCCGTTTACGATGCCGCTGTGGCACTTTTCAGCCCAGAACCCATCGCAACGATTTCCTACGCAGAACTCACCAAGGGACTGAGCAAACACTTCATGCCCACGAAGTCAGAGCTGTTCTGGAGAGTGAATTTTGCCCGACGCGTACAACTGCCTGACAAGCCCGCTAATGACTTCATAACCCGGGTCAGACACGCTGCACGGCGGTGTCGGTTCCCCGACTTGGAGGACCAGATCCGGGACCAAATCATCATCGGGCTTAAAGACGAGCGCCTGCGGAGGAAACTGATTGCCAAACCCACTCTAACGTTGGCAGAAGTGGCCATGGAAGTCATCGCCTATGAAGACAGCCACGGCGACAACCCCCGTCCCCCTGATAGCAGACCCAGTGGGTCCGTGCACCAGGAGGACGGCACCTTCAGCGGGCCAGAGGACGACGACATCTCTACGGACATCGATGCCATTTAGCGGCAGTTCGAGAGGCTCAAGTCCCAGCGCAACAACCGAGGGGGCCCTTCCAACAACAACAAGAGCGCTAGCTACCAGCCTAACAGGGCTAAATGTGCCAGCTGTGGTGGAAGCCACCCGAGGGCATCATGCCGGTTCCGCAGTGCCAAATGTCACGGATGCGGAAAAACTGGTCACCTCAAAGCCGTGTGCCACAGCCGGAGCCGAGAAAACCTACATGAATTGGAGGTGACGTCTGCAGGTACGAACCGACCCACACCCAGGGAAAAACAAAAATTTAAACCCCTAGTTCAAAATGTAAAGGGAAAAGCGAGGGAAAATACGGTCCACAACATCCTTAAGCCCAAAGTCAAGGTGGACGTCCTAATCCACGGAGTCCCTTGCGAGATGGAAGTTGACTCAGGGTCCTCCGTCTCTCTCATTTCTTGGCAAACTTACAAGGACATTTGTAGCCGCAGCCGGCAACAACCTGCCTTACGTCCCACTAAACTCCGCCTAGCGGATTTCCAAAAAACACCCATTAAGCTCAGGGGAAAAGCCTCAGTCCCAACGGAGTTTAGACAATTTAAGGGACCCCTTACAATACTAGTCACCCAAGAAAACAGGACCAGCCTGCTAGGGCTGGACTGGTTCGAGGCACTAGGGATAGCACTTACAGGCGTCAACGCCACTCAGCTGTCAAACTTAGACTCCGTCTGCCTTCAATTCGCGGACGTTTTTGACAGCTCGCTTGGGAAATACACAGGACCCCCGGTGTTACTAAAACTGAACCCTAATGTAATGCCCATAAGAATCAAGGCTAGGAGAGTCCCCTTCGCTTTGAGAGAAAAAATAGAAAACGAACTTGACCGGCTAGTCAAATTGGGAGTTTTAGAACCAGTCGAAGGGGCCGAATGGGAAACACCCATAGTGACCCCAATCAAGCCCAATGGCCAAATCAGATTATGCGCTGATTATAAAGCTACCCTGAACCGCGTATTAAACGCCCATGCTTACCCGGTCCCGGCTGTCAAAGACATCCTCGCGGCCATTAAGTCAGGCGCCATTTTCGCTAAATTAGACTTGGCGCAGGCGTACTTACAGCTGCCTCTCACCCCTGACACCGCCCTAGCACAGACAATTGTCACGCACAAGGGAGCATTCAAAATTAACCGCCTTCAATTCGGCATCTCTGCAGCCCCAGGGATCTTTCAAGAAATCATGGAAAAAACACTAAAAGGAATCCCTGGGGTCTGCCCATATTTTGACGACATTCTAATTGCAGGGGAATCAGAAAGGGACTTAGCAACCAAGCTGGCAAATGTGCTCCTTAGGTTCAGAACAGCAGGGCTCAAATTAAGGCGAGACAAATGCTCCATAGGGGTACCCTCAGCGGAATTCCTAGGGTTCAAAATTGATGCAAAAGGGATTCACCCCACTGAGTCTAAGATAAAAGCCATCAAAACAGCACCTATCCCAAAGAATAAGCAGGAACTGCAAGCCTTTCTGGGGTTAGTTAATTTCTACCATACTTTCCTGCCACACAAAGCCTCAATTGCAGAACCCCTCCATAGGCTTTTAGACAAAGGCAAACCCTGGTCTTGGTCTCCACAGCACGATGAAAGTTTCAGACGTCTAAAAAATTTATTGACCAGCAACGCCACGGTAGCACTGTTCAACAAACAGCTACCCCTGTGTTTGGCATGCGATGCCTCTCCCTACGGCATAGGAGCGGTCCTAAGCCACTTAACCAGGGAAGGAACCCAAACCCCTATAGCGTTCTATTCCAGAACGCTGTCAAAACCTGAGCGAAACTACGCTCAAATCGATAAAGAGGCTTTGGCCATAGTGGCCAGCGTGAAAAAGTTTCACGACTACCTCTATGGTCGCCAATTTACCATTTTTACGGATCATAAGCCCCTGTTAGGAATTTTCACAGTAAATAAACAAACGCCCCAAATATTATCTCCCGCATCCTCAGATGGTCCACCTTCTTGTCAGCCTATTCTTTCACATTAGAACACAAACCAGGGAAAAGCATGGGTCACGCTGATGGGCTTAGCAGACTGCCCCTACCAGAAATTGACCCAGACCCCGCACCAGCGGGAAAAATCCTAGCTATATCCGAACTGCCAGAATGCCCATTATCAGTTAGAGACATTTCGGCAGCCACAGCTGCGGACAAAATCCTGGGCAGAGTTTTAGGCTACGTCACTTCAGGGTGGCAAACCACACCCCCAGACCCAGAATTCCAACCTTTCTAAAACAAAAAGAATTATCCTCTCACCAGGGATGCTTATTATGGGGCAGCAGGGTAATAATACCTGAAAAACACAGATTAAAAGTACTAGAAAGCCTCCACGAAGGTCACCTGGGAACTGTCAAAATGAAAGCTTTAGCCAGAAGCTACGTCTGGTGGCCCGGCCTCGACAAGCAAATAGAAACACATGTGGCTGGGTGTTACCCCTGCCAACTTGTCAGAGCAGCTCAGCCCCAAGCTCCCATACACAGATGGGAAACAACAAAAACACCCTGGTCACGCGTCCATTTAGACTTTGCAGGTCCCTTCCAAGGACAAATGTTCCTAATAGTCGTAGATAGTTATTCTAAGTGGTTAGAGGTGGCCCCAGTCATAAGCACAACCACTGCAGCCACAATACAAGTTTTAAGGGGGTTGTTTGCCACACATGGGCTTCCGGATGTATTAGTCTCCGATAACTGCCCCCAATTTACTTCCCACGAATTCCAGAGTTTCACAACGGCGAACTCTATTAGGCACACCACCACGGCTCCGTTTCACCCCTCGACGAACGGCTTGGCTGAGGTGATGGTGAAATCAACCAAAGAGGCACTGCGGAAAATCATCACCGGCAATTGGCACCGCAGACTTGCTCAATTTCTATTAGCGCAACACACCACCCCCTGCACGACTACCGGGAAGTCTCCGGCAGAACTCCGCTGGGGCAAACGACTGACGACCAGATTGGACCGTTTACATCCAGACAGAACCCCAGCAGACCCAGAACTTCCCCTCCGGCACAGGACTCTCAGTACCGGACAAGCCGTCTGGGCTAGGAACTACGGAGGCGGCAATAAGTGGACACGGGGTCATCATAGAACAGACAGGTCCCCTATCATACATCGTCGACACCGGGAACAACACCCACCTCCGTAGACACATTGACCAGTTACGGCAACGCAGCCCACAAAACATGGGGGAAAGGGGGAACTACGAAATGCTATCAGAACCCCCCCCCGCAAACACTGTCACACCAAAACCCCCCCAAACAAATGGCACCACAGCAAAACCCCGCACAGAATGATCTCCTCCCACAACATGAAAGGAACTCTGAAACGACGGGGCCAAACCCCCTGCCCCCAAGCCAGATTACAATACACCTGAGGGAAATGAACAACCAGAGGAGACACCCCCCCAATGCTCCGAAAGAATAAAAAGACCCCCCGCCTACTTGGAAGACTTCGAATGGGGAAAGCCAAAAAAGAAACAGTTGGGGAAACGTCAACTCAATCAGAGGGAGGGGTAAGGGGTGTTATGTATTTACATGTTAATGTAACGTTAAACATTCTTAATATATGAGAACCAACAGGGCTGAGGTAAACCGCGGCAGCTTTTGACAGCTGTCAAAAGCTGCCGGATAGAACCACGCAGGCGCTAACCGACTGACAGCTCTTGGCTGTCAAAGTCGCCGGCAACAGTGCACGCGCCACCAAATGACAGCTCCGAGCTGTCAAAACCAGCCGACCCCGATTGGCGGAAACGAGCGAAGCGGGAAATCGGCACAGCCCTGATTGGTCAGACGTCTGACAGCTGCTAGTATAAATAAGAGCGATGTTCTTCTGTTGTTTGCCTGGTTCCTAATAAAGTTAAGTTGCTTAACTTTGCTGTCCTGCCTGCTCCTTCAAAGCACTTTGTGCCATAAAGGTAAAGGTAAAGGTTCCCCTGCACATGTGTGCTAGTCGTTTCCGACGCTAGGGGCCGGTGCTCATCTCCGTTTCAAAGCCGAAGAGCCAGTGCTTGTCCGAGGACGTCTCCGTGGTCATGTGGCCGGCATGACTAGACGCCAAAGGCGCACGGAACGCTGTTACCTTCCCACCGTAGTGGTCCCTATTTTTCTACTTGCATTTTTACGTGCTTTCGAACTGCTAGGTTGGCAGAAGCTGGGACAAGTAACAGGCGCTCACTCTGTTACGCGGCACTCGGGATTCGACCCGCCAAACTGCTGACCTTCTGATTGACAAGCTCAGCGTCCTAACTTTGTGCCATATGATTGAATTATTCTGGCAAGATAGAAGGGGATTCCTACAGTTAGATGAGTATTAACAACAAAAGATTTATTTCCAATGGAAGTCTCAGACAGATTTTGGTTAAGAACTGCCACTTCCTGACCAAGAAATAGAAATACAACCAGGAACAATTTTAAAATTTAATAGTATTTTCTTCTACTTTTATTTACCTCTTTGGCATGAAAATTACATACCTCCTCATCTTGGTCATAAACCTTGTTGAAATGATTTGAAGCCTATCCACCTTCTTCCCAATGCTATCACAATCACTTTAACTAATGGAAGAAATTATTAGAAATCATTAGTTACACATTTCCTGTCCATACAAATAAAAATTCCAACCCATAAATATATGGAATGAATTAAATTACAGGTAGTCATTCTTCTTTTAATGAATACATAATGTTTAAATCAGTCAGTATATCTCTGTATTTGCATTTGCATTTGTATCAACAGGAAATGTGTAACTGTGAAAAACTATGTAGAAAAAGCATATGAGTATGAAGACTAAATGATTATTAGAAATTGTTCATGAATGAAAGTCTGTTTCTCCATTTTCAAATTCAGACACAAGAGGTCACTGTTTCCTAAGGAAAATCTAAGTGAAACTAAAAATGCAGAGCCCCTCCCTTAAAGGGACCAACATTCCTGACAGCCAGATCCAAAACAAGAACATCAAAAACACAGAAAGCTCAACAAGCCAAGACCCAACCTATGAAAGCATTGCCAGCATGGCTGGGCTACGTGGGCTCTGCTCCTGACCCTTTGAAGGCAAGGTATTTAGAGAAAAAGAGCAGAGCTTGCGGGTACTGTGCCTGTGTCTGCGATGCTTACCTGGCCGAAGGGGCTGCTGCAGCTGCTTCTGCTCCAGACTGCCTGGAAAATGGGGAGCGGCCAGCTCCATTATTCTGTGCTGGAGGAATCCCAGCACGGCACCTTTGTGGGTCGCATCACCCATGATCTGGGGTTGGAGGTGAGTGAGCTGGTGCCTCGGATGTTCCGGATGCTATCCAAAGGAGAGAAGGAGTATTTTGAGGTAAACCTGCAGAATGGGATCTTGTTTGTAAATTCCCGGATAGACAGAGAGGAGCTGTGTGCCAAGACTGCAGACTGTGTCCTTCATCTGGAGGTGATTGTGGAGAAACCTCTGAGGTTCTTCCATGTGGAGGTGGAAGTCAAAGACATGAATGACAATGCTCCCATCTTCTCTGCCAGGGAACAGATCCTGAGCATGGCTGAACTGATAACCTCTGGCACCCAGTTCCTATTAGAAGGAGCATCTGATGCAGATATTGGTACCAATGCGCTGTTAACCTACAAGCTCAGCATGAATAACCATTTTGTTCTGGAATCAGGAAGTGATGAAGATGAGAGTAAATCTGTAGTGCTTGTATTAAAGGTTCCACTTGATAGAGAGGAGAGCCCTGTGCATCATTTAGTACTGACAGCTACTGATGGGGGTGAACCAAAACTCACAGGAACTGTTCAGCTGGTCATCAATGTGCTGGATATAAATGACAACCCTCCTGTATTTAACCAATCTGTTTATAGGGTGAAATTGCTAGAAAATACAGCTATTGGGTCATTAGTTATTACTCTGAATGCAACAGATTTAGATGAAGGGATAAATAGAGAAATTATTTATTTTTTTAGTAATAGCCTACCTCTACATGTCACAAAGATATTTAGTATAATTTCTGATACTGGGGAAATTAGAGTAATTGGAAAATTGGATTATGAAGACATTAATTTTTATGATCTTCAAATTATTGCAGAAGATAGAGGGAATTTTCCGCTGTCAGGACACTGTAAAGTTCTTCTTGAAATACTGGATACAAATGACAATATTCCTGAAATATCAGTGAATTCCCTTTCAATACCTGTTGTTGAAAACTCACCATCAGGGAGTGTAGTGGCAATACTCAGTGTTTCAGACAAGGATTCTGGGATCAATGGACAAATGAACTGTTTCCTCTTCCCCCCTGGAGTACCCTTCAAACTCGAGTCCACATTCAAGAACTACTACTCCCTGATTGTTGGTGCAGTCCTAGATCGAGAGCAGGTGCCTGAGTACAGGATGGTTGTGACAGTGGATGATCAGGGAGTTCCACCCCTGTCTTCTAGCATCAGCCTCTTAGTGCCTATCGGTGACATAAATGACAATGCTCCAGCCTTCACACAGCCCTCCTACACAGTCTTCGTGAAGGAGAACAACCCCCCTGGTGCTCACATCTTCACAGTATCTGCCTCAGACCCAGACGTAGCTGAGAATGCCCTGCTCACCTATTGGATAGACGAGAAGCTGTGGCCATTGTCAAGTTACATCTCTGTACATTCGGAGAGTGGAAAGCTCTATGCTCTGCAGTCCTTGGACTATGAGGAGTTCAAACTGCTGGAGTTCCAGGTGAGAGCCAAGGATGCTGGAATGCCCTCTTTGTGTGGCAATGTGACTGTTCAGGTCTTTGTGCTGGATGAGAACGACAATGCACCTGCCGTGTCAGGATCATCAGAAGAGAACCTGATTCTTCTAGTGGTCCCCGTGATGCCTGGGCATATTGTAGGCAAGATCCATGCCTTGGATCTGGATTCTGGCTACAATGCATGGCTCAGGTATGAACTGCTTGAAGAAAGCAGTGGTCCATGGTCTGTGGGCCAGTATAGTGGTGAGGTGAGTACCAAATATTCTTTGGATGAGTCAGAAAGAAGCAAAATCCAGAATGTGTTGATTGTGGTGAAGGATCATGGGAAGCCTCCACTTTCATTTACAGCTACTTTGAGTGTGTCACTGGTGAAAAATGCCCAGGCCATCCTAACAGAAATTCACCTCCCCAAGATAGGAAAGAGCTTCGTGCCCCTGGTGGACTCGATCAACGTCTATCTGATCATTGCCATCTGCTCTGTTTCCAGCCTCTTCTTGCTGGCCGCTCTCATCTACGTGGCCCTGCGATGTCACTACAAGGCAAAGGAATCCATGGTTCATGGCCCTGGCATGGCCACCCTGGTCTGTGCCAGTGAAGTGGGCAGCTGGTCTTATTCCAATCGCCACAGCCACATCCTGGCAGGGGTGAGCGCAGAGGCTGGTGCCAAGAGTGATCTTATGATTTTCAGTCCCAACATTCCCATTTTTGCAAATAATGGGGAACATGAGAATGAGTCAGAAAGGCCCCCAGATTCATCTAAAGAGGTAAGTTGTGCTGTTTATGGAATCCTTGACATTTGGACAACATTAGATTAGTGTGGTACCTGGGTAGGATCACTTAATACAACACTGATTTTTAAATTATATATCAGATTTAATTTGACAGTTCTGTAAGTAAATACATAGCTCTCTTTCTGGTTTATAAGTTTCAGCTAAATGAATACATTCATTTTTTAATAATTTTCTATTTCTAACAATTTTTTTTTAATGGGAATAGCTACTGGAATATACACTTTGCAGTTGTACTATTGGTCTGGATTTTTTTTCTTCTAAGAGAATAATTATAAATATGGTCTTCATGTGTTCTGCTACCATACTCTTCACTTTTTAATTCACATACTAAAGAGGTGATATATTTAAAGTCCTTAACTACATTCATTAAAATTTAACAAATCTGTGTAATCCCTTCTTCTATCTTATCATATATCCCTTTCATTTTGAATGGAAAGAAGAAATTGAACACTTATGCATGCATAAAGTAGGTTTCAATGATTTTTTTCTTGATAGTTTCATCCTTTAATCAATCCAGAATGGATTTTCAAGCCGATGCCTCTTTTAGGAACAATATTTAAGGATGATCAACTGCAAATTTATTAAACATCATTTAGCAGCTTGATATACAGAAGTATTAATGCATATATTTGTTGGAATTTTTATTCTTTATTTTTTGTTATCTTGAAAACAGAATTATAATATTTTAAGTACTTGGAGAGGACTAATAAGTAATGATAATGATAATGATAACAACAACAACAACAACAACAACAATAATAATAATAATAATAGAGTTGGCAGGGACCTTGGAGGTCTTCTAGTCCAACCCTCTGCTCAGGCAGGAAACCCTATACCATTTCAGACAAATGATTGCCCAGTCTCTTCTTAAAAACATCCAGTGTTGGAGCATTCACAACTTCTGAAGGCAGGTTGTTCCACTGATTAATTGTTCTAATTATATTTGATGATTATGCTGTTATAATCCCTTGAATAAAAATCATCAAGGGATCACTTTACAATATACTTTAATTTAAGTATTTACTACTTTAAATAGCAAGAGACAGGCTGCACAAGACCAAGCCTTAAGAACAAATGCATACAAAATCAGAATTGAGAAGATAGCAACAGACAGCAAATGCCATCTGTGCAAAGAAGCTACCAGGAATATCTGCTAAACTGCTGCAAGATAGCAGACTGACCACACACAACAGCATGACAAAGAAGCAACAATGTTGCATTGGAAGATAAGCAAGAAATGCCATTTGCAAGCAGGAACATAAAATAGCGAAAGTAATAGAAAATAAAAAGGGACGTTAGATTCAAACTGACAGGCACCTGCCACATAACATCCCAGACTTGTTGATAAGAAAGGCAAAAAAAAAAAAGTCTGGAGAGTGGATGTGGCAGTATCTGGAGACAGCAGAATAGAATAAAAAGAACTGGAGAAGATAACAACATACAAAGACTTGTATATGGAAATAGAATGACTGTGACAAAAGAAAGCAAAGGTAAGTTACCAAATGGCAGTTGGTCCCTTGGGTGCAATCCCAAAACAACTGGAGCACCTTGAACACCATTGACAAAATCACTATCCAACAATTGAAAAAGGCAGCTTTACTCTGAACTGCTTACATCCTGCTATGACACCTTTAACACCATCAAACATTCACATCCACCCATCCTATCCCATGTCCTTGAGAAGGACTCGATATGTGGATAAAAATGCCAAATCCAGTCTGAATATCTGACTGACTGTGTGATGAACCAAAATAATAAAACCTGGCAACTTCTCTGATTTAAAAAGCCTCATACAAAAAGCAGTATAGAAATGCTCTTGCATTTTGGTTTTCTTCCAGCCAAATAACTTATGAACTATTTGGGAGCTGGAGGTAAAACTCTTCTACAACAGATGAATGGAAAAATAGCAAAACATTTGACTCGTGTATAGAAAAGTAAGGAAATATTAAAGTTTTGCACAATTTCATGTTGTCAGTCGACCAGTTGCATCTGTTCCTGGATCAAGAGGCTCTGCTCATCATCACTCATGCCGATTCACATCCAGGTGGAGAGCTGTCATGCACTCTATATGGGATTGCCCTAGAAAAGTATCTGGAAGTTTCAGCTGATGCAAAATGCAGTGGCATGGGCGGTTATGTGTGTCTCTAGAACAGCATATGTTACATTTCTGCTCCATGAACTGCATTGGTTACTACTTTGCTTATAGATCCATTTTTTAAAAATCTTTAGAGTCTATTATGTCATCGAGTAGGGTTATTTAAGGACTGCCTCTTCCCAATTACATCTTCCCATTCCATTATGTTTGGCAGAAGAGGTATGTTGCGAGTCCTGTCTGCTAACAAGTTACATCTGGTAGGACCCAGGAAATGGTCTGTACGTATGTTGTATATAGTATGTTTAGGTGTGTGTCATGTACGTGTTTCACTTTGAGAGCGGGCAACTAAATTTCATTTTTGATGTGTGCCATTGTGCCCACAGTAAAAAAAATGACAATAAAGGTTATCTTATCTTGTAGCTTTTTTTATTGTATGCCAGACAGTCATGTTTGTGTGATGAGTGGATATATAAATGTAAGTAGGTAAGAAGTAAAGAAGGAAGGAAGGAAGGAAGGAAGCAAGCAAGCAAGCAAGCAAGTAAAAAGTAATTAAATAACTTTTTGCCAGATTTCAAACCAGAAACCTTCTATTTACAGCAGTAAAAAAAGGAGTAAGTCTAGAACATGGGTGCCGAACTCAATCTTGTCACGTGACGTATTGTGACGTATCACAACTTTTTTGCATTTGCGGAGCTGGGTGGGCGTGGCCTGCACATGACACATCCAGTCCACGGGCCGCCAGTTTGACACCCCTGGTCTAGAAGAATGGCAAAATGTCTATGGAGATTCTTAGTCTTCCAGGTCATGGTTGTCCCAAAGGAGCTTTTTCAAAAAGCAGTTGGACTTTCTTTAGTTTGAAGACATTGCCATTTGAAAAAGCACCTGTGGGACAAAAATGGCAGTAAAAAGTTTTGTTAAAAATATGCAGCTTGTGCACGCATACTGTATATGTGAATGTTGATTCTTCTATATATAGAAACTTAATTTTGTAAAAATATATTTGTATGTATAAATATTTGTACACATATATAACATTTCTATGTATAGGATGACATGGCCATAGGAAAGAAAGAGATTTGCAGCTGTTATTATTAATTTTGGTTTTGAACAGAAAGGCAGGGAGGATTGAATATCTTGCAAGGTTGTCACTACTTTATTGATCAAAATAGATTTTTAAAAACCAGCTTCAAATAAAGTCAGCATGAGCACAGGATATCAGTTTTAAACAGCATGTACTTTTAATTTTTTTAATTTTTTTTGTTACTTTTAAATGGATATTAGCCACCCAGGGTTGCATGGTAAATGAGTGGCTATCAAAACTGAATAAAAGAGAAATAAGTAGATGAGGAATATTAATGAAGAATATTCAGTATTAATTATTCTAAACATTGTTTTCATATAGAACGTATCTGTGTCTGATGCAAAGAAGGTGACATGTGGAAAAAAGAGATAAGGTGATGTATAAAACTTTAAAATAGAATAGAATAGAATAGAATAGAATAGAATAGAATAGAATAGAATAGAATAGAATAGAATAGAATAGAATAGAATAGAATAGAATAGAATAGAATAGAATAGAATAGAATAGAATAGAATAGAATTTGAAGGGACCTTGGAGGTCTTCTACTCCAGCCCCCTGCTCAAGCAGGAGAACCTATACCATCTCAGACAAGTGACTATCTAGCCTCTTCTTAAAAATCTCCAGTGATGGAGCACCCACGATTTCTGGAGGCAAGCTGTTCCACTGGTTAATTGTCCTCACCGTCAGGAAATTTCTCCTTAGTTCCAGGTTTCTTCTCTCTTGGGTCAGTTTCCAATCATAGTTTCTTGTCCTGCTCTCTGCTGCTTTGGTGAATAGCGTGACACTCTCTTCTCTGTGGCAGCCCCTCAAATACTGGAATACTGCTACCACGTCTCCCTTATTTCTTCTTTTCTTTAGACTAGTAGTCAAACCCAAGTCCCGCAGCCATTCTTCGTATGTTTTAGTCTCCAGGCCTTTGAACAGGGAGAAAGCAGACCTGCTTAACTCATACTTTGCATCAGTCTTCACACAAAAAGGAATTACAGCCCATCATACCAAAAACAAACAAACAAAAAACCCAAAAGAAAACCCACTGCAAAAGACAAACTAGAAAAAAAAAATTAAAATAAGCAAGAAAATGGTAAGAGAATACCTATCTGACCTTGATGAATATAAATTGCTGGAACCTGACAGGTTACATCTCAGAGTTCTGAAGGAGCTGGCTGATGTTATCTCAGAACCATTGCACCACAACTTTTATAAATCCTGGAGCGCCGAGGAAGTACCTGAGGATTGGAAAAGGGCTGATGTGGTTCCCATCTTCAAGAAAGGGGGGAAAAACGGACCCAGGAAACTACAGACCAATCAGTTTAACATCAATACCTGGAAAGATCCTAGAAAAGATAATCAAAAAACAGATCTGCGAACAACTGGAAGCAAACAAAGTTATAACTAGTAGCCAGCACAGATTTGTAAAAACAGATCATGCCAAACCAATCCTATTTCATTCTTTGAGAAACTGACTAAACTAGTAGATCAGAGAAACACTGTGGACATACTTAGATTTCAATAAGGCATTTGATAAAGTAGACCACAACCTACTCCTTGGTAAGCTAGAAAAAAGTGGAATAGACAACATTACCACCAGATAGATCTGTAACTGGCTGGCAAACCGTACTCAACGAGTAGTCCTCAATGGCACTACATCCACATGGAGAGAAGTAAGCAGTGGGGTACCACAAGGTTCCATTTTAGGCTCAGTACTCTTCAATATCATCATCAATGACTTAGATGAGGGAATTGAAGGGGAACTCATCAAATTTGCAGATCACATCAAACTGGCAGGAGTATCCAATACCCCAGAAGACAAACCCAGGGTCCAAAAAGATCTTGACAAACTTGAACAATGGGCCCTATCCAACAAAATGAGTTTCAATGTGGAGAAAAGCAAAGTTTTACATTTAGGCAGGAAAAATCAAAGGTATAAGTATAGATTGGGTGAGACCTGGTTTAAAAACAGTAACTGTGAGAGGGACCTTTGGAGTCCTAATGAACAATCACTTGACTATGAGCCAGCAGTGTGCAGCAGCAACCAAAAAAGCTAATGCAATCCTGGGTTGTATAAACAGAGGCATAGAATCAAGATCACGTGAAGTATTAGTATCGCTTTATAAAACCCTAGTAAGACCACACCTGGAATACTGCAGCCAATTTTGATCGCCATATTACAAAAAAGATATTGAGAGTTTGGGAAAAAATCAGCTTTATGTCTAGTTCCCTCCTCCACCTTTTGGATGACAAAGTTGTCGGCTAGGTTGGTTAGGAATCTGATCTCCCACTCGCTGCAGTGTTTGTCTCCCAGTTGATATCTGGATACAGTTGCAAGAAAAAGTATGTGAACCCTTTGGGATTATGTGGGTTTTTTTGCATGAATTGGCCATAAAATGTACTCTAAACGTCATGTAAGTCACAACAATAGAAAAACACAGTCTGCTTAAAATAATACTACACAAACATTAGCTGTTGTCATGTTTTAATTGAAGATAAAATGGAAACATTCACAGTGCAGGGTGGAAAAAGTATGTGAACCTTTGGACTTAATAACTGGTTGACCCTCCTTTGGCAGCAATAACCTCAACCAAATGTTTCCTGTAGTTGCAGATCAGACCTGCACAACGATCTGGAATAATTTTGGACCACTCCTCTGCACAAAACTGTTTCAGTGTAGCAATATTTTTGGGATGTCTGGTGTGAATCGCTCTTTTAAGGTCATGCCACAGCATTTCAATCGGGTTGAGGTCAGGACTCTGACTGGGCCACTCCAGAAAGCGTACAGTATTCTGTTCTGTTGAAGCCATTGTTTTGTTGAATTACTTGTATGCTTTGGGTCATTTTCCTGTTGCATCACCCATCCTCTGCGGAGCTTCAGTTGGTGGACAGATGGTTGTACGTTTTCCTGCAAAATGTCCTGATAAACTCTGGAATTCATTTTCCCATCAATGACAACAATCCGTCCAGGCCCTGAGGCAGCAAAGCAGCCCCAAACCATGATGCTCCCTCCACCATGTTTTACAGTGGGGATGAGGTTTTGATGTTGGTGTGCTGTGCCTTTTTTTCTCCACACATAGCGTTGTGTGTTTTTCCCAAACAACTCAGTTTTGGTTTCATCTGTCCATGTTTGAAGTTTGCAAAAGAGCACCTGGATGTTCCACAGCACTACTGGCAAAATATACTGTGGATATACTGTTCAGCCAGGTTCTCTAGAGCTGCCAGTTGGGTCCTCCGTTGCTCCGCTGCCTCTGTTGTGCTGCCTTGCTGCTGCCTGCAGATCTCCTAGTCTGCCACTGTTGCCGCCCACCACCTCTGCACTGCCCACAACCACCTCTCCATCTGTTGCTCCCTGCTACCGCCGCCTACTGTCTCTGCACTGCCCCCAGCCGCCTCACCGTTCTGCTGTTCTGTGCTGCCGCTGGCCACCTCCTCACCAGCGCTCGAGCTGCTGGTGCGCTAGTCTTCACTTCATTGGGCCTGGCTGGGTCGCTGGGCCTTTCAGGTAGGCCTCTGTTGGCCTGGAAGTCCTCCAACAGCCCCTTTATGATCCTGCACGGCTGCTCTATTGGATGGGGGGGCACTCCGGTTCCTCCTCAATGGGCCTCCAGTCTCTTGGGTAGGCATCTCGGGTACAGCTGGGCCCCACTCAGCAGGCAAGTTTGCCGTAGGCCGCTGCTCTTGTTGGTGTCTTCCTCCTAACCTCTTGAATCTTTCCTCTTCTTTTCCCTTCTCCAGTCTTTTTCCCCCTCAATGACCTATCTTTCCTTCTCAACCTCTCCTCTTACCATTTTGTCTTAATTTAATAGCCGCTTTTCTCCCCGCGATGTAACCATGCTTCCTCTGTGGCCGCCATCTTGATATTTCCTAATGAAAAGTGGTTTGCTTTTATTTAACAAAATAAAACTTCAGAAGAACTTGCAACCATAAAAATTGAAAAATTTCAGAATGAACAAACAAAAAGGAAAAAATGCGTAGAGGTACACATGCATAACAATATAGATATTTTTATATGAGTGAACAACGGACACTTCAGAACAGTCTTTGAAATGGGATTCGTTAGTTTATTTAATCCTGATCCTGAGGCCCCTTTGCTGACTCCCTCTCGCTTCCTAGAGCTGACTTTAGAAATTCCAGTCTGGATTGAGAGCTGGATTGGTGCTTTCAAGACAATGGCCACCACAGGTCATTCTTCTGCTTGTTGGCTTTCTCAATTGTGGAGACAGGCAAATGTTCCTTGCTAGCCCCCTTTGTGTGTAGGTCTCCCGGTATCTTTCTTTTAACTTTATGGATAGTTCCCTCTTAACTAGTTCCCATTCTTTTCCTTTGCTTTCATAGATATGTGCATCAAACTCAATTTCATTGAGGGCCGCATCAGCATTGCGGTTGCCCTCAGGAGGCCGGGTGGGTATTGCCAGGGTGGGTGTGGCCTACTGGATGGGCGTGGCTAGAGTGTGTATGGCCTACTGGGTGGGCGTGGCCAGCTCTACATCGTTTGCATCAAGGGAGCCTATGGGGGTCTGGGCAGGAGTGGGACAGATCTGAGGGTCTCTGGCAGGAGGAGGGTCTCTGGGCCAGGGCCAAGGCAGTGGGGGCCGTTCCCTCACTGTTTCCAGGATGGCTTCACGGGCCACATGAAACCACTTCACGGGCCGGATCTGGCCCCCGGGCCTTGTGTTTGACATGTCTGATCTATGGATACCTTCAGAGTCCATTCCGTGTTCCCTCCTTTGATGCTCATTTCTTTTCATTAGATTTTTCCCCCTCCCCCTTTTATTGCAACATCATTACTTTGATGCTGAAATGATTATATTAAAGGAAACAGATTGTTCCTTCATTGCTACATGTCACTGCAAGACCATGAAAACTTTGAAGCAAAGAAAAAAAACCCTGATGATTAAACTTCAGTGAAACAAAATGGCATTTACTGAAATCTTACAGCTTTATTCCACTACGTTGCAACCAAAACATTTTTTTTAAATAAAAAAAAGAGAAACTTTCCTTACTGTGCAAAACTCTATATTAATTACAGAGTGGGAAAACAAGGGAAACGTTAAACCCATTTGGGACACAAAGTGTGGGCATTGGGAAATCTAGAGTGAGTGGGGAAAAAGGGAAGGAGGAATATTCATTGATTTAATCAGCCATTTTTACATCAACCACTTCTTTGTGCAGGGAAGGATAGCATGAGATGCAAACAATCACACACCTCATTGCTAGGAATCGAAATAAAAGTACCTATCCATAAAAAAGGAAACTAATTAATGTAACATACAGTAGGTATAGAAAAAAGAAGTCTTTTTTCACAATGGAAACATTTCGAATTATAACCACAAGAGGTCGCTGTTTCCTAAGGAAACCCTCTAAGTGAAACTGAAAATGCAGAGCCCCTCCCTTAAAGGGACCGACATTCCTGCCAGCCAGATTCACAAGGGAAACATCGAACAACACAGAAATCTCAACAAGCCAAGATCCAACCTATGAAAGCATTGCCAGCATGGCTGGGCTACGTGGGCTCCGCTCCTGACCCCTTGAAGGCAAGGTGTTTAGAGAACAAGAGCAGAGCTTGCGGGTGCTGTGCCTGTGTCTGCGATGCTTACCTGGCCGAAGGGGCTGCTGCAGCTGCTTCTGCTCCAGACCGCCTGGAAAATGGGGAGCGGCCAGCTCCATTATTCTGTGCTGGAGGAATCCCAGCACGGCACCTTTGTGGGCCGCATCGCCCAGGATCTGGGGTTGGAGGTGAGCGAGCTGGTGCCTCGGATGTTCCGGATGCTGTCCAAAGGAGAGAAGGACTATTTTGAGGTAAACCTGCAGAATGGGATCTTGTTTGTAAATTCCCGGATAGACAGGGAGGAGCTGTGTGCCAAGACCACAGACTGTGTCCTTCATCTGGAGGTGATTGTGGAGAAACCTCTGAGGTTCTTCCATGTGGAGGTGGAAGTCAAAGACATGAATGACAATGCTCCTGTCTTTTCTGCCAGGGAACAGATCCTGAGTATAGCAGAACTGATAACCTCTGGCACCCAGTTCCTATTAGAAGGAGCATCTGATGCAGATATTGGTACCAATGCGCTGCTAACCTACAAGCTCAGCATGAATAACCATTTTGTTCTTGATTCAGGAAGTGATGAAGATGAGAGCAACTCTGTACTACTTGAACTGAAGATTCCACTTGACAGGGAGGAGAGCCCTGTGCATCATTTAGTACTGACAGCCACTGATGGGGGTGAACCAAAACTCACAGGAACTGTTCAGCTGGTCATTAATGTGCTGGATGGAAATGACAACCCTCCTGCATTTGATCAATCTGTTTATAGGGTGAAGTTGCTAGAAAATACAGGTAGTGGGTCATTAGTTATTATTCTGAATGCTACAGACTTAGATGAAGGGATTAATAGTGAAATTTCTTATTTTTTCAGTAATAAAGTACCTCAACATTTTAAAAATACATTTGATATTAATTCTGATACTGGGGAAATCATGGTGATTGGAAAATTGGATTATGAAGACACAAATTTCTATGAACTTCATATTGTTGCAGAAGATAAAGGCAGTCCTCCATTGTCCAAACAATGTAAACTTCTCATTGACATATTGGACATAAATGACAATATTCCAGAAGTATCTGTCAATTCTTTATTTGTGCCATTACCAGAAGATTCCACACCAGGGACTGTGGTAGCCATCATCAATGCTTTAGACAAGGATTCTGGTACCAATGGACAGGTAAGATGTTTTTTGTGGCCCACCGGAATACCCTTCAAACTCGAGTCCACATTCAAGAACTACTACTCTCTGATCGTTGGTGCAGTCCTAGATCGAGAGCAGGTGGCTGAGTACAGGATGGTTGTGACAGTGGAAGATCAGGGAGTTCCACCCCTGTCTTCTAGCATCAGCCTCTTAGTGCCTATCAGTGACATAAATGACAATGCTCCAACTTTCCCACAGCCCTCCTACACAGTCTTTGTGAAGGAGAACAATCCCCCTGGTGCTCACATCTTCACAGTATCTGCCTCGGACCCAGATGTAGCTGAGAATGCCCTGATCACCTATTGGATAGACGAGAAGCTGTGGCCATTGTCAAGCTACATCTCTGTACATTCGGAGAGTGGAAAGCTCTATGCTCTGCAGTCCTTGGACTATGAGGAGTTGAAACTGCTGGAGTTCCAGGTGAGAGCCAAGGATGCTGGAATGCCCTCTTTGTGTGGCAATGTGACTGTTCAGGTCTTTGTGCTAGATGAGAACGACAATGCACCTGCCGTGTCAGGATCATCAGAAGAGAACCTGATTCTTCTAGTGGTCCCTGTGATGCCTGGGCATATTGTAGGCAAGATCCATGCCCTGGATGCGGATTCTGGCTACAATGCGTGGCTCAGGTACGAACTGGTTGAAGAAAGCAGTGGTCCATGGTCTGTGGGCCAGTATAGCGGTGAGGTGAGTACCAAATATTCACTGGATGAGTCAGAAGGAAGCAGCAAAATCCAGAATGTGTTGATTGTGGTGAAGGATCATGGCAAGCCTCCACTTTCATCTACAGCTACTATGAGTGTGTCACTGGTGAAAAATGCCCAGGCCATCCTAACAGATATTCACCTCCCCCAGACAGGAAAGAGCTTCGTGCCCCTGGTAGACTCGATCAACATCTATCTGATCATTGCCATCTGCTCTGTTTCCAGCCTCTTCTTGCTGGCCACTCTCATCTACGTGGCCCTGCGATGCCACTGCAAGGCAAAGGAATCCATGGTTTACGGCCCTGGCATGGCCACCCTGGTCTGTGCCAGTGAAGTGGGCAGCTGGTCCTATTCCAATCGCCACAGCCACATCCTGGCAGGGGTGAGCGCAGAGGCTGGTGCCAAGAGCGACCTGATGATTTTCAGTCCCAACATTCCCGTTTTTGCAAATAATGGGGAACTTGGGAATGGGACAGAATTGCTCCCACATTCAGCTAAAGAGGTGAGTTTTGCTCTTTTTTGGAGTCCTTGACATAAAGTCAACACCCTATATTTGTGCTTCTATTTTAGTGTTAATCTCAGTACAAACTATTGTTTCAACTGAAGTGTTAAATTTAAAATAATAGTCTTGGCAATGAACATCTTTGTTAATCAATTGATTTAAAAGTCATTAATTCTAAGAAATTTTGGAATATATGTGGCTACTGAGGTACATGTTAAATTTGTAGTTTATTTAATAGTTTTCAAAGTTATTTCTCTAATAGAAAAATAAGTAAGCTTACTATCATTATTTTACTTAATAGGGCATCTCTCCATCAAAAGTGACTCTGGGTATTTATTATGTTTTGCATTTTTTTTTGTTTTTGTTCATGATTCTACTAAACAAGCGGAACATTTAAATAATTTTGATTTTGTGAATAATTTTACTCTTTAATGAATAAAGTATGGATTCTCAGTCTGATGGGGTTTTTTGAATAATATTTCTGGCTGATGCATGTATTCCAAACTTTTAAAAGAACATTGTTTGTGAATATCTTAGGAACTGGAAGGAATCAATAAATTAATAAACAATATAATTTGAAAAGAAGGAAAGCAGAAAGATCCTTTAACTGCAGATTGTTTCTGCTACGTGTAGTCATTTTATCTGGTAACTATATGCTATTACTAGAAATCACTAAAGCATAATTTTATAATTTTATTTGTATTGATAAATTCTTCATGTTGAATGGATTCTCAATTTGATTCCTCTTTTCAAACCAGTGTTCATGCTGTGTATATGGATTTAAAGTTTATTTAAGAGTATTTGGACTTCCTTAAGTTTGCTCTTAGACTTTCTAAAGTTTTTCATATGTTGTTGATACTCAAAGTTGTTGGATGCAATATTCTAAGTATGGTCTTACCAAGGCATTATAAAGCGGTAGTAACACTTCATGTGATCTTGATTTTATCCCTCTGTTAACGCAACTTAAGCCTGCATTGGCTTTTTTTGGCAGCTGCAGCAGCTCATATTTAAGTGGTTGTCCACTAGGACAGTAAGATCCCTCTCACAGTTACTGCTACTGAGGCAGGTACCACTTTTTATACCTATGCATTTGATTTTTCTTGCCTAAGTGGAAAACCTTATTTTTCTCACCATTGAATTTCATTTTGTTGGATAGGATCCAGTATTCAGGTCTGTCAAGATCCTTCTGCAGTGTCTGTCCAACTGGGAAAAAAAAGCCATTGCTAGTAATTGACTTACCTTCTATGTTGATGAAGGGGAGATACAATAGTATTTCTTTACGCAGGACATTTCTTCAGCTATTCCAGTACTGCAAATAAAATCAGCAGTATATGTTTTTCTTCACTGCCCACTTCCATTGAGAGGGCTGGACCAAAATGAAAGTTCTAATTTGAAATCTTTAGCAATGTAGCAAAGTTCTGTTTGATTGTAATTGCTTCAATCACTCACCTGTGAGTGAAATCATTCTACCTCAGGTAACTAGATAAAGAGTGCCCCTGTGATTTTTAAACCAAAAGCCCAGAAGGAAAAGTAGCTTGCTCAGGAAAAGAAAATAATTAATAAAATCAAAATACATTGCTCCTAGATTTTGAATCTCCTACATCCTAAGCAAAATCATAAGCCTTGTGCTATTTCAGCATTATTTAGGAAGGAAGCTATTGACTCTATTAGACTGCAAAGGGGTTGAAAAGAAAGGGATTTTGATTTTGGAATTGGCTGTTGAGCCTGCATATATGTAATTTGGTATTTTGACTCTGTATACTGTATGTTGTGTATTGTATATAAATATAATTTAAATATGTGCATGATCTTAATTATTGACATCTTGATAGGTTTCCCTTGATCAGCACTTTTTAGTATGGGGAATGGTGAAAATTTATTATTCAAGATTGGAAGGATAAATCTACATTTTACAACCCTAACAAGACAGCGTGGGTGAGTTTTGCTGGTTTCAGGTGTGGCTCAGTCTGAATAAAGACAGAGTCCAGGTATTTGCCTTTAATTCTTTTACATGTTTATTCGGCTGAATAAAAACGGGCCCCTCTGAGGAAGAGGGAACACTGAATACACTTTGACACTCATATTTATGTTTGCTGCATTGTTTACTTCACCACCCAGAAGCACTGGCACACTCCACCCAGACAAGCTGACAGACTCTAGATAAAATAAAGTAGTACAGAAATAGCTATCCATTACCCTTGGTGGTCTTCCAAGAACATCAAGTGTTATCAGACAAGACAGTCACTTGTCTGAAATGGTATATAGGTTCTCCTGCTCGAGTAGGGGCTGGACTAGAAGACTTCCAAGGTCCCTTCCAGCTCTATTCTATTCTATTCTAATCTCAGGGACATTAGGTGTTTCCCGAGGAACGTTCCATGACCTTGAAGGCCTGCTGAGGCAACTGGGTTAACTGCACATATGTTTCATCAAGTTTGTCATTGGATTCGTCGGATTCCTGATCAACAGGTGGGTATTTGGACCTTCTGAAGAAAAGGTTTTTCATACTTTAGTTCTGAATGGGGTGGCACTACTCAAGACAGACTCAGTGCACAATCTGGGGGTCCTCCTAGACTAACAGCTCCTATAAGGTAAAGGTAAAGGTTCCCCTGCACATGTGTGCTAGTCGTTTCCAACTCTAGGGGCCGGTGCTCATCTCCGTTTCAAAGCTGAAGAGCCAGAGCTTGCCTGAGGACGTCTCCGTGGTCATGTGGCCGGCATGACTAGATGCCAAAGGTGCACGGAATGCTGTTACCTTCCCACTGTAGTGGTCCCTATTTTTCTACTTGCATTTTTATGTGCTTTCGAACTGCTAGGTTGGCAGAAGCTGGGACGAGTAACAGGTGCTCACTCTGTTACGCGGCACTCGGGATTCAACCCGCCAAACTGCCAACCTTCTGATCAACAAGCTCAGCATCCTAACCCACTGAGCCACCGCGTCCCTTTACTTGAAGACTAGGTGGCTGCTGTGGTTAGAGAGCCTTTGCACACCTTTGGGGAGTATGCCAGCTGCGCATGTTCCTGGACCAGGAGGCCCTGCTCACCATCACCCATATGCTTGTAATCTCCTACTTAGATTACTGTAATATGCTCTACCTGGAGCTATCCTTGAAGAGTATTTGGAAACTTCAGTTGTTGCAAAATGTGGTTGCACGGGTAATAAAAGCTATATGGCACATGTAACACCATTACTCTGTGAGCTGCACTGTTTGCCAGCGTGTTTCTGGGTGCGATTCGAGATACTGATTCTCACCTTTATAACTCTGCATAGCTTGGGACCAGGTAATCTGAAGGACCATCTTTTCCCAAGAGTTTCTACCTGTTCGATCAGATCCAACAGACTCGGTGTGCTGCAGACCCTGTCAGGAACTAGAAGATGGCCTTTTTCTGCCTTATGGAATATCCTTTCCTCAGACATTAGAATGGTCCCAACCTTGTTAGCTTTTTACAATCCTCTAAAAACTTGGCTGTGTACCCAGGCCTGGGGCTCAGAATGTGTGAAGGGTCCCATTACTTGGCTTTGCTATTAGTTGATTAATCATAATGGCTGCTGTCTACATTTACAGTATACTTAATTTACTTTGTAGATGTTTTTTTTAAAAAAAACAACAATTAAATTGGGGTCATTATTACCCTTTCCTTGGAATTATGTTGTTTGTGTGATTCTTTTTCAGGATTTTTTCTTTTCAATTTTGAAATTCACTAATTTAATTAGTACTATTGTTTGGATGCATTTTTTTATGTATCTGAAACATAGTATACCATGTCTTGCACTCTGAATGATAGGCAATAGGTTCTTATATTCTTGTTTTCTTTCACATATAACAGTTTAACTGTTAACTATCATATCCTTGCTCTGTCTTCCCTTCTTAAGACTTCCCAGTTCCTTTAATTAGCTTGTAATCAGTGATCATCCTTGTTTTTGTCTAAATCTCTTCAAGTTTATCTGAATCCTTCTTAAAGTGTGCGAAGAACTGAACACAGGACAAATGGGCTGATTGCAGATAAAATGGAATTTGGGGTAAGAGATTGATCACCTTCAGGAAAGTTTGCTGAACTAATAAGCGTTAGTGTCCACAATTTTATTAGTAGACCACAATAAAAATGGTTTTCCCATGCCTTTTAGAATACATGGAGACAAACCTGAAGGATAGTAGAGTTCATTATTTGGTAGAAGATTGTATTATTCTTATAAGTAAAGCTTTAATAAACATAGTTTATGAATCAGAGAGACATAAATTATAGAAAAGATCCCAAAGATGTTTTTCTTTGAAAATATTTGACTTCTCATCCAAGAAGCTTCTTCAGCTCTGACTGGATGGTGGGAAATGGAAAGATTTATACTTCTGCAGACAGCTGCTCATTTGCATTCTTTTAGTGAGTGGTTAAAGCTACCTGGAGGGTTATCTGTGTCTCCAGGGTCACCTGAGTAGTGCAAATGTGTGTGGAGCCTTTTTGGAACTGTTGAAAGGACTGTGTTGTAGACCAGAGATAGATGATGTCGGATCCCTCTCCCTCTGTTGAGGGAGGGCTGTTCAATTTTGACATAGATGGCCTCTTTGACCCCTCTTTCAAACCAGCGGTCCTCTCTGTCCAAAATAAGGACAGACCCCTTAACACTGAAATTTACAGAAACCCCACTCACACAGATCAATATCTACATTTTGATTCACACCACCCATTGGAGCACAAACTGGGAGTTATCAGAACCCTACACCACAGAGCTGAAGGGCTACCTACCCGCAAAGAAGGAAAAGAAAAAGAAATAAAACACATCAAGAAAGCCCTCAGAACTTGTGGCTTTCCCAAGTGGGCCTTCATCAAATCTCAAAAAAGATCTAGCAGGAGCTCCTCGATAAAAGACAAAGAAGAAAACAATAAATGAAGCAACGTTGGCATTCCATGTTGCAAGAATATCGGAAAAGCTCAAGAGGATCTTCAACCAACACAACATACGTGCACACTTCAAACCTAAAAATACACTAAGGCAGAAGCTTGTTCACCCCAAGGATAAAACACCCAGGCACAAAGTGAGCAACGTGGTATATGCAGCACAATGCAGTGAGCCATGCGCAGATCTGTACATCAGGGAAATGAAACAACAACTTCATAAATGTATGGCACAACACAGGAGAACAGACCCAGCAGGACAAGATTCAGCAGTCCATCTGCATTTAAAAGACAAAGGCTACTCTTTTGAAGACATTTTGGACAGAGAGGACTGCTGGTTTGAAAGAGGGGTCAAAGAGGCCATCTATGTCAAAATTGAACAGCCTTCCTTCAACAGAGGGGGAGGGATCCAACATTATCTATCTCCAGTCTACAAAACGGTCCTTTAATTTAACGCTTCCAAGAAGACTGCACACCCATTTGCACTACTCAGTGACCCTGGAGACACAAATAAGCCTCCAGGTAGCTTTAACAATTCAACTCGCTAAAAGGATGCAAATGAGCAGCTGTCTGCAGGAGTATAAATCTTTCCATTCCCCACCATCCAGTCATAGCTGAAGAAGCTTGTCTGATGAGAAGCAAAACATCTTCAAAGAAAAACAAGAAAGTCCAGTTGCCTCGTGAAAAAAACATCTTTGTGATCACTATGACCTGGATGAGTGAGAATCTCCACAGACTTATAGAAAAAGATCTTGGAAATAAATTCAATAAACTAATGCAAAGATTCCATCAGGTGCAAGGAACCAGAAATGATACGATTATTGTTGCTTGCCTATAGACAGGAGACTTGTTAGAATAAAGCAGTACAAAACTACTAGATAAATACTCCAAAGTTTTAGGGAGGATCTCCCTTCAGCACTCAAAAGGGACTCAAGGCTACTCAACTGTTTACTCCTCCCCTCACTTCAGCATCATATTCCATCATGGATACGTTTTACAGCATTCATACATAGGACCATCTTGACTCTGCTTATATACTTCTAGTAAAGAAGCATTTACACCTCCAGCTGTGCCTCCATTGCTGAACAAGTCTTACAATTGAGATTATTTTTTCCTAATGCCCAGTTGAAATCTGCCTCCTTTTTCATTGATTATGTGCTATCAAATTGCTGTTGACTCTTAGTGACCACACATAGATTTTTTTCCTCTATTACAATCTGTCCCTAACTAGGTCTTTCAGGTTTCCAGTGGTGTACTCACAGAATCCATCTACCTTGCTGTTGGTCATCCTCTTCTTCTCTTTCATAGAATCATAGGGTGGAATGGACCTTGGAGGTCTTCTAGTTCAACCCGCTGCCCAAGGCAGGAGACCATATTGCGTTTCAGATAAATGGAAGACTGAGCCAGTCAATTTCTGTCTTGATATCAAAAATATATTTCAGGAATAAAGTCAGTTAAGATATCACATGAGCTTGCGAACTTATCCTGCTTGTCATTTGCCTAAAAGATTTAAGAGCTACATATCCAGCAAAGACAGGTAATTCGAAAAATAATTCTGGACATAGCCCTCGAAGGAAAAAGGATCACAGGGACTGAATAAAGAATGGAGATCTGCTTCTCATTTTAAAATGCGGTCACAAGAGGTCGCTGTTTCCTAAGGAAACCCTCTAAGTGAAACTGAAAATGCAGAGCCCCTCCCTTAAAGGGACCGACATTCCTGTCGGCTAGATCCGCAAGGGAAAGATCGAACAACACAGAAATCTCAACAAGCCAAGATCCAACGTATGAAAGCATTGCCAGCATGGCTGGGATACGTGGGCTCCGCTCCTGACCCCTTGAAGGCAAGGTATTTAGAGAACAAGAGCAGAGCTTGCGGGTGCTGTGTCTGTGTCTGCGATGCTTACCTGGCCGAAGGGGCTGCTGCAGCTGCTTCTGCTCCAGACCGCCTGGAAAATGGGGAGCGGCCAGCTCCATTATTCTGTGCTGGAGGAATCCCAGCACGGCACCTTTGTGGGCCGCATCGCCCAGGATCTGGGGTTGGAGGTGAGCGAGCTGGTGCCTCGGATGTTCCGGATGCTGTCCAAAGGAGAGAAGGAGTATTTTGAGGTAAACCTGCAGAATGGGATCTTGTTTGTAAATTCCCGGATAGACAGGGAGGAGCTTTGTGCCAAGACTGCAGACTGTGTCCTTCATCTGGAGGTGATTGTGGAGAAACCTCTGAGGTTCTTCCATGTGGAGGTGGAAGTCAAAGATATTAATGACAATGCTCCTGTCTTCTCTGCCAGGGAACAGATCCTCAGCATATCAGAATTCATAACGTCTGGAATACGATTCTCTTTAGAGAGAGCCTCTGATGCAGACATTGGTACTAATGCTCTGTTAACCTACAAGCTCAGCCCAAACAACCATTTTATTCTTGATTCAGGAAATAATGAAGATGAGAGTAAATCTGTAGTACTTGTGTTAAAGGTTCCACTTGACAGGGAGGAGAGGCCTGTGCATCATTTATTACTGACAGCCACTGATGGGGGTGAACCAAAACTCACAGGAACTGTTCAGCTGGTCATTAATGTGCTGGATGTAAATGACAACCCTCCTGTATTTAATCAATCTGTTTATAGGGTGAAGTTGCTAGAAAATATAGCTAGTGGGTCGTTAGTCATTACTCTGAATGCAACAGACATAGATGAGGGGATTAATAGGGAAATCACTTATTTTTTAAGTAATAGCCTACCTCTAGATGTCACAAAGTTATTTACTATGAATTCTGATACAGGTGAAATCAGAGTGAATGGAAAATTGGACTATGAAGATATTAATTGCTATGAACTTCAAATTGTTGCAGAAGATAAAGGCAGTTCTCCATTATCAGGACATTGTGATGTTTTTGTTGATGTATTGGACATAAACGACAATATTCCAGAATTATCTGTGAATTCTCTCTCTGTGCCACTGCCAGAGGACTCCCCTCCAGGGACTGTGGTAGCCATCCTCAGTGCTTCTGACAGGGATTCTGACAACAATGGACAAATCAACTGTTTCCTCTTGCCCACCAGAGTACCCTTCAAACTTGAGTCCACATTCAAGAACTACTACTCCCTGATTGTTGGTGCAGTCCTAGATCGAGAGCAGGTGGCTGAGTACAGGATGGTTGTGATGGTGGAAGATCAGGGAGTTCCACCACTTTCTTCTAGCATCAGCCTCTTAGTGCCTATCGGTGACATAAATGATAATGCTCCAGCCTTCACACAGCCCTCCTACACAGTCTTTGTGAAGGAGAACAATCCTCCTGGTGCTCACATCTACACAGTATCTGCCTCGGACCCAGATGTAGCTGAGAATGCCCTGATCACCTATTGGATAGACGAGAAGCTGTGGCCATTGTCAAGCTACATCTCTGTACATTCGGAGAGTGGAAAGCTCTATGCTCTGCAGTCCTTGGACTACGAGGAGTTGAAACTGCTGGAGTTCCAGGTGAGAGCCAAGGATGCTGGAATGCCCTCCTTGTGTGGCAATGTGACTGTTCAGATCTTTGTGCTGGACGAGAACGACAATGCACCTGCCGTGTCCGGATCATCAGAAGAGAACCTGATTCTTCTAGTGGTCCCCGTGATGCCTGGGCATATTGTAGGCAAGATCCATGCCTTGGATGCGGATTCTGGCTACAATGCGTGGCTCAGGTACGAACTGGTTGAAGAACGCAGCGGTCCATGGTCTGTGGGGCAGTATAGCGGTGAGGTGAGTACCAAATATTCACTGGATGAGTCAGAAGGAAGCAGCAAAATCCAGAATGTGTTGATTGTGGTGAAGGACCATGGAAAACCTCAGCTCTCAGCGACAGCCACCCTGAGTGTGTCACTGGTGACAAATGGTCAGACAATCAGAACTGATATTAATCTTCGAAGATCAGGGGAGAGCTTCATGCCCCTGGTGGACTCGAACAACGTCTATCTGATCATTGCCATCTGTTCTGTTTCCAGCCTCTTCTTGCTGGCCACTCTCATCTACGTGGCCCTGCGATGCCACTGCAAGGCAAAGGAATCCATGGTTTATGGCCCTGGCATGGCTACCCTGGTCTGTGCCAGTGAAGTGGGCAGCTGGTCCTATTCCAATCGCCACAGTCACATCCTGGCAGGGGTGAGCACAGAGGCTGGTGCCAAGAGTGACCTTATGATTTTCAGTCCCAACATTCCCGTTTCCTCAAATAATGGGGAAGTTAGGAATGGGACAGAATTACTTCCAGATTCAGCTAAAGAGGTGAGTTTCTAGTTTTGTTTGATATTCATTCAAAATCATATTTCTGTTATATCACTTTATCTATCTATCTATCATCTATCTATCTATCTATCTATCTATCTATCTATCTATCTATCTATCTATCTATCTATCTATGTCTATCAGGTGTCTATCTCTATCATTTTACATTTACAATAATGGTCAATAGTACCTGGTTTGCTAATCTGGATATTTATTTGCAAATCTATAATATTTTTTGTAAGGAAATATTTTTTGAATTATAGTGGTATTCAAAGATATGCTTCAAAGTCATATTTTATTTGTCTGCATGATATAGTAGTAAATTTTATTTTTCTATTTGTCTTATATTAATTCTAGGCGGATTCTAGCAATGTTTCTCAAACTTGGTAACTTTCAGATATGTGGACTTCAACTCCCAGAATTCTCAGCAACAGGAATTATTGGAGATGAAGCCCCTACCTTTTAAGCTGCCAAGGCTGGGAACTGAAATACTAATCTAGCTCATCAAGCAGTCAACCAATACATTCTAGAAATCCACACGGAGTTTTGCAGGACAATTTTTATCAGGCTAGCCTTTTTTTCCATTAAATAACTTCCTGAGTAAATTGGTGGGAATAGGTGATGTCCCATAAGGTTTTCATGGGAACAATATAGATGCGGTCTGCCATAGCCTTTGGCTATATTTTGTTATCCTCCCAATTTAGCCCATAACCCAGATGTCTCCGGTTGCTCTCCAATCCAAACACTCAAGATATCCAGATGTAACAATTGGGGAACCCATAGGCTCCCAATAGAAAATGGGTGAAAACTTGGGAGATGCAGTTCCAAGGCTAACTCCTGATGAGTGAAGAAAATAAAAAAATGTTCTCAAAAATGTGGATTGAATCATTTCTTAAATAGATGAATCCTTATACACAGTGAATTGAGCACAGTATAACAGGAGGCTTAAGATCTTGGCCTTCAACAGTTAATTGCTACAGACATGTAAGTATTGCCTTTATGGGTTGCAAATCTAATTAATTTGTTGTGCCTTTTGTCAGAAGTTCATTTATTTGATGGCTACAGAAGGCCAATGTTTGAAAGTAAACACCAGCATTTGCTCAATAGATCCCATGGATGCTATTATTTCTGACTTTGTGCACTGGACTTTCAGTTTGGATAGTTAGTGCGGGGTATTCTGAGAGATGAGGAGGTTGACATTCTCCAAAGCTCCTGAGTATAGGACAAGAAGCAATAGATGGAAGGTCGTCAGAGGGTAATTCAACCTGGAACTAAGGAGCGCTTTCCGGACAGTGACAACAATTAAACAACGGAACAGTTTGCCCCCCCCCCCGAGTTGTGGGCGCTCTATCATTTGAGGTATGCAAGAAAAGATCAAATGGCCATTTGTCCAGGATGCAATAACATATCCTGCCTTCGGCAGTGGGTTGACCTGAAAGACCTCCAAGGTCTCTTCCAGCCATATGAGTCTATATTTTTCTATGTTTTCCACAATCACAAGTACAACAGTTGTTAGAAATCTTTGTGAGGTGGGAAGATACACATTGATTAAAATAAATATTTCGGGACCCAACTTTTAAGTCAATAACCAGCACTAAAGAGTCACAATGAATGAATGAATGAATGAATGAATGAATGAATGAATGAATGAATGAATGAATTGAATTGAATGAATGAATGAATGGAAATCAGGTACAGTATTTGGAGGAAATAAGAATGCTGACCCTTGCAAGAGCTAGACTACTTTCCTGGTTGCAAATTACAGTGACAAAAAAAATGCACAGAGACTATCCAGTTCCAAGAGTTCTAAATCGAACCGGTTCGGGGGAAAAGGTAAAATGTGGCTCAGTCTATTTAGCTTGCCACTCTGCTATGTTCCAAGATAGTAACTCTGCTCAAGATAAAATGATAAAATAATTGGAGTTAGCCACATTGTTGATCTGGAGGCATCCAATACAGCTAACACCAGGGTGGCTTGACAAACTCCTTAAATGTGAGCTTGATGGGCTGCCTATTTACAGTAAGTGACTCTGTAGCTGGCTTGACACCTTTCATTAAAAGAAGTTGATCAACAGGTCCTCATCAGACTGGAGGCAAATATGAAAGGTTAAGCTCCTGTGACCACTACTTGGTAGGAAACCAGAGGACTCCTGATTTTACATGGTTAAACCAGTTTCCATTTTTTTAAAAAATCCTTTTGTAATACATGAAGAGGGGAAAAAAATACAGAATCCACTGATCCAAGGTTGTAAATGTTGAGTATCTCTCCATTGTATCTCTTTCAATATATCCCACACTTTGTAAATCTATAATTCTTTGTAATATAAATTATACAAAAAATTGAAAACCATAATAAAGATAAAGGTAAAGGTTTCCCCCATCCAGTCATGTCCGACTCTAAGGGGCAGAGCTCATTTCCATTTCTTAGCTGAGAGAGCCAGCATTGTCCAAAGAAATTTCCATGGTCATGTGGCCAGCATGACTGTATGCTGAGGTGTATGGAACACTGTTGCCTGCCCACAAAGTGGTACCTATTAGTCCACTTGCGTTTGCATGCTTTCAAACTGCTAGGTGGGCAGGAACTGGGACAAACAACGGGAGCTCCCCCTCACGCAGTGCTTGGTCTTAAACCTGGCCTATCAGCTTTCCAGCTGACAAGCTCAGTGTCCTTAACCACTGAGCCACTGGACCACCCTGAAACTATATTACTCTTTCCCAAGCCACATTAGATAAACTATGGATAATTAAAACAAAATGCAAAATAGTATAGCAAGGGAGGGTGCCAACCTGGAAATAAAAAGGAAATTCCTAACAGTGAGAACTATTAAGCAGTGTAACAGCTTCTCTCCAGGAATTGAGGATTCTCCATTGATGGAGATATACAGGAAAAGATTTGATATCATTTGTCCAAGATGATATGAAAACCCTTGCCTTGGGCAGGGGATTGAACTAGAAGGCCTCCAAGGTCCCTCCCAGCCCTGTGATTCTAAGTTAGATTCCTCAGATTATTTTTTTAGATTACAACACAATGCAGTCCAGGTCAGACAACTGAAAACCCAAGAGGAAGAGGAGAAAACTTGAACATTATGACATTTTAAATGATTATATTTATAGTCATAAGTTGAAACATACAGAGCAAAACATATTAAAATGGGAATATGTAAAGAGCCTGAAAAGAATATATATAAATCAGCTTATGAAAAATGAATGATCAAGATTGCTAGCCAATTTTCTCACAGCTATATGGGCTGCAAGAAATATGACAACTATTTTAAAACAAGGGACCTTCCCAGACATTTCTCAAGTGTGAACACAGTAGCTCTAATTATTAATTATTAATCTAAGTATTAATTGTTCATGAAAGAATATATTATGCAAAACTGATGACGTGAGTGGCAAGCCATGGTAGATTGCGTGTTATATTCAATTTTTAGGGCAACACATCAGTTTATCAGTTTTCTAAATGTTGTCAGTTAAGTTGCTTTATGTGCATTGTTGTTGAAATTATGATGTCAGTATCATTATGGCAAGCAAAAAGGGAATAGGTTTCTATGATTATTCAATTCCTCATAATTTAAAAAATATTCTCAATGAAAGACTCAATTAGACATCAAATTAAATGTTTTGGAAATTCACATACTGCTTGGCTTATCGTTTATCTGAATTATTTAAGAACACCATACCCTGGGCAAGAAACAGAAAGTAACACGGACAGTATTTCATATTTATCTCTTATCTTTTATATACCTTGCTGGTACTGATGTTTTATTATTATTCATGTTGCTCATAACTAGTTCACATGGTTTGAAGCCAATTCAGTGTTCCCTCAATGACACCGTGGTACATCTCTGAACAATGGATGAGATCACAAAAGTTACAGATAGTTACATGTCTCATTCCTGTCCATACAAATCAAAGTACTAAACAAATATACGGGGTGACTTAATATAATATTTAATTAAAATTTTAATGACTGTAGGGGATTAATCTCTTATATTTGGGTTAGCTTTTCATTTATGTGATCAGGAATGTACTTACACTGCATGTAACTGTGCATGAAGACTGGATAATTCTTAGATATCTGTCGTGAATAAAGAATGGAAGTTTGTTTGAAATTGAGACACACAAGGTCACTGTTTCCTAAGCCCTCCCATCACAGAGGCTGAATAAAGAATGGAGGTCTGTTTCTCCATTTTGAAATGCGGTCACAAGAGGTCGCTGTTTCCTAAGGAAACCCTCTAAGTGAAACTGAAAATGCAGAGCCCCTCCCTTAAAGGGACCGACATTGCTGCTGACCAGATCCGCAAGGGAAATATCGAACAACAGAGAAATCACAACAAGCCAAGATCCAACCTATGAAATCATTGCCAGTATGCCTGGGCTACGTGGGCTCCGCTCCTGACCCCTTGAAGGCAAGGTATTTAGAGAACAAGAGCAGAGCTTGCGGGTGCTGTGCCTGTGTCTGCGATGCTTACCTGGCCGAAGGGGCTGCTGCAGCTGCTTCTGCTCCAGACCGCCTGGAAAATGGGGAGCGGCCAGCTCCATTATTCTGTGCTGGAGGAATCCCAGCACGGCACCTTTGTGGGCCGCATCGCCCAGGATCTGGGGTTGGAGGTGAGCGAGCTGGTGCCTCGGATGTTCCGGATGCTATCCAAAGGGGAGAAGGAGTATTTTGAGGTAAACCTGCAGAATGGGATCTTGTTTGTAAATTCCCGGATAGACAGGGAGGAGCTGTGTGCCAAGACCGCAGACTGTGTCCTTCATCTGGAGGTGATTGTGGAGAAACCTCTGAGGTTCTTCCATGTGGAGGTGGAAGTCAAAGACATGAATGACAATGCTCCTGTCTTCTCTGCCAGGGAACAGATCCTGAGCATGGCTGAACTGATAACCTCTGGCACCCAGTTCCTATTAGAAGGAGCATCTGATGCAGATATTGGTACCAATGCGCTGTTAACCTACAAGCTCAGCATGAATAAACATTTTGTTCTGGATTCAGGAAGTGATGAAGATGAGAGTAAATCTGTAGTGCTTGTATTAAAGATTCCACTTGATAGAGAGGAGAGCCCTGTGCATCATTTAGTACTGACAGCTACTGATGGGGGTGAACCAAAACTCACAGGAACTGTTCAGCTGGTCATCAATGTGCTGGATGTTAATGACAACCCTCCTGTATTTAACCAATCTGTTTATAGGATAAAGTTGTTAGAAAATACAGCTAGTGGGTCGTTAGTTATTACTCTGAATGCTACAGATTTAGATGAAGGGATAAATAGAGAAATTATTTATTTTTTTAGTAATAGCCTACCTCTACATGTCACAAAGATATTTAGTATAATTTCTGATACTGGGGAAATTAGAGTAATTGGAAAATTGGATTATGAAGACATTATTTTTTATGATCTTCAAATTATTGCAGAAGATAGAGGGAATTTTCCGCTGTCAGGACACTGTAAAGTTCTTCTTGAAATACTGGATACAAATGACAATATTCCTGAAATATCAGTGAATTCCCTTTCAATACCTGTTGTTGAAAACTCACCATCAGGGAGTGTAGTGGCAATACTCAGTGTTTCAGACAAGGATTCTGGGATTAATGGACAAATGAACTGTTTCC
Organism: Vipera berus; assembly: GCF_964194415.1. Classification (NCBI taxonomy): domain Eukaryota; kingdom Metazoa; phylum Chordata; class Lepidosauria; order Squamata; family Viperidae; genus Vipera; species Vipera berus. The sequence continues at coordinate 120,430,941 of NC_138204.1, read as the reverse complement.
TCTTCCCCCCTGGAGTACCCTTCAAACTCGAGTCCACATTCAAGAACTACTACTCTCTGATCGTTGGTGCAGTCCTAGATCGAGAGCAGATGGCTGAGTACAGGATGGTTGTGACAGTGGAAGATCAGGGAGTTCCACCCCTGTCTTCTAGCATCAGCCTCTTAGTGCCTATCGGTGACATAAATGACAATACTCCAGCCTTCATACAGCCCTCCTACACAGTCTTTGTGAAGGAGAACAATCCCCCTGGTGCTCACATCTTCACAGTATCTGCCTCGGACCCAGACGTAGCTGAGAATGCCCTGCTCACCTATTGGATAGACGAGAAGCTGTGGCCATTGTCAAGTTACATCTCTGTACATTCGGAGAGTGGAAAGCTCTATGCTCTGCAGTCCTTGGACTATGAGGAGTTGAAACTGCTGGAGTTCCAGGTGAGAGCCAAGGATGCTGGAATGCCCTCTTTGCGTGGCAATGTGACTGTTCAGGTCTTTGTGCTGGATGAGAACGACAATGCACCTGCCGTGTCAGGATCATCAGAAGAGAACCTGATTCTTCTAGTGGTCCCCGTGATGCCTGGGCATATTGTAGGCAAGATCCATGCTTTGGATCTGGATTCTGGCTACAATGCATGGCTCAGGTACGAACTGGTTGAAGAAAGCAGTGGTCCATGGTCTGTGGGCCAGTATAGTGGTGAGGTGAGTACCAAATATTCTTTGGATGAGTCAGAAAGAAGCAAAATCCAGAATGTGTTGATTGTGGTGAAGGATCATGGGAAGCCTCCACTTTCATCTACAGCTACTTTGAGTGTGTCACTGGTGAAAAATGCCCAGGCCATCCTAACAGAAATTCACCTCCCCAAGACAGGAAAGAGCTTCGTGCCCCTGGTGGACTCGATCAACGTCTATCTGATCATTGCCATCTGCTCTGTTTCCAGCCTCTTCTTGCTGGCCATTCTCATCTACGTGGCCCTGCGATGCCACTGCAAGGCAAAGGAATCCATGGTTTATGGCCCTGGCATGGCCACCCTGGTCTGTGCCAGTGAAGTGGGCAGCTGGTCCTATTCCAATCGCCACAGCCACATCCTGGCAGGGGTGAGCGGAGAGGCTGGTGCCAAGAGTGACCTGATGATTTTCAGTCCCAACATTCCCGTTTTTGCAAATAATGGGGAACATGAGAATGAGTCAGAAAGGCCCCCAGATTCATCTAAAGAGGTAAGTTGTGCTGTTTATGGAATCCTTGACATTTGGACAACATTAGATTAGTGTGGTACCTGGGTAGGATCACTTAATACAACACTGATTTTTAAATTATATGTCAGATTTAATTTGACAGTTCTGTAAGTAAATACATAGCTCTCTTTCTGGTTTATAAGTTTCAGCTAAATGAATAAATTCATTTTCTAATAATTTTCTATTTCTAACAATTGTTTTTTTTAATGGGAATAGCTACTGGAATATACACTTTGTACTATTGGTCTGGATTTTTTTCTTCTAAGAGTAATTATAAATATGGTCTTCATGTGTTCTGCTACCATACTCTTCACTTTTTAATTCACATACTAAAGAGGTGATATATTTAAAGTGCTTAACTACATTCATTAAAATTTAACAAATCTGTGTAATCCCTTCTTCTATCTGATCATATATCCCTTTCATTTTGAATGGAAACAAGAAATTGAACACTTATGCATGCATAAAGTAGGTTTCAATGATTTTTTTCTTGATAGTTTCATCCTTTAATCAATCCAGAATGGATTTTCAAGCTGATGCCTCTTTTAGGAACAATATTTAAGGATGATCAACTGCAAATTTATTAAACATCATTTAGCAGCTTGATATACAGAAGTATTAATGCATATATTTGTTGGAATTTTTATTCTTTATTTTTTGTTATCTTGAAAACAGAATTATAATATTTTAAGTACTTGGAGAGGACTAATAAGTAATGATAATGATAACAACAACAACAACAACAACAACAATAATAATAATAGAGTTGGCAGGGACCTTGGAGGTCTTCTAGTCCAACCCTCTGCTCAGGCAGGAAACCCTATACCATTTCAGACAAATGATTGCCCAGTCTCTTCTTAAAAACATCCAGTGTTGGAGCATTCACAACTTCTGAAGGCAGGTTGTTCCACTGATTAATTGTTCTAATTATATTTGATGATTATGCTGTTATAATCCCTTGAATAAAAATCATCAAGGGATCACTTTACAATATACTTTTAATTTAAGTATTTACTACTTTAAATAGCAAGAGACAGGCTGCACAAGACCAAGCCTTAAGAACAAATGCATACAAAATCAGAATTGAGAAGATAGCAACAGACAGCAAATGCCATCTGTGCAAAGAAGCTACCGGGAATATCTGCTAAACTGCTGCAAGATAGCAGACTGACCACACACAACAGCATGACAAAGAAGCAACAATGTTGCATTGGAAGATAAGCAAGAAATGCCATTTGCCATTTGCAAGCAGGAACATAAAATAGCGAAAGTAATAGAAAATAAAAAGGGACGTTAGATTCAAACTGACAGGCACCTGCCACATAACATCCCAGAATTGTTGATAAGAAAGGCAAAAAAAAAAAAAGTCTGGAGAGTGGATGTGGCAGTATCTGGAGACAGCAGAATAGAATAAAAAGAACTGGAGAAGATAACAACATACAAAGACTTGTATATGGAAATAGAATGACTGTGACAAAAGAAAGCAAAGGTAAGTTACCAAATGGCAGTTGGTCCCTTGGGTGCAATCCCAAAACAACTGGAGCACCTTGAACAACATTGACAAAATCACTATCCATCAATTGAAAAAGGCAGCTTTACTCTGAACCGCTTACATCCTGCTAAAAAAAGGTAAAGGTTCCCCCGCACGTGCGTGCTAGTCGTTTCCGACTCTAGGGGCCAGTGCTCATCTCCGTTTCAAAGCCGAAGAGCCAGCGCTTGTCCGAGGACGTCTCCGTGGTCATGTGGCCGGCATGACTAGATGCCAAAGGCGCACAGAACGCTGTTACCTTCCCACCGTAGTGGTCCCTATTTTTCTACTTGCATTTTTACGTGCTTTCGAACTGCTAGGTTGGCAGAAGCTAGGACGAGTAGCAGGCGCTCACTCTGCTACGCGGCACTCGGGATTCGACCCGCCAAACTGCCGACCTTCTGATCGACAAGCTCAGCGTCCTAACCCACTGAGCCACCGCGTCCCTTTTACATCCTGCTATGACATCTTTAACACCATCAAACATTCACATCCACCATGTCCTTGAGAAGGACTCGATATGTGGATAAAAATGCCAAATCCAGTCTGAATATCTGACTGACTGTGTGATGAACCAAAATAATAAAACCTGGCAACTTCTCTGATTTAAGAAGCCTCATACAAAAAGCAGTATAGAAATGCTCTGGCATTTTGGTTTTCTTCCAGCCAAATAACTTATGAACTATTTGGGAGCTGGAGGTAAAACTCTTCTACAACAGATGAATGGAAAAATAGCAAAACATTTGACTCGTGTATAGAAAAGTAAGGAAATATTAAAGTTTTGCACAGTTTCATGTTGTCAGTCGACCAGTTGCATCTGTTCCTGGATCAAGAGGCTCTGCTCATCATCACTCATGCCGATTCACATCCAGGTGGAGAGCTGTCATGCACTCTATATGGGATTGCCCTAGAAAAGTATCTGGAAGTTTCAGCTGATGCAAAATGCAGTGGCATGGGCGGTTATGTGTGTCTCTAGAACAGCATATGTTACATTTCTGCTCCATGAACTGCATTGGTTACTACTTTGCTTATAGATCCATTTTTTAAAAATCTTTAGAGTCTATTATGTCACCGAGTAGGGTTATTTAAGGACTGCCTCTTCCCAATTACATCTTCCCATTCCATTATGTTTGGCAGAAGAGGTATGTTGCGAGTCCTGTCTGCTAACAAGTTACATCTGGTAGGACCCAGGAAATGGTCTGTACGTATGTTGTATATAGTATGTTTAGGTGTGTGTCATGTACGTGTTTCACTTTGAGAGCGGGCAACTAAATTTCATTTTTGATGTGTGCCATTGTGCCCACAGTAAAAAAAATGACAATAAAGGTTATCTTATCTTGTAGCTTTTTTTATTGTATGCCAGACAGTCATGTTTGTGTGATGAGTGGATATATAAATGTAAGTAGGTAAGAAGTAAAGAAGGAAGGAAGGAAGGAAGGAAGCAAGCAAGCAAGCAAGCAAGTAAAAAGTAATTAAATAACTTTTTGCCAGATTTCAAACCAGAAACCTTCTATTTACAGCAGTAAAAAAAGGAGTAAGTCTAGAACATGGGTGCCGAACTCAATCTTGTCACGTGACGTATTGTGACGTATCACAACTTTTTTGCATTTGCGGAGCTGGGTGGGCGTGGCCTGCACATGACACATCCAGTCCACGGGCCGCCAGTTTGACACCCCTGGTCTAGAAGAATGGCAAAATGTCTATGGAGATTCTTAGTCTTCCAGGTCATGGTTGTCCCAAAGGAGCTTTTTCAAAAAGCAGTTGGACTTTCTTTAGTTTGAAGACATTGCCATTTGAAAAAGCACCTGTGGGACAAAAATGGCAGTAAAAAGTTTTGTTAAAAATATGCAGCTTGTGCACGCATACTGTATATGTGAATGTTGATTCTTCTATATATAGAAACTTAATTTTGTAAAAATATATTTGTATGTATAAATATTTGTACACATATATAACATTTCTATGTATAGGATGACATGGCCATAGGAAAGAAAGAGATTTGCAGCTGTTATTATTAATTTTGGTTTTGAACAGAAAGGCAGGGAGGATTGAATATCTTGCAAGGTTGTCACTACTTTATTGATCAAAATAGATTTTTAAAAACCAGCTTCAAATAAAGTCAGCATGAGCACAGGATATCAGTTTTAAACAGCATGTACTTTTAATTTTTTTAATTTTTTTTGTTACTTTTAAATGGATATTAGCCACCCAGGGTTGCATGGTAAATGAGTGGCTATCAAAACTGAATAAAAGAGAAATAAGTAGATGAGGAATATTAATGAAGAATATTCAGTATTAATTATTCTAAACATTGTTTTCATATAGAACGTATCTGTGTCTGATGCAAAGAAGGTGACATGTGGAAAAAAGAGATAAGGTGATGTATAAAACTTTAAAATAGAATAGAATAGAATAGAATAGAATAGAATAGAATAGAATAGAATAGAATAGAATAGAATAGAATAGAATAGAATAGAATTTGAAGGGACCTTGGAGGTCTTCTACTCCAGCCCCCTGCTCAAGCAGGAGAACCTATACCATCTCAGACAAGTGACTATCTAGCCTCTTCTTAAAAATCTCCAGTGATGGAGCACCCACGATTTCTGGAGGCAAGCTGTTCCACTGGTTAATTGTCCTCACCGTCAGGAAATTTCTCCTTAGTTCCAGGTTTCTTCTCTCTTGGGTCAGTTTCCAATCATAGTTTCTTGTCCTGCTCTCTGCTGCTTTGGTGAATAGCGTGACACTCTCTTCTCTGTGGCAGCCCCTCAAATACTGGAATACTGCTACCACGTCTCCCTTATTTCTTCTTTTCTTTAGACTAGTAGTCAAACCCAAGTCCCGCAGCCATTCTTCGTATGTTTTAGTCTCCAGGCCTTTGAACAGGGAGAAAGCAGACCTGCTTAACTCATACTTTGCATCAGTCTTCACACAAAAAGGAATTACAGCCCATCATACCAAAAACAAACAAACAAAAAACCCAAAAGAAAACCCACTGCAAAAGACAAACTAGAAAAAAAAATTAAAATAAGCAAGAAAATGGTAAGAGAATACCTATCTGACCTTGATGAATATAAATTGCTGGAACCTGACAGGTTACATCTCAGAGTTCTGAAGGAGCTGGCTGATGTTATCTCAGAACCATTGCACCACAACTTTTATAAATCCTGGAGCGCCGAGGAAGTACCTGAGGATTGGAAAAGGGCTGATGTGGTTCCCATCTTCAAGAAAGGGGGGAAAAACGGACCCAGGAAACTACAGACCAATCAGTTTAACATCAATACCTGGAAAGATCCTAGAAAAGATAATCAAAAAACAGATCTGCGAACAACTGGAAGCAAACAAAGTTATAACTAGTAGCCAGCACGGATTTGTAAAAACAGATCATGCCAAACCAATCCTATTTCATTCTTTGAGAAACTGACTAAACTAGTAGATCAGAGAAACACTGTGGACATACTTAGATTTCAATAAGGCATTTGATAAAGTAGACCACAACCTACTCCTTGGTAAGCTAGAAAAAAGTGGAATAGACAACATTACCACCAGATAGATCTGTAACTGGCTGGCAAACCGTACTCAACGAGTAGTCCTCAATGGCACTACATCCACATGGAGAGAAGTAAGCAGTGGGGTACCACAAGGTTCCATTTTAGGCTCAGTACTCTTCAATATCATCATCAATGACTTAGATGAGGGAATTGAAGGGGAACTCATCAAATTTGCAGATCACATCAAACTGGCAGGAGTATCCAATACCCCAGAAGACAAACCCAGGGTCCAAAAAGATCTTGACAAACTTGAACAATGGGCCCTATCCAACAAAATGAGTTTCAATGTGGAGAAAAGCAAAGTTTTACATTTAGGCAGGAAAAATCAAAGGTATAAGTATAGATTGGGTGAGACCTGGTTTAAAAACAGTAACTGTGAGAGGGACCTTTGGAGTCCTAATGAACAATCACTTGACTATGAGCCAGCAGTGTGCAGCAGCAACCAAAAAAGCTAATGCAATCCTGGGTTGTATAAACAGAGGCATAGAATCAAGATCACGTGAAGTATTAGTATCGCTTTATAAAACCCTAGTAAGACCACACCTGGAATACTGCAGCCAATTTTGATCGCCATATTACAAAAAAGATATTGAGAGTTTGGGAAAAAATCAGCTTTATGTCTAGTTCCCTCCTCCACCTTTTGGATGACAAAGTTGTCGGCTAGGTTGGTTAGGAATCTGATCTCCCACTCGCTGCAGTGTTTGTCTCCCAGTTGATATCTGGATACAGTTGCAAGAAAAAGTATGTGAACCCTTTGGGATTATGTGGGTTTTTTTGCATGAATTGGCCATAAAATGTACTCTAAACGTCATGTAAGTCACAACAATAGAAAAACACAGTCTGCTTAAAATAATACTACACAAACATTAGCTGTTGTCATGTTTTAATTGAAGATAAAATGGAAACATTCACAGTGCAGGGTGGAAAAAGTATGTGAACCTTTGGACTTAATAACTGGTTGACCCTCCTTTGGCAGCAATAACCTCAACCAAATGTTTCCTGTAGTTGCAGATCAGACCTGCACAACGATCTGGAATAATTTTGGACCACTCCTCTGCACAAAACTGTTTCAGTGTAGCAATATTTTTGGGATGTCTGGTGTGAATCGCTCTTTTAAGGTCATGCCACAGCATTTCAATCGGGTTGAGGTCAGGACTCTGACTGGGCCACTCCAGAAAGCGTACAGTATTCTGTTCTGTTGAAGCCATTGTTTTGTTGAATTACTTGTATGCTTTGGGTCATTTTCCTGTTGCATCACCCATCCTCTGCGGAGCTTCAGTTGGTGGACAGATGGTTGTACGTTTTCCTGCAAAATGTCCTGATAAACTCTGGAATTCATTTTCCCATCAATGACAACAATCCGTCCAGGCCCTGAGGCAGCAAAGCAGCCCCAAACCATGATGCTCCCTCCACCATGTTTTACAGTGGGGATGAGGTTTTGATGTTGGTGTGCTGTGCCTTTTTTTCTCCACACATAGCGTTGTGTGTTTTTCCCAAACAACTCAGTTTTGGTTTCATCTGTCCATGTTTGAAGTTTGCAAAAGAGCACCTGGATGTTCCACAGCACTACTGGCAAAATATACTGTGGATATACTGTTCAGCCAGGTTCTCTAGAGCTGCCAGTTGGGTCCTCCGTTGCTCCGCTGCCTCTGTTGTGCTGCCTTGCTGCTGCCTGCAGATCTCCTAGTCTGCCACTGTTGCCGCCCACCACCTCTGCACTGCCCACAACCACCTCTCCATCTGTTGCTCCCTGCTACCGCCGCCTACTGTCTCTGCACTGCCCCCAGCCGCCTCACCGTTCTGCTGTTCTGTGCTGCCGCTGGCCACCTCCTCACCAGCGCTCGAGCTGCTGGTGCGCTAGTCTTCACTTCATTGGGCCTGGCTGGGTCGCTGGGCCTTTCAGGTAGGCCTCTGTTGGCCTGGAAGTCCTCCAACAGCCCCTTTATGATCCTGCACGGCTGCTCTATTGGATGGGGGGGCACTCCGGTTCCTCCTCAATGGGCCTCCAGTCTCTTGGGTAGGCATCTCGGGTACAGCTGGGCCCCACTCAGCAGGCAAGTTTGCCGTAGGCCGCTGCTCTTGTTGGTGTCTTCCTCCTAACCTCTTGAATCTTTCCTCTTCTTTTCCCTTCTCCAGTCTTTTTCCCCCTCAATGACCTATCTTTCCTTCTCAACCTCTCCTCTTACCATTTTGTCTTAATTTAATAGCCGCTTTTCTCCCCGCGATGTAACCATGCTTCCTCTGTGGCCGCCATCTTGATATTTCCTAATGAAAAGTGGTTTGCTTTTATTTAACAAAATAAAACTTCAGAAGAACTTGCAACCATAAAAATTGAAAAATTTCAGAATGAACAAACAAAAAGGAAAAAATGCGTAGAGGTACACATGCATAACAATATAGATATTTTTATATGAGTGAACAACGGACACTTCAGAACAGTCTTTGAAATGGGATTCGTTAGTTTATTTAATCCTGATCCTGAGGCCCCTTTGCTGACTCCCTCTCGCTTCCTAGAGCTGACTTTAGAAATTCCAGTCTGGATTGAGAGCTGGATTGGTGCTTTCAAGACAATGGCCACCACAGGTCATTCTTCTGCTTGTTGGCTTTCTCAATTGTGGAGACAGGCAAATGTTCCTTGCTAGCCCCCTTTGTGTGTAGGTCTCCCGGTATCTTTCTTTTAACTTTATGGATAGTTCCCTCTTAACTAGTTCCCATTCTTTTCCTTTGCTTTCATAGATATGTGCATCAAACTCAATTTCATTGAGGGCCGCATCAGCATTGCGGTTGCCCTCAGGAGGCCGGGTGGGTATTGCCAGGGTGGGTGTGGCCTACTGGATGGGCGTGGCTAGAGTGTGTATGGCCTACTGGGTGGGCGTGGCCAGCTCTACATCGTTTGCATCAAGGGAGCCTATGGGGGTCTGGGCAGGAGTGGGACAGATCTGAGGGTCTCTGGCAGGAGGAGGGTCTCTGGGCCAGGGCCAAGGCAGTGGGGGCCGTTCCCTCACTGTTTCCAGGATGGCTTCACGGGCCACATGAAACCACTTCACGGGCCGGATCTGGCCCCCGGGCCTTGTGTTTGACATGTCTGATCTATGGATACCTTCAGAGTCCATTCCGTGTTCCCTCCTTTGATGCTCATTTCTTTTCATTAGATTTTTCCCCCTCCCCCTTTTATTGCAACATCATTACTTTGATGCTGAAATGATTATATTAAAGGAAACAGATTGTTCCTTCATTGCTACATGTCACTGCAAGACCATGAAAACTTTGAAGCAAAGAAAAAAAACCCTGATGATTAAACTTCAGTGAAACAAAATGGCATTTACTGAAATCTTACAGCTTTATTCCACTACGTTGCAACCAAAACATTTTTTTTAAATAAAAAAAAGAGAAACTTTCCTTACTGTGCAAAACTCTATATTAATTACAGAGTGGGAAAACAAGGGAAACGTTAAACCCATTTGGGACACAAAGTGTGGGCATTGGGAAATCTAGAGTGAGTGGGGAAAAAGGGAAGGAGGAATATTCATTGATTTAATCAGCCATTTTTACATCAACCACTTCTTTGTGCAGGGAAGGATAGCATGAGATGCAAACAATCACACACCTCATTGCTAGGAATCGAAATAAAAGTACCTATCCATAAAAAAGGAAACTAATTAATGTAACATACAGTAGGTATAGAAAAAAGAAGTCTTTTTTCACAATGGAAACATTTCGAATTATAACCACAAGAGGTCGCTGTTTCCTAAGGAAACCCTCTAAGTGAAACTGAAAATGCAGAGCCCCTCCCTTAAAGGGACCGACATTCCTGCCAGCCAGATTCACAAGGGAAACATCGAACAACACAGAAATCTCAACAAGCCAAGATCCAACCTATGAAAGCATTGCCAGCATGGCTGGGCTACGTGGGCTCCGCTCCTGACCCCTTGAAGGCAAGGTGTTTAGAGAACAAGAGCAGAGCTTGCGGGTGCTGTGCCTGTGTCTGCGATGCTTACCTGGCCGAAGGGGCTGCTGCAGCTGCTTCTGCTCCAGACCGCCTGGAAAATGGGGAGCGGCCAGCTCCATTATTCTGTGCTGGAGGAATCCCAGCACGGCACCTTTGTGGGCCGCATCGCCCAGGATCTGGGGTTGGAGGTGAGCGAGCTGGTGCCTCGGATGTTCCGGATGCTGTCCAAAGGAGAGAAGGACTATTTTGAGGTAAACCTGCAGAATGGGATCTTGTTTGTAAATTCCCGGATAGACAGGGAGGAGCTGTGTGCCAAGACCACAGACTGTGTCCTTCATCTGGAGGTGATTGTGGAGAAACCTCTGAGGTTCTTCCATGTGGAGGTGGAAGTCAAAGACATGAATGACAATGCTCCTGTCTTTTCTGCCAGGGAACAGATCCTGAGTATAGCAGAACTGATAACCTCTGGCACCCAGTTCCTATTAGAAGGAGCATCTGATGCAGATATTGGTACCAATGCGCTGCTAACCTACAAGCTCAGCATGAATAACCATTTTGTTCTTGATTCAGGAAGTGATGAAGATGAGAGCAACTCTGTACTACTTGAACTGAAGATTCCACTTGACAGGGAGGAGAGCCCTGTGCATCATTTAGTACTGACAGCCACTGATGGGGGTGAACCAAAACTCACAGGAACTGTTCAGCTGGTCATTAATGTGCTGGATGGAAATGACAACCCTCCTGCATTTGATCAATCTGTTTATAGGGTGAAGTTGCTAGAAAATACAGGTAGTGGGTCATTAGTTATTATTCTGAATGCTACAGACTTAGATGAAGGGATTAATAGTGAAATTTCTTATTTTTTCAGTAATAAAGTACCTCAACATTTTAAAAATACATTTGATATTAATTCTGATACTGGGGAAATCATGGTGATTGGAAAATTGGATTATGAAGACACAAATTTCTATGAACTTCATATTGTTGCAGAAGATAAAGGCAGTCCTCCATTGTCCAAACAATGTAAACTTCTCATTGACATATTGGACATAAATGACAATATTCCAGAAGTATCTGTCAATTCTTTATTTGTGCCATTACCAGAAGATTCCACACCAGGGACTGTGGTAGCCATCATCAATGCTTTAGACAAGGATTCTGGTACCAATGGACAGGTAAGATGTTTTTTGTGGCCCACCGGAATACCCTTCAAACTCGAGTCCACATTCAAGAACTACTACTCTCTGATCGTTGGTGCAGTCCTAGATCGAGAGCAGGTGGCTGAGTACAGGATGGTTGTGACAGTGGAAGATCAGGGAGTTCCACCCCTGTCTTCTAGCATCAGCCTCTTAGTGCCTATCAGTGACATAAATGACAATGCTCCAACTTTCCCACAGCCCTCCTACACAGTCTTTGTGAAGGAGAACAATCCCCCTGGTGCTCACATCTTCACAGTATCTGCCTCGGACCCAGATGTAGCTGAGAATGCCCTGATCACCTATTGGATAGACGAGAAGCTGTGGCCATTGTCAAGCTACATCTCTGTACATTCGGAGAGTGGAAAGCTCTATGCTCTGCAGTCCTTGGACTATGAGGAGTTGAAACTGCTGGAGTTCCAGGTGAGAGCCAAGGATGCTGGAATGCCCTCTTTGTGTGGCAATGTGACTGTTCAGGTCTTTGTGCTAGATGAGAACGACAATGCACCTGCCGTGTCAGGATCATCAGAAGAGAACCTGATTCTTCTAGTGGTCCCTGTGATGCCTGGGCATATTGTAGGCAAGATCCATGCCCTGGATGCGGATTCTGGCTACAATGCGTGGCTCAGGTACGAACTGGTTGAAGAAAGCAGTGGTCCATGGTCTGTGGGCCAGTATAGCGGTGAGGTGAGTACCAAATATTCACTGGATGAGTCAGAAGGAAGCAGCAAAATCCAGAATGTGTTGATTGTGGTGAAGGATCATGGCAAGCCTCCACTTTCATCTACAGCTACTATGAGTGTGTCACTGGTGAAAAATGCCCAGGCCATCCTAACAGATATTCACCTCCCCCAGACAGGAAAGAGCTTCGTGCCCCTGGTAGACTCGATCAACATCTATCTGATCATTGCCATCTGCTCTGTTTCCAGCCTCTTCTTGCTGGCCACTCTCATCTACGTGGCCCTGCGATGCCACTGCAAGGCAAAGGAATCCATGGTTTACGGCCCTGGCATGGCCACCCTGGTCTGTGCCAGTGAAGTGGGCAGCTGGTCCTATTCCAATCGCCACAGCCACATCCTGGCAGGGGTGAGCGCAGAGGCTGGTGCCAAGAGCGACCTGATGATTTTCAGTCCCAACATTCCCGTTTTTGCAAATAATGGGGAACTTGGGAATGGGACAGAATTGCTCCCACATTCAGCTAAAGAGGTGAGTTTTGCTCTTTTTTGGAGTCCTTGACATAAAGTCAACACCCTATATTTGTGCTTCTATTTTAGTGTTAATCTCAGTACAAACTATTGTTTCAACTGAAGTGTTAAATTTAAAATAATAGTCTTGGCAATGAACATCTTTGTTAATCAATTGATTTAAAAGTCATTAATTCTAAGAAATTTTGGAATATATGTGGCTACTGAGGTACATGTTAAATTTGTAGTTTATTTAATAGTTTTCAAAGTTATTTCTCTAATAGAAAAATAAGTAAGCTTACTATCATTATTTTACTTAATAGGGCATCTCTCCATCAAAAGTGACTCTGGGTATTTATTATGTTTTGCATTTTTTTTTGTTTTTGTTCATGATTCTACTAAACAAGCGGAACATTTAAATAATTTTGATTTTGTGAATAATTTTACTCTTTAATGAATAAAGTATGGATTCTCAGTCTGATGGGGTTTTTTGAATAATATTTCTGGCTGATGCATGTATTCCAAACTTTTAAAAGAACATTGTTTGTGAATATCTTAGGAACTGGAAGGAATCAATAAATTAATAAACAATATAATTTGAAAAGAAGGAAAGCAGAAAGATCCTTTAACTGCAGATTGTTTCTGCTACGTGTAGTCATTTTATCTGGTAACTATATGCTATTACTAGAAATCACTAAAGCATAATTTTATAATTTTATTTGTATTGATAAATTCTTCATGTTGAATGGATTCTCAATTTGATTCCTCTTTTCAAACCAGTGTTCATGCTGTGTATATGGATTTAAAGTTTATTTAAGAGTATTTGGACTTCCTTAAGTTTGCTCTTAGACTTTCTAAAGTTTTTCATATGTTGTTGATACTCAAAGTTGTTGGATGCAATATTCTAAGTATGGTCTTACCAAGGCATTATAAAGCGGTAGTAACACTTCATGTGATCTTGATTTTATCCCTCTGTTAACGCAACTTAAGCCTGCATTGGCTTTTTTTGGCAGCTGCAGCAGCTCATATTTAAGTGGTTGTCCACTAGGACAGTAAGATCCCTCTCACAGTTACTGCTACTGAGGCAGGTACCACTTTTTATACCTATGCATTTGATTTTTCTTGCCTAAGTGGAAAACCTTATTTTTCTCACCATTGAATTTCATTTTGTTGGATAGGATCCAGTATTCAGGTCTGTCAAGATCCTTCTGCAGTGTCTGTCCAACTGGGAAAAAAAAGCCATTGCTAGTAATTGACTTACCTTCTATGTTGATGAAGGGGAGATACAATAGTATTTCTTTACGCAGGACATTTCTTCAGCTATTCCAGTACTGCAAATAAAATCAGCAGTATATGTTTTTCTTCACTGCCCACTTCCATTGAGAGGGCTGGACCAAAATGAAAGTTCTAATTTGAAATCTTTAGCAATGTAGCAAAGTTCTGTTTGATTGTAATTGCTTCAATCACTCACCTGTGAGTGAAATCATTCTACCTCAGGTAACTAGATAAAGAGTGCCCCTGTGATTTTTAAACCAAAAGCCCAGAAGGAAAAGTAGCTTGCTCAGGAAAAGAAAATAATTAATAAAATCAAAATACATTGCTCCTAGATTTTGAATCTCCTACATCCTAAGCAAAATCATAAGCCTTGTGCTATTTCAGCATTATTTAGGAAGGAAGCTATTGACTCTATTAGACTGCAAAGGGGTTGAAAAGAAAGGGATTTTGATTTTGGAATTGGCTGTTGAGCCTGCATATATGTAATTTGGTATTTTGACTCTGTATACTGTATGTTGTGTATTGTATATAAATATAATTTAAATATGTGCATGATCTTAATTATTGACATCTTGATAGGTTTCCCTTGATCAGCACTTTTTAGTATGGGGAATGGTGAAAATTTATTATTCAAGATTGGAAGGATAAATCTACATTTTACAACCCTAACAAGACAGCGTGGGTGAGTTTTGCTGGTTTCAGGTGTGGCTCAGTCTGAATAAAGACAGAGTCCAGGTATTTGCCTTTAATTCTTTTACATGTTTATTCGGCTGAATAAAAACGGGCCCCTCTGAGGAAGAGGGAACACTGAATACACTTTGACACTCATATTTATGTTTGCTGCATTGTTTACTTCACCACCCAGAAGCACTGGCACACTCCACCCAGACAAGCTGACAGACTCTAGATAAAATAAAGTAGTACAGAAATAGCTATCCATTACCCTTGGTGGTCTTCCAAGAACATCAAGTGTTATCAGACAAGACAGTCACTTGTCTGAAATGGTATATAGGTTCTCCTGCTCGAGTAGGGGCTGGACTAGAAGACTTCCAAGGTCCCTTCCAGCTCTATTCTATTCTATTCTAATCTCAGGGACATTAGGTGTTTCCCGAGGAACGTTCCATGACCTTGAAGGCCTGCTGAGGCAACTGGGTTAACTGCACATATGTTTCATCAAGTTTGTCATTGGATTCGTCGGATTCCTGATCAACAGGTGGGTATTTGGACCTTCTGAAGAAAAGGTTTTTCATACTTTAGTTCTGAATGGGGTGGCACTACTCAAGACAGACTCAGTGCACAATCTGGGGGTCCTCCTAGACTAACAGCTCCTATAAGGTAAAGGTAAAGGTTCCCCTGCACATGTGTGCTAGTCGTTTCCAACTCTAGGGGCCGGTGCTCATCTCCGTTTCAAAGCTGAAGAGCCAGAGCTTGCCTGAGGACGTCTCCGTGGTCATGTGGCCGGCATGACTAGATGCCAAAGGTGCACGGAATGCTGTTACCTTCCCACTGTAGTGGTCCCTATTTTTCTACTTGCATTTTTATGTGCTTTCGAACTGCTAGGTTGGCAGAAGCTGGGACGAGTAACAGGTGCTCACTCTGTTACGCGGCACTCGGGATTCAACCCGCCAAACTGCCAACCTTCTGATCAACAAGCTCAGCATCCTAACCCACTGAGCCACCGCGTCCCTTTACTTGAAGACTAGGTGGCTGCTGTGGTTAGAGAGCCTTTGCACACCTTTGGGGAGTATGCCAGCTGCGCATGTTCCTGGACCAGGAGGCCCTGCTCACCATCACCCATATGCTTGTAATCTCCTACTTAGATTACTGTAATATGCTCTACCTGGAGCTATCCTTGAAGAGTATTTGGAAACTTCAGTTGTTGCAAAATGTGGTTGCACGGGTAATAAAAGCTATATGGCACATGTAACACCATTACTCTGTGAGCTGCACTGTTTGCCAGCGTGTTTCTGGGTGCGATTCGAGATACTGATTCTCACCTTTATAACTCTGCATAGCTTGGGACCAGGTAATCTGAAGGACCATCTTTTCCCAAGAGTTTCTACCTGTTCGATCAGATCCAACAGACTCGGTGTGCTGCAGACCCTGTCAGGAACTAGAAGATGGCCTTTTTCTGCCTTATGGAATATCCTTTCCTCAGACATTAGAATGGTCCCAACCTTGTTAGCTTTTTACAATCCTCTAAAAACTTGGCTGTGTACCCAGGCCTGGGGCTCAGAATGTGTGAAGGGTCCCATTACTTGGCTTTGCTATTAGTTGATTAATCATAATGGCTGCTGTCTACATTTACAGTATACTTAATTTACTTTGTAGATGTTTTTTTTAAAAAAAACAACAATTAAATTGGGGTCATTATTACCCTTTCCTTGGAATTATGTTGTTTGTGTGATTCTTTTTCAGGATTTTTTCTTTTCAATTTTGAAATTCACTAATTTAATTAGTACTATTGTTTGGATGCATTTTTTTATGTATCTGAAACATAGTATACCATGTCTTGCACTCTGAATGATAGGCAATAGGTTCTTATATTCTTGTTTTCTTTCACATATAACAGTTTAACTGTTAACTATCATATCCTTGCTCTGTCTTCCCTTCTTAAGACTTCCCAGTTCCTTTAATTAGCTTGTAATCAGTGATCATCCTTGTTTTTGTCTAAATCTCTTCAAGTTTATCTGAATCCTTCTTAAAGTGTGCGAAGAACTGAACACAGGACAAATGGGCTGATTGCAGATAAAATGGAATTTGGGGTAAGAGATTGATCACCTTCAGGAAAGTTTGCTGAACTAATAAGCGTTAGTGTCCACAATTTTATTAGTAGACCACAATAAAAATGGTTTTCCCATGCCTTTTAGAATACATGGAGACAAACCTGAAGGATAGTAGAGTTCATTATTTGGTAGAAGATTGTATTATTCTTATAAGTAAAGCTTTAATAAACATAGTTTATGAATCAGAGAGACATAAATTATAGAAAAGATCCCAAAGATGTTTTTCTTTGAAAATATTTGACTTCTCATCCAAGAAGCTTCTTCAGCTCTGACTGGATGGTGGGAAATGGAAAGATTTATACTTCTGCAGACAGCTGCTCATTTGCATTCTTTTAGTGAGTGGTTAAAGCTACCTGGAGGGTTATCTGTGTCTCCAGGGTCACCTGAGTAGTGCAAATGTGTGTGGAGCCTTTTTGGAACTGTTGAAAGGACTGTGTTGTAGACCAGAGATAGATGATGTCGGATCCCTCTCCCTCTGTTGAGGGAGGGCTGTTCAATTTTGACATAGATGGCCTCTTTGACCCCTCTTTCAAACCAGCGGTCCTCTCTGTCCAAAATAAGGACAGACCCCTTAACACTGAAATTTACAGAAACCCCACTCACACAGATCAATATCTACATTTTGATTCACACCACCCATTGGAGCACAAACTGGGAGTTATCAGAACCCTACACCACAGAGCTGAAGGGCTACCTACCCGCAAAGAAGGAAAAGAAAAAGAAATAAAACACATCAAGAAAGCCCTCAGAACTTGTGGCTTTCCCAAGTGGGCCTTCATCAAATCTCAAAAAAGATCTAGCAGGAGCTCCTCGATAAAAGACAAAGAAGAAAACAATAAATGAAGCAACGTTGGCATTCCATGTTGCAAGAATATCGGAAAAGCTCAAGAGGATCTTCAACCAACACAACATACGTGCACACTTCAAACCTAAAAATACACTAAGGCAGAAGCTTGTTCACCCCAAGGATAAAACACCCAGGCACAAAGTGAGCAACGTGGTATATGCAGCACAATGCAGTGAGCCATGCGCAGATCTGTACATCAGGGAAATGAAACAACAACTTCATAAATGTATGGCACAACACAGGAGAACAGACCCAGCAGGACAAGATTCAGCAGTCCATCTGCATTTAAAAGACAAAGGCTACTCTTTTGAAGACATTTTGGACAGAGAGGACTGCTGGTTTGAAAGAGGGGTCAAAGAGGCCATCTATGTCAAAATTGAACAGCCTTCCTTCAACAGAGGGGGAGGGATCCAACATTATCTATCTCCAGTCTACAAAACGGTCCTTTAATTTAACGCTTCCAAGAAGACTGCACACCCATTTGCACTACTCAGTGACCCTGGAGACACAAATAAGCCTCCAGGTAGCTTTAACAATTCAACTCGCTAAAAGGATGCAAATGAGCAGCTGTCTGCAGGAGTATAAATCTTTCCATTCCCCACCATCCAGTCATAGCTGAAGAAGCTTGTCTGATGAGAAGCAAAACATCTTCAAAGAAAAACAAGAAAGTCCAGTTGCCTCGTGAAAAAAACATCTTTGTGATCACTATGACCTGGATGAGTGAGAATCTCCACAGACTTATAGAAAAAGATCTTGGAAATAAATTCAATAAACTAATGCAAAGATTCCATCAGGTGCAAGGAACCAGAAATGATACGATTATTGTTGCTTGCCTATAGACAGGAGACTTGTTAGAATAAAGCAGTACAAAACTACTAGATAAATACTCCAAAGTTTTAGGGAGGATCTCCCTTCAGCACTCAAAAGGGACTCAAGGCTACTCAACTGTTTACTCCTCCCCTCACTTCAGCATCATATTCCATCATGGATACGTTTTACAGCATTCATACATAGGACCATCTTGACTCTGCTTATATACTTCTAGTAAAGAAGCATTTACACCTCCAGCTGTGCCTCCATTGCTGAACAAGTCTTACAATTGAGATTATTTTTTCCTAATGCCCAGTTGAAATCTGCCTCCTTTTTCATTGATTATGTGCTATCAAATTGCTGTTGACTCTTAGTGACCACACATAGATTTTTTTCCTCTATTACAATCTGTCCCTAACTAGGTCTTTCAGGTTTCCAGTGGTGTACTCACAGAATCCATCTACCTTGCTGTTGGTCATCCTCTTCTTCTCTTTCATAGAATCATAGGGTGGAATGGACCTTGGAGGTCTTCTAGTTCAACCCGCTGCCCAAGGCAGGAGACCATATTGCGTTTCAGATAAATGGAAGACTGAGCCAGTCAATTTCTGTCTTGATATCAAAAATATATTTCAGGAATAAAGTCAGTTAAGATATCACATGAGCTTGCGAACTTATCCTGCTTGTCATTTGCCTAAAAGATTTAAGAGCTACATATCCAGCAAAGACAGGTAATTCGAAAAATAATTCTGGACATAGCCCTCGAAGGAAAAAGGATCACAGGGACTGAATAAAGAATGGAGATCTGCTTCTCATTTTAAAATGCGGTCACAAGAGGTCGCTGTTTCCTAAGGAAACCCTCTAAGTGAAACTGAAAATGCAGAGCCCCTCCCTTAAAGGGACCGACATTCCTGTCGGCTAGATCCGCAAGGGAAAGATCGAACAACACAGAAATCTCAACAAGCCAAGATCCAACGTATGAAAGCATTGCCAGCATGGCTGGGATACGTGGGCTCCGCTCCTGACCCCTTGAAGGCAAGGTATTTAGAGAACAAGAGCAGAGCTTGCGGGTGCTGTGTCTGTGTCTGCGATGCTTACCTGGCCGAAGGGGCTGCTGCAGCTGCTTCTGCTCCAGACCGCCTGGAAAATGGGGAGCGGCCAGCTCCATTATTCTGTGCTGGAGGAATCCCAGCACGGCACCTTTGTGGGCCGCATCGCCCAGGATCTGGGGTTGGAGGTGAGCGAGCTGGTGCCTCGGATGTTCCGGATGCTGTCCAAAGGAGAGAAGGAGTATTTTGAGGTAAACCTGCAGAATGGGATCTTGTTTGTAAATTCCCGGATAGACAGGGAGGAGCTTTGTGCCAAGACTGCAGACTGTGTCCTTCATCTGGAGGTGATTGTGGAGAAACCTCTGAGGTTCTTCCATGTGGAGGTGGAAGTCAAAGATATTAATGACAATGCTCCTGTCTTCTCTGCCAGGGAACAGATCCTCAGCATATCAGAATTCATAACGTCTGGAATACGATTCTCTTTAGAGAGAGCCTCTGATGCAGACATTGGTACTAATGCTCTGTTAACCTACAAGCTCAGCCCAAACAACCATTTTATTCTTGATTCAGGAAATAATGAAGATGAGAGTAAATCTGTAGTACTTGTGTTAAAGGTTCCACTTGACAGGGAGGAGAGGCCTGTGCATCATTTATTACTGACAGCCACTGATGGGGGTGAACCAAAACTCACAGGAACTGTTCAGCTGGTCATTAATGTGCTGGATGTAAATGACAACCCTCCTGTATTTAATCAATCTGTTTATAGGGTGAAGTTGCTAGAAAATATAGCTAGTGGGTCGTTAGTCATTACTCTGAATGCAACAGACATAGATGAGGGGATTAATAGGGAAATCACTTATTTTTTAAGTAATAGCCTACCTCTAGATGTCACAAAGTTATTTACTATGAATTCTGATACAGGTGAAATCAGAGTGAATGGAAAATTGGACTATGAAGATATTAATTGCTATGAACTTCAAATTGTTGCAGAAGATAAAGGCAGTTCTCCATTATCAGGACATTGTGATGTTTTTGTTGATGTATTGGACATAAACGACAATATTCCAGAATTATCTGTGAATTCTCTCTCTGTGCCACTGCCAGAGGACTCCCCTCCAGGGACTGTGGTAGCCATCCTCAGTGCTTCTGACAGGGATTCTGACAACAATGGACAAATCAACTGTTTCCTCTTGCCCACCAGAGTACCCTTCAAACTTGAGTCCACATTCAAGAACTACTACTCCCTGATTGTTGGTGCAGTCCTAGATCGAGAGCAGGTGGCTGAGTACAGGATGGTTGTGATGGTGGAAGATCAGGGAGTTCCACCACTTTCTTCTAGCATCAGCCTCTTAGTGCCTATCGGTGACATAAATGATAATGCTCCAGCCTTCACACAGCCCTCCTACACAGTCTTTGTGAAGGAGAACAATCCTCCTGGTGCTCACATCTACACAGTATCTGCCTCGGACCCAGATGTAGCTGAGAATGCCCTGATCACCTATTGGATAGACGAGAAGCTGTGGCCATTGTCAAGCTACATCTCTGTACATTCGGAGAGTGGAAAGCTCTATGCTCTGCAGTCCTTGGACTACGAGGAGTTGAAACTGCTGGAGTTCCAGGTGAGAGCCAAGGATGCTGGAATGCCCTCCTTGTGTGGCAATGTGACTGTTCAGATCTTTGTGCTGGACGAGAACGACAATGCACCTGCCGTGTCCGGATCATCAGAAGAGAACCTGATTCTTCTAGTGGTCCCCGTGATGCCTGGGCATATTGTAGGCAAGATCCATGCCTTGGATGCGGATTCTGGCTACAATGCGTGGCTCAGGTACGAACTGGTTGAAGAACGCAGCGGTCCATGGTCTGTGGGGCAGTATAGCGGTGAGGTGAGTACCAAATATTCACTGGATGAGTCAGAAGGAAGCAGCAAAATCCAGAATGTGTTGATTGTGGTGAAGGACCATGGAAAACCTCAGCTCTCAGCGACAGCCACCCTGAGTGTGTCACTGGTGACAAATGGTCAGACAATCAGAACTGATATTAATCTTCGAAGATCAGGGGAGAGCTTCATGCCCCTGGTGGACTCGAACAACGTCTATCTGATCATTGCCATCTGTTCTGTTTCCAGCCTCTTCTTGCTGGCCACTCTCATCTACGTGGCCCTGCGATGCCACTGCAAGGCAAAGGAATCCATGGTTTATGGCCCTGGCATGGCTACCCTGGTCTGTGCCAGTGAAGTGGGCAGCTGGTCCTATTCCAATCGCCACAGTCACATCCTGGCAGGGGTGAGCACAGAGGCTGGTGCCAAGAGTGACCTTATGATTTTCAGTCCCAACATTCCCGTTTCCTCAAATAATGGGGAAGTTAGGAATGGGACAGAATTACTTCCAGATTCAGCTAAAGAGGTGAGTTTCTAGTTTTGTTTGATATTCATTCAAAATCATATTTCTGTTATATCACTTTATCTATCTATCTATCATCTATCTATCTATCTATCTATCTATCTATCTATCTATCTATCTATCTATCTATCTATCTATGTCTATCAGGTGTCTATCTCTATCATTTTACATTTACAATAATGGTCAATAGTACCTGGTTTGCTAATCTGGATATTTATTTGCAAATCTATAATATTTTTTGTAAGGAAATATTTTTTGAATTATAGTGGTATTCAAAGATATGCTTCAAAGTCATATTTTATTTGTCTGCATGATATAGTAGTAAATTTTATTTTTCTATTTGTCTTATATTAATTCTAGGCGGATTCTAGCAATGTTTCTCAAACTTGGTAACTTTCAGATATGTGGACTTCAACTCCCAGAATTCTCAGCAACAGGAATTATTGGAGATGAAGCCCCTACCTTTTAAGCTGCCAAGGCTGGGAACTGAAATACTAATCTAGCTCATCAAGCAGTCAACCAATACATTCTAGAAATCCACACGGAGTTTTGCAGGACAATTTTTATCAGGCTAGCCTTTTTTTCCATTAAATAACTTCCTGAGTAAATTGGTGGGAATAGGTGATGTCCCATAAGGTTTTCATGGGAACAATATAGATGCGGTCTGCCATAGCCTTTGGCTATATTTTGTTATCCTCCCAATTTAGCCCATAACCCAGATGTCTCCGGTTGCTCTCCAATCCAAACACTCAAGATATCCAGATGTAACAATTGGGGAACCCATAGGCTCCCAATAGAAAATGGGTGAAAACTTGGGAGATGCAGTTCCAAGGCTAACTCCTGATGAGTGAAGAAAATAAAAAAATGTTCTCAAAAATGTGGATTGAATCATTTCTTAAATAGATGAATCCTTATACACAGTGAATTGAGCACAGTATAACAGGAGGCTTAAGATCTTGGCCTTCAACAGTTAATTGCTACAGACATGTAAGTATTGCCTTTATGGGTTGCAAATCTAATTAATTTGTTGTGCCTTTTGTCAGAAGTTCATTTATTTGATGGCTACAGAAGGCCAATGTTTGAAAGTAAACACCAGCATTTGCTCAATAGATCCCATGGATGCTATTATTTCTGACTTTGTGCACTGGACTTTCAGTTTGGATAGTTAGTGCGGGGTATTCTGAGAGATGAGGAGGTTGACATTCTCCAAAGCTCCTGAGTATAGGACAAGAAGCAATAGATGGAAGGTCGTCAGAGGGTAATTCAACCTGGAACTAAGGAGCGCTTTCCGGACAGTGACAACAATTAAACAACGGAACAGTTTGCCCCCCCCCCCGAGTTGTGGGCGCTCTATCATTTGAGGTATGCAAGAAAAGATCAAATGGCCATTTGTCCAGGATGCAATAACATATCCTGCCTTCGGCAGTGGGTTGACCTGAAAGACCTCCAAGGTCTCTTCCAGCCATATGAGTCTATATTTTTCTATGTTTTCCACAATCACAAGTACAACAGTTGTTAGAAATCTTTGTGAGGTGGGAAGATACACATTGATTAAAATAAATATTTCGGGACCCAACTTTTAAGTCAATAACCAGCACTAAAGAGTCACAATGAATGAATGAATGAATGAATGAATGAATGAATGAATGAATGAATGAATTGAATTGAATGAATGAATGAATGGAAATCAGGTACAGTATTTGGAGGAAATAAGAATGCTGACCCTTGCAAGAGCTAGACTACTTTCCTGGTTGCAAATTACAGTGACAAAAAAAATGCACAGAGACTATCCAGTTCCAAGAGTTCTAAATCGAACCGGTTCGGGGGAAAAGGTAAAATGTGGCTCAGTCTATTTAGCTTGCCACTCTGCTATGTTCCAAGATAGTAACTCTGCTCAAGATAAAATGATAAAATAATTGGAGTTAGCCACATTGTTGATCTGGAGGCATCCAATACAGCTAACACCAGGGTGGCTTGACAAACTCCTTAAATGTGAGCTTGATGGGCTGCCTATTTACAGTAAGTGACTCTGTAGCTGGCTTGACACCTTTCATTAAAAGAAGTTGATCAACAGGTCCTCATCAGACTGGAGGCAAATATGAAAGGTTAAGCTCCTGTGACCACTACTTGGTAGGAAACCAGAGGACTCCTGATTTTACATGGTTAAACCAGTTTCCATTTTTTTAAAAAATCCTTTTGTAATACATGAAGAGGGGAAAAAAATACAGAATCCACTGATCCAAGGTTGTAAATGTTGAGTATCTCTCCATTGTATCTCTTTCAATATATCCCACACTTTGTAAATCTATAATTCTTTGTAATATAAATTATACAAAAAATTGAAAACCATAATAAAGATAAAGGTAAAGGTTTCCCCCATCCAGTCATGTCCGACTCTAAGGGGCAGAGCTCATTTCCATTTCTTAGCTGAGAGAGCCAGCATTGTCCAAAGAAATTTCCATGGTCATGTGGCCAGCATGACTGTATGCTGAGGTGTATGGAACACTGTTGCCTGCCCACAAAGTGGTACCTATTAGTCCACTTGCGTTTGCATGCTTTCAAACTGCTAGGTGGGCAGGAACTGGGACAAACAACGGGAGCTCCCCCTCACGCAGTGCTTGGTCTTAAACCTGGCCTATCAGCTTTCCAGCTGACAAGCTCAGTGTCCTTAACCACTGAGCCACTGGACCACCCTGAAACTATATTACTCTTTCCCAAGCCACATTAGATAAACTATGGATAATTAAAACAAAATGCAAAATAGTATAGCAAGGGAGGGTGCCAACCTGGAAATAAAAAGGAAATTCCTAACAGTGAGAACTATTAAGCAGTGTAACAGCTTCTCTCCAGGAATTGAGGATTCTCCATTGATGGAGATATACAGGAAAAGATTTGATATCATTTGTCCAAGATGATATGAAAACCCTTGCCTTGGGCAGGGGATTGAACTAGAAGGCCTCCAAGGTCCCTCCCAGCCCTGTGATTCTAAGTTAGATTCCTCAGATTATTTTTTTAGATTACAACACAATGCAGTCCAGGTCAGACAACTGAAAACCCAAGAGGAAGAGGAGAAAACTTGAACATTATGACATTTTAAATGATTATATTTATAGTCATAAGTTGAAACATACAGAGCAAAACATATTAAAATGGGAATATGTAAAGAGCCTGAAAAGAATATATATAAATCAGCTTATGAAAAATGAATGATCAAGATTGCTAGCCAATTTTCTCACAGCTATATGGGCTGCAAGAAATATGACAACTATTTTAAAACAAGGGACCTTCCCAGACATTTCTCAAGTGTGAACACAGTAGCTCTAATTATTAATTATTAATCTAAGTATTAATTGTTCATGAAAGAATATATTATGCAAAACTGATGACGTGAGTGGCAAGCCATGGTAGATTGCGTGTTATATTCAATTTTTAGGGCAACACATCAGTTTATCAGTTTTCTAAATGTTGTCAGTTAAGTTGCTTTATGTGCATTGTTGTTGAAATTATGATGTCAGTATCATTATGGCAAGCAAAAAGGGAATAGGTTTCTATGATTATTCAATTCCTCATAATTTAAAAAATATTCTCAATGAAAGACTCAATTAGACATCAAATTAAATGTTTTGGAAATTCACATACTGCTTGGCTTATCGTTTATCTGAATTATTTAAGAACACCATACCCTGGGCAAGAAACAGAAAGTAACACGGACAGTATTTCATATTTATCTCTTATCTTTTATATACCTTGCTGGTACTGATGTTTTATTATTATTCATGTTGCTCATAACTAGTTCACATGGTTTGAAGCCAATTCAGTGTTCCCTCAATGACACCGTGGTACATCTCTGAACAATGGATGAGATCACAAAAGTTACAGATAGTTACATGTCTCATTCCTGTCCATACAAATCAAAGTACTAAACAAATATACGGGGTGACTTAATATAATATTTAATTAAAATTTTAATGACTGTAGGGGATTAATCTCTTATATTTGGGTTAGCTTTTCATTTATGTGATCAGGAATGTACTTACACTGCATGTAACTGTGCATGAAGACTGGATAATTCTTAGATATCTGTCGTGAATAAAGAATGGAAGTTTGTTTGAAATTGAGACACACAAGGTCACTGTTTCCTAAGCCCTCCCATCACAGAGGCTGAATAAAGAATGGAGGTCTGTTTCTCCATTTTGAAATGCGGTCACAAGAGGTCGCTGTTTCCTAAGGAAACCCTCTAAGTGAAACTGAAAATGCAGAGCCCCTCCCTTAAAGGGACCGACATTGCTGCCGACCAGATCCGCAAGGGAAATATCGAACAACAGAGAAATCACAACAAGCCAAGATCCAACCTATGAAATCATTGCCAGTATGCCTGGGCTACGTGGGCTCCGCTCCTGACCCCTTGAAGGCAAGGTATTTAGAGAACAAGAGCAGAGCTTGCGGGTGCTGTGCCTGTGTCTGCGATGCTTACCTGGCCGAAGGGGCTGCTGCAGCTGCTTCTGCTCCAGACCGCCTGGAAAATGGGGAGCGGCCAGCTCCATTATTCTGTGCTGGAGGAATCCCAGCACGGCACCTTTGTGGGCCGCATCGCCCAGGATCTGGGGTTGGAGGTGAGCGAGCTGGTGCCTCGGATGTTCCGGATGCTGTCCAAAGGAGAGAAGGAGTATTTTGAGGTAAACCTGCAGAATGGGATCTTGTTTGTAAATTCCCGGATAGACAGGGAGGAGCTGTGTGCCAAGACCGCAGACTGTGTCCTTCATCTGGAGGTGATTGTGGAGAAACCTCTGAGGTTCTTCCATGTGGAGGTGGAAGTCAAAGACATTAATGACAATGCTCCTGTCTTCTCTGTCAGGGAACAGATCCTGAGCATGGCTGAAATCCTAACAGCATCTGGTACCCGATTCCCCTTAGAGAGAGCATCTGATGCAGATATTGGTACTAATGCTCTGTTAACTTACAAGATCACTACAAATAATCATTTTGCTCTTGATTCTGGAAATGATGACGATGGGAGTAAATCTGTAGTACTTGTGTTAAAGGTTCCACTTGACAGGGAGGAGAGCCCTGTGCATCATTTAGTACTGACAGCCACTGATGGGGGTGAACCAAAACTTACAGGAACTGTTCAGCTTGTCATCAATGTGCTGGATGTTAATGACAACCCTCCTGTATTTAATCAATCTGTTTATAGGATAAGGTTGCTAGAAAATATAGCTAGTGGGTCATTAGTTATTACTCTGAATGCAACAGACTTAGATGAGGGAATTAATAAGGAAATCTCTTATTTTTTTAGTACTAGCCTACCTCTAGATGTTACACAGCTATTTACTATGAATTCTGAAACAGGTGAAATCAGACTGATTGGAAAATTGGACTATGAAAATATTAATGGCTATGAACTTCAAATTTTTGCAGAAGATAAAAGTAGTTCTCCATTATCAGGACATTGTGAAGTTTTTGTTGATGTATTGGATATAAACGACAATATTCCAGAATTATCTGTGAATTCTCTGTCTGTGCCACTGCCAGAGGACTCCTCTCCAGGGACTGTGGTAGCCATCCTCAGCGCTTCTGACAGGGATTCTGGCACCAATGGACAAATCAACTGTTTCCTCTTTCCCCCTGGAGTACCCTTCAAACTCGAGTCCACATTCAAGAACTACTACTCCCTGATTGTTGGTGCAGTCCTAGATCGAGAGCAGGTGGCTGAGTACAGGATGGTTGTGATGGTGGAAGATCAAGGCGTTCCACCACTATCTTCTAGCATCAGCCTCTTAGTGCCTATCGGTGACATAAATGATAATGCTCCAGCCTTCACACAGCCCTCCTACACAGTCTTTGTGAAGGAGAACAATCCCCCTGGTGCTCACATCTTCACAGTATCTGCCTCGGACCCAGACGTAGCTGAGAATGCCCTGCTCACCTATTGGATAGACGAGAAGCTGTGGCCATTGTCAAGCTACATGTCTGTACATTCGGAGAGTGGAAAGCTCTATGCTCTACAGTCCTTGGACTATGAGGAGTTGAAACTGCTGGAGTTCCAGGTGAGAGCCAAGGATGCTGGAATACCCTCCTTGTGTGGCAATGCGACTGTTCAGGTCTTTGTGGTAGATGAGAACGACAATGCACCTGTTGTGTCAGAATCATCAGAAGAGAACCTGATTCTTCTAGTGGTCCCCGTGATGCCTGGGCATATTGTAGGCAAGATCCATGCCCTGGATGCGGATTCTGGCTACAATGCGTGGCTCAGGTACGAACTGGTTGAAGAAAGCAGTGGTCCATGGTCTGTGGGCCAGTATAGCGGTGAGGTGAGCACCAAATATCCTTTGGATGAGTCAGAAGGCGGCAAAATCCAGAGTGTTCTGGTTGTGGTGAAGGACCATGGAAAACCTCAGCTCTCAGCCACAGCCACCCTGAGTGTATCACTGGTGACAAGTGGTCAGACAATCAAAATGGATATTAATCTTCGAAGGTCAGTGGAGAGCTTTGTACCTCTGGTGGACTCGATGAACATCTATCTGATCATTGCCATCTGCTCTGTTTCCAGCCTCTTCTTGCTTGCCACTCTCATCTACGTGGCCCTGCGATGCCACTGCAAGGCAAAGGAATCCATGGTTTACGGCCCTGGCATGGCCACCCTGGTCTGTGCCAGTGAAGTGGGCAGCTGGTCCTATTCCAATCGCCACAGCCACATCCTGGCAGGGGTGAGCGCAGAGGCTGGTGCCAAGAGTGACCTTATGATTTTCAGTCCCAACATTCCCGTTTTTGCAAATAATGGGGAAGTTAGGAATGGGACAGAATTACTTCCAGATTCAGCTAAAGAGGTGAGTTTCTAGTTTTGTTTGATATTCATTCAAAATCATATTTTTGTTATATCACTTTATCTATCTATCTATCTATCTATCTATCTATCTATCTATCTATCTATCTATCTATCTATGTCTATCAGGTATCTATCTCTATCATTTTACATTTACAATAATGGTCACTAGTACCTGGTTTGCTAATCTGGATATTTATTTGCAAATCTATACTATTTTTTGTAAGGAAATATTTTTGGAATGATAGTGGTATTCAAAGATATGCTTCAAAGTCATATTTTATTTGTCTGCATGATATAAAAGTAAATTTTATTCTTCTATTTGTGTTATATTAATTCTAAGCGGATTCTAGCAATGTTTCTCAGACTTGGTAACTTTCAGATATGTGGACTTCAACTCCCGGAATTCTCAGCAACAGGAATTATTGGAGATGAAGCCTCTACCCTTTTAATCTGCCAAGGCTGGAAACTGAAATACTAATCTAGCTCATCAAGCAGTCAACCAATACATTCTAGAAATCCACACGGAGTTTTGCAGGACAATTTTTATCAGGCTAGCCTTTTTTTTCATTAAATAACCTCCTGAGTAAATTGGTGGGAATAGGTGATGTCCCATAAGGTTTTCTTGGGAACAATATAGATGCGGTCTGCCATAGCCTTTGGCTATGTTTTGTTAGCCACCCAATCTAGCCCTTAACCCAGATGTCTCCGGTTGCTCTCCAATCCAAACACTCAAGATATCCAGATGTAACAATTGGAGAACCCATAGGCTCCCAATAGAAAATGGGTGAAATCTTGGGAGATGCAGTTCCAAGACTATCTCCTGATGAGTGAAGAAAATAAAAAAAATGTTCTAAAAATGTGGATTGAATCATTTCTTAAATAGATGAATCCTTATACACAGTGAATTGAGCACAGTATAGCAGGAGGCTTAAGATCTTGTGGCCTTCAACAGTTAATTGCTACAGACATGTAAGTATTGCCTTTATGGGTTGCAAATCTAATTAATTTGTTGTGCCTTTTGTCAGAAGTTCATTTATTTGATGGCTACAGAAGGCCAATGTTTGAAAGTAAACACCAGCATTTGCTCAATAGATCCCATGGATGCTATTATTTCTGACTTTGTGCACTGGACTTTCAGTTTGGATAGTTAGTGCGGGGCATTCTGAGAGATGAGAAGGTTGACATTCTCCAAAGCACCTGAGTATAGGACAAGAAGCAATAGATGGAAGGTCGTCAGAGGGTAATTCAACCTGGAACTAAGGAGCGCTTTCCGGACAGTGACAACAATTAAACAACGGAACAGTTTGCCCCCCAGAGTTGTGGGCGCTCTATCATTTGAGGTATGCAAGAAAAGATCAAATGGCCATTTGTCCAGGATGCAATAACATCTCCTGCCTTCGGCAGTGGGTTGACCTGAAAGACCTCCAAGGTCTCTTCCAGCCATATGAGTCTATATTTTTCTATGTTTTCCACAATCACAAGTACAACAGTTGTTAGAAATCTTTGTGAGGTGGGAAGATACACATTGATTAAAATAAATATTTCGGGACCCAACTTTTAAGTCAATAACCAGCACTAAAGAGTCACAATGAATGAATGAATGAATGAATGAATGAATGAATGAATTGAATTGAATTGAATTGAATTGAATGAATGAATGGAAATCAGGTACAGTATTTGGAGGAAATAAGAATGCTGACCCTTGCAAGAGCTAGACTACTTTCCTGGTTGCAAATTACAGTGACAAAAAAAATGCACAGAGACTATCCAGTTCCAAGAGTTCTAAATCGAACCGGTTCGGGGGAAAAGGTAAAATGTGGCTCAGTCTATTTAGCTTGCCACTCTGCTATGCTCCAAGATAGTAACTCTGCTCAAGATAAAATGATAAAATAATTGGAGTTAGCCACATTGTTGATCTGGAGGCATCCAATACAGCTAACACCAGGGTGGCTTGACAAACTCCTTAAATGTGAGCTTGATGGGCTGCCTATTTACAGTAAGTGACTCTGTAGCTGGCTTGACACCTTTCATTAAAAGAAGTTGATCAACAGGTCCTCATCAGACTGGAGGCAAATATGAAAGGTTAAGCTCCTGTGACCACTACTTGGTAGGAAACCAGAGGACTCCTGATTTTACATGGTTAAACCAGTTTCCATTTTTTTAAAAAATCCTTTTGTAATACATGAAGGGGGGGGGGAAATACAAAATCCACTGATCCAAGGTTGTAAATGTTGAGTATCTCTCCATTGTGAAAGAGTAATCTCTTTCAATATATCCCACACTTTGTAAATCTATAATTCTTTGTACATATATAAATTATTCAAAAAAGATAAAGGTAAAGGTTTCCCCCATCCAGTCATGTCCTACTCTAGGTGTCCTACTCTAGGGGGGGAGGGCAGAGCTCCTTTCCGTTTCTTAGCTGAGGGAGCCAGCATTGTCCGAAGAAATTTCCATGGTCATGTGGCCAGCATGACTGTATGCTGAGGTGTATGGAACACTGTTGCCTGCCCACAAAGTGGTACCTATTAGTCCACTTGCGTTTGCATGCTTTCAAACTGCTAGGTGGGCAGGAACTGGGACAAACAACGGGAGCTCCCCCTCACGCAGTGCTTGGTCTTAAACCTGGCCTATCAGCTTTCCAGCTGACAAGCTCAGTGTCCTTAACCACTGAGCCACCGGACCACCCTGAAACTATATTACTCTTTCCCAAGCCACATTAGATAAACTATGTATAATTAAAACAAAATGCAAAATAGTATAGCAAGGGAGGGTGCCAACCTGGGAATAAAAAGGAAATTCCTAACAGTGAGAACTATTAAGCAGTGTAACAGCTTCTCTCCAGGAATTGAGGATTCTCCATTGATTTGATATCATTTGTCCAAGATGATATGAAAACCCTTGCCTTGGGCAGGGGATTGAACTAGAAGGCCTCCAAGGTCCCTCCCAGCCCTGTGATTCTAAGTTAGATTCTTCAGATTATTTTTTTAGATTACAACACAATACAGTCCAGGTCAGACAACTGAAAACCCAAGAGGAAGAGGAGAAAACTTGAACATTATGACATTTTAAATGATTATATTTATAGTCATAAGTTGAAACATACAGAGCAAAACATATTAAAATGGGAATATGTAAAGAGCCTAAAAAGAATATATATAAATCAGCTTATGAAAAATGAATGATCAAGATTGGTAGGCAATTTTCTCACAGCTATATGGGCTGCAAGAAATATGACAACTATTTTAAAACAAGGGACCTTCCCAGACGTTTCTGAAGTGTGAACACAGTAGCTCTAATTATTAATTATTAATCTAAGTATTAATTGTTCATGAAAGAATATATTATGCAAAACTGATGACGTGAGTGGCAAGCCATGGTAGATTGCGTGTTATATTCAATTTTTAGGGCAACACATCAGTTTATCAGTTTTCTAAATGTTGTCAATTAAGTTGCTTTATGTGCATTGTTGTTGAAATTATTATGTCAGTATCATTATGGCAAGCAAAAAGGGAAATTTAATTTAAAAAATATTCTCAATGAAAGACTCAATTAGACATCAAATTAAATGTTTTGGAAATTCACATACTGCTTGGCTTGTCGTTTATCTGAATTATTTAAGAACACCATACCCTGGGCAAGAAACAGAAAGTAACACAGACAGTATTTCATATTTATCTCTTATCTTTTATGTACCTTGCTGGTACTGATGTTTTATTATTATTCATGATGTTTTATTATTATTCATGTTGCTCATAACTAGTTCACATGGTTTGAAGCCAATGCAGTGTTCCCTCAATGGCACCGTGGTACATCTGTGAACAATGGATGAGATCACAAAAGTTACAGATAGTTACATGTCTCATTCCTGTCCATACAAATAAAAGTACTAAACAAATATATGGGGTGACTTAATATAATATTTAATTACAATTTTAATGACTGTAGGGGATTAATCTCTTATATTTGGGTTAGCTTTTCATTTATGTGATCAGGAATGTACTTACACTGCATGTAACTGTGCATGAAGACTGGATAATTCTTAGATATCTGTCGTGAATACAGAATGGAAGTCTGTTTGAAATTGAGACATACAAGGTCGCTGTTTCCTAAGCCCTCCCATCACAGACACTGAATAAAGAATGGAGGTCTGTTTCTCCATTTTGAAATACGGTCACAAGAGGTCGCTGTTTCCTAAGGAAACCCTCTAAGTGAAACTGAAAATGCAGAGCCCCTCCCTTAAAGGGACCGACATTCCTGCCGACCAGATCCGCAAGGGAAATATCGAACAACAGAGAAATCACAACAAGCCAAGATCCAACCTATGAAATCATTGCCAGTATGGCTGGGCTACGTGGGCTCCGCTCCTGACCCCTTGAAGGCAAGGTATTTAGAGAACAAGAGCAGAGCTTGCGGGTGCTGTGCCTGTGTCTGCGATGCTTACCTGGCCGAAGGGGCTGCTGCAGCTGCTTCTGCTCCAGACCGCCTGGAAAATGGGGAGCGGCCAGCTCCATTATTCTTTGCTGGAGGAATCCCAGCACGGCACCTTTGTGGGCCGCATCGCCCAGGATCTGGGGTTGGAGGTGAGCGAGCTGGTGCCTCGGATGTTCCGGATGCTGTCCAAAGGAGAGAAGGAGTATTTTGAGGTAAACCTGCAGAATGGGATCTTGTTTGTAAATTCCCGGATAGACAGGGAGGAGCTTTGTGCCGAGACTGCAGACTGTGTCCTTCATCTGGAGGTGATTGTGGAGAAACCTCTGAGGTTCTTTCATGTGGAGGTGGAAGTCAAAGACATTAATGACAATGCTCCCGTCTTCTCTGCCAGGGAAAAGATCCTCAGCATATCAGAAGTCATAATCTCTGGCACCCTGTTCCTATTGGAAGGAGCATCTGATGCAGATACTGGCACTAATGCTCTTTTAACTTATAAGATCAGCCCAAACAACCATTTTGCTCTTGATTCAGGAAATGATGAAGATGTGAGTAAATCTCTAGTACTTGTGTTAAAGGTTCCACTTGACAGGGAGGAGAGGCCTGTGCATCATTTAGTACTTACAGCCACTGATGGGGGTGAACCAAAACTCACAGGAACTGTTCAGCTGGTCATCAATGTGCTGGATGTAAATGACAGCCCTCCTGTATTTAACCAATCTGTTTATAGGATAAAGTTGCTAGAAAATATAGATAGTGGATCATTAGTTATTAATCTGAATGCAACAGACTTAGATGAGGGGATTAATAGGGAAATCACTTATTTTTTTCATGATGGCATCCCTCTACATGACACAAGGTTGTTTAGTATAAATTCTGATACTGGGGAAATCAGAGTAATTGGAAAATTGGATTATGAAAAAAGTAAGTTCTATGAACTTCCAATTGTAGCAGAAGATAAAGGCAATTCTCCATTATCAGGGCACTGTAAAGTTCTCATTGAAGTGTTGGACATAAATGACAATATTCCAGAATTATCTGTGAATTCTCTCTCTGTGCCACTGCCAGAGGACTCCCCTCCAGGGACTGTGGTAGCTATCCTCAGTGCTTCTGACAGGGATTCTGGCACCAATGGACAAATCAGCTGTTTCCTCTTGCCTTCTGGAGTACCCTTCAAACTCGAGTCCACATTCAAGAACTATTACTCCCTGATAGTTGGTGGAGTCCTAGATCGAGAGCTGGTGGCTGAGTACAGGATGGTTGTGACAGTGGAAGATCAAGGCGTTCCACCACTGTCTTCTAGCATCAGCCTCTTAGTGCCTATTGGTGACATAAATGATAATGCTCCTGCCTTCACGCAGCCCTCCTACACAGTCTTTGTGAAGGAGAACAATCCTCCTGGTGCTCACATCTTCACAGTATCTGCCTCGGACCCAGACGTAGCTGAGAATGCCCTGATCACCTATTGGATAGACGAGAAGCTGTGGCCATTGTCAAGCTACATCTCTGTACATTCGGAGAGTGGAAAGTTCTATGCTCTGCAGTCCTTGGACTACGAGGAGTTGAAACTGCTGGAGTTCCAGGTGAGAGCCAAGGATGCTGGAATGCCCTCCTTGTGTGGCAATGCGACTGTTCAGGTCTTTGTGCTGGATGAGAACGACAATGCACCTGCCGTGTCCGGATCATCAGAAGAAAACCTGATTCTTCTAGTGGTCCCCGTGATGCCTGGGCATATTGTAGGCAAGATCCATGCCTTGGATGCGGATTCTGGCTACAATGCGTGGCTCAGGTATGAACTGGTTGAAGAAAGCAGTGGTCCATGGTCTGTGGGGCAGTATAGCGGTGAGGTGAGTACCAAATATCCTCTGGATGAGTCAGAAGGAGGCAAAATCCAGAGAGTTCTCATTCTAGTGAAGGACCATGGAAAACCTCAGCTCTCAGCCACAGGTACCCTGAGTGTGTCACTGGTGACAAGTGGTCAGACAATCAAAACGGATATTAATCTTCGAAGGTCAGGGGAGAGCTTCGTGCCCCTGGTGGACTCAATCAACGTCTATCTGATCATTGCCATCTGCTCTGTTTCCAGCCTCTTCTTGCTGGCCACTCTCATCTACGTGGCCCTGCGATGCCACTGCAAGACAAAGGAATCCATGGTTTACGGCCCTGGCATGGCCACCCTAGTCTGTGCCAGTGAAGTGGGCAGCTGGTCTTATTCCAATCGCCACAGCCACATCCTGGCAGGGGTGAGCGCAGAGGCTGGTGCCAAGAGCGACCTCATGATTTTCAGTCCCAACATTCCTGTTTTTGCAGATAATGGGGAACTAATCAATGGGGTTGATGTGCCCCCAGATTCTGCTAAAAAGGTGAGTTCAGCTCTTAGAGTCCTTCTCATCTGCTCAGCCTCCTATTTTAATGCTTATCATTTAGGATTAGTCTTGGGACAATGTTGTTTTTGAATTGTTAGATTTTGACACTGATGGTAAATAAATTGAATTAAAAATCATTAATATTTTTTTATAAAAATATTTTTTGAATTTGAGGAGCTGCAGAAAGATGCAAAGGCAGTTTGTTGTTTAGTAAATGAATCTGTCTTATATCATGGTAAATATATAAACATGAGGTGGGTGGCACAGTGGTTATAATGCAGTATTGCAGGCTAATTCTGCCCACTGTCAGGAGTTTGATCCTCACCGGCTCAAAGTTGATTCAGCCTTCCATCCTTCCGAGGTCGGTAAAATGACGATCCAGATTGTTAGGGTGAATATACTCACTCTGTAAACCTCTTAGAAAGGGCTGCAAAGTTCTGGGAAGTGTTATATAAGTCTAAGTGCTATTGCTATTAAATCATAAACTCTTCATCTTATATTATCATTTTCCGCTGCCAAATTATTCTTCAGATGAACAATAATGCATAATTTTTCCCGTGTTGATAGTATTGTTAGTTGATGAATCAATTCTCAATGAGATGCCTTTTTTGTGACAATATTTATGGCTAGTGTGTGGATTGCAAATTCTCCCAATGTTATTAACCTTTTAGATGCACAGAACCATATTTGTAAGTTGATTTGGGGCTTCTATCTTATTAATATAGTGTTGGTAAATTTAGAAATCGAATGTATTGTAAAGAGGTTAACAGCTGGATTGCTCATTTGTAATACAGAAATGATAACTAATAAATGGATAGTCCCATCCCTAGAATAATCAAAGGTTACCTTGTACTAGAGCTCTCTAATCCAAATTGGAATGGCCTTCTCAGTTTAATAACCATTAGGTGGATTCTTTTATCCTGTTTTTATTGCAAAATCTGCAGTGTCATGCATTTTGAGGTTGGAAGGAATCAAGTGATGTTCCCAAGCCAAGGTCCCAACCAATACTTAAATTCTATAATTCTCTTCATATCTTTGAGAATGGTGTCAACTTAGTACGTGCTCTTGGAGTGGGGAAAGGATTGTGTCATATAAAAAACCCAGGTCTTTATTTTATGCAATTCAATTCTATCTGAGAAAACAGATGAAATATGAAGGGATTGGAGAAGGAAAATCCTTGCAACATTCAACAAAATAAGATTTGGAGATCTAAGGTTTTGACAGCCTGAGATTGGTATTCTATTTCTATAGAAACAGAAATTTCCCAGAAAAGAAGCCAGAGCCAAGAAAGACAAAGAGATCAGGTCCGAAACTAACAAGGAATTTCGAGGAACTTCTAGAAGAGACCAGAAGCAGTACTACAAGATCTGTGAGAACATGTAAATGGAAACAGATGTGGGGAAAAAGTGAATATCTTAAAAAAACTCTCCAAACTCAAAAGGAGGTTCCAACTTTGAATTGCACTAATGGGGAGATAGTAACTGATTCAAAGAACTCAATCCAAAGTGAAAGGAATCACAGCAGTATGTGTTCCACTGTTTTGAGGAAGCTTCACCAGATCCATTTGTATTTGTCCATTTTGGGTCAGTTTCCAAAAGGAGGAGGAGGAGAAGGTGGTAGTGCTACGATTATAGAAGGTCCTGGAGATAACTGGTTATTTGGACTTCTTTCAATCAGGTTTTTGGCCTGGACATAGCTTGGTTATCCTGGTGTATGACCTTTGGTAGAACTAGGATGGTGGTTGTGCAATCAAGCTTGTTCTTCGTTTTCAGATAATATAATTTTATTAAACTTATTGGAGTATAAAATACAAATGAAAACAGTGGGAAAAGGGGAAAGAGGGAAAGAGAGGTGTAGGATGAAGAAAAAGCATTAACTTCTAAATTTTTTAGAGCAGTAGAATGAACACAATAACATTACAATGTCAACTTTAATGAAAATAGTGGGGAAAGGGGAAAGAGAAGTGTAGTATGAAGAGGAGAAAGGAAACAAGCATTAAGTTGTGACAATTTATTGGGTGTTAAATACCAATGGTACATCGTTTTATAAAAAAAGTATAGTTCAATTTATTTTTTTCAATGTAAATTTCAAACCCTTTGTCCACATGTTCCCATTGTTCAAGCATTATATTAAACCACAAATTCTTTGCCCACTGAATTTTGCATTGCTTCATATATTCATTCTCCAAGTTTAATTTCAATGACAGTTTATAAACCTTAGCAATATGTTCATCATTACCACACAATACGATTTCAAATTCATAGTTTTCTGTGTAGTTTAAATCTTTCTTTTAATTGTATATAAGTAAACGAAGGACAGATACATTCTTCTGACTCTTAACTCTTCTTAAGATCTGGGTTGATGCAGTGGTTAGAATGCAGTATTGCAGTCTAATTCTGCGGATTGCCAGGAGTTCGATCCTAATTGGCTCAATGTTGACTCAGCTTTCCATCCTTCTGAGGTTGGTAAAATGAAGACCCAGATTGTTGAGGGTAATACGCTGACTCTGTAAACTGCTTAGATAGGGCTATAAAGCACTGTGAAGCTGTATATAAATCTAAGTCCTATTGCTATTTAAATTTAATAGTAGTTTTACCTTGAATGAAAGTTATTATTTGACCATAAGCCCACCAGTCTAGCTCACTATTGGTCTTTTCTGAAAAAAACGTCCTAGGGTGACACCCAAAGCAGTACCTTTATAGAGAATCTTGTTTTATTATGATTACAAAACCTTCGGATGTTACAACAAAATGATTCTTAAAGTCAAGATTCATTTTAACCTTGTCATACCACAAGTAGGCATGCCATCCAAATCTTAATTCATGTCCCTCTAATTCAAGTAATCTTCTTGTTTTGGAGAGTCTCCTACTTTCATAAAGTCCAAGCAGCAAATATCAAAGTACAATTTCAACCTAAAGCTCCTCTTTCTTTGGCAATTATCGGTTTTTCCCCGTGCCATATGAATTTAAAATATCTTTTTGCCAGTGTTTAAATGGGATATCAGGTTGACAATATTGGTAAAGTCTGAAATAAAAATAACGTCTTTGATAAAACATCAATAAAAACTATCAAATCTTAATAAGGTCTTTTTTAATGCAATTCCATGCAAGTACAAAATTGTTTTGAAATAGTTTGGAGTTTGTCTTTGTCCATATAACTCCAAGGTATTTAATCCTTTTCTCCATCTTAAAACCTGACTCTCTTGTCAATATTTCATGTTCTTGATAAGCCATATTCTTAACATGCATTTTTGTTTTCTGTTTATTTGTTCTGAAGCCTGCTAAAGCTCCAAAGTCTTTTA
The DNA here is from genome assembly GCF_964194415.1 of Vipera berus. NCBI lineage: Eukaryota > Metazoa > Chordata > Lepidosauria > Squamata > Viperidae > Vipera > Vipera berus. The sequence goes on along the minus strand of NC_138204.1, from coordinate 120,392,223 downwards.
GCTTCTTTGTCAAGTGTTTTGGGGTCTTGCAAGAATATGTAACTAACTCATCAGTGAAAACCCTCGATTTATAAACTTCTTTTCTGATTTTTATTCCCGTAATGTTCGTATCCTCTCAGATATCGCTATTCAAAACTTCTAACACTTACATAAATAACAGGGGAGATAGAGGACATCCTTGTCTCGTATTCTTTTGAATTTCACATATTTTAGTTAAATCTTCATTAATGATAACATTTGCTTACTATGATGGGTATATCGCCCTAACCCCTTGGATAAATTGGTTCAGTAAGGGTGCAGTGTCTGACAGAAATTTCAAGTTGAATGATTTTTTCCCCTTCATTCACTGCGGTTTTTATCTTCATGGAGTCTGTCCTTTTAAAAGACTGTAAATCATGAGAAACAGTTTTTAAAGAGATAAGCAACTCTATGCAACTTTCTGTTACTTTTTCTGCCATCTTCAGTTGTGAGTTAGGAAAAAAAATCATGATTCTATAGTTCTTGAACTCAAACAAGATATTTCATTGTGGATGAGTAGGATGATTTTTGTTTTCATTTTTTCTTAATATCATTGTTTATCAGTAAGGTAAAGGTAAAGGTTCCCCCGCACATGCGTGCTAGTCGTTTCCGATTCTAGGGGCCAGTGCTCATCTCCGTTTCAAAGCCGAAGAGCCAGCGCTTGTCCGAGGACGTCTCCGTGGTCATGTGGCTGGCATGACTAAACGCCAAAGGCGCACAGAATGCTGTTACCTTCCCACTGGAGTGGCCCCTATTTTTCTACTTGCATTTTTACGTGCTTTCGAACTGCTAGGTTGGCAGAAGCTGGGACGAGTATCAGGCGCTCACTCTGTTACGCGGCACTCAGGGTTCGACCCGTTAAACTGCCGACCTTCTGATAGACAAGCTCGGCGTCCTAACCCACTGAGCCACCACGTCCCTTTTTGTTTATCAGTATATACCACTAATTTAAACAATGACAAAGGTGATAACTTAATCCATTAAACTGGTGGATAATTAAAATTATAAATTCAGCATATCACCATTACTAAGTAAAAGACCCACAATACATTTTTGTGGCTAGGATCCCACAGCAGTGTCACAGACCCGGTTCAACCAGATAAGAAACTTCATCACAGATAATAATTAAGCTATATGAAACAGCTGATTGTCCATAATCTAAGTTAGTCTTCTATCTGTAGTGATTCAAATACTTAGCTTCCCCTTCTCTTTAATTAACAAGTTCTTTGTGTATCTCTTTATGACCTTGAAAGTGATATTGAATATTAACATAATATTCAATAACCAACACTGACTTAGCTTACTTTTCACATGTAGTATAGTACCAAAACGTTGTTTCAATGCCTAGTATCTTCCTCCCAAAAAGGAAATAGAATAGAATAGAATAGAGCTGGAAGGGACCTTGGAGGTCTTCTAGTCCAGCCCCCTGCTCAGGCAGGAGAACCTATACCGTCTCAGACAGGTGACTATCAAGCATCTTTTTAAAAATCTCCAGTGATGGAGCACCCATAAAGTTGTTTCAGTGCCATATAATTTATTTTCTAAATTATAGAAAGTAGTAATTGCATTACATTTAAAGCCCTATCAAGTACTATATCCAAGGCTGGGCAAAATAGTATAGTTTTGGATAAATTCAAAAAAGTGCTAATAAGGGCAATAAGGGTTATGGGGGTGGAAAGAAAAGAGAAATTGAAAAATGCGTTTATAATCTTAAGATAAGAAAATGTGATTGAGGACGCATTTTAATAGCATCCTTGAAGAAGCTGAAGGCATATCATACGGAAGAGACCTTTGACTTGTTTCCTTGGTCCCAAGGTGGAGGAAATAAAACACGCACAGACAAACATTCATTGTCAGATGGTTTCTATACCTGGGCTACTCTACCTGAGGAAACAAAAACTACAGTAAAGGTTTGTATAAAAAAACCTGATTGATCCTCTTGATTCAAGGCTGACTAGTGGTGACTGAGTTCATGAATTTTTCCCCTCAAGGCTAATGAGGTTGATTTGCTACTGTTTTCTTCTGAGCTATGAAAAGTAAAGGTACAAATTCCTTCATGAGGGTTAGATGTTCAGTAGGTCTGTAGGGGTCTGTGTGTGTATAAAAGAAAAAAAGTGAAAAATTCTTATGTGAGGTTAGTGACATACGCATTAAATCATTTGAAATAAAAAGAGTGAAGTTTGAATTTCACTATCTTTTTCCTTCTCAAAAGATTTATTACAAAATTAAATAAGCTAAACAGGAGTCATATGAAATACACGGATAAGATTCATTACAACATGTAATCTATTTCAGGAATAAGCCAGTTAAGACATCACATGAGAACTTGCTTGTCATTTGTCTAATATGTTCAAGAGCTGCATATCCAGCCAAGATCTCAGAACTTAAACTGGAAAGGTTCTTCTGCTTTCATAGCATTTGAATACCCTATTGCGGTTCTTTGTAATTAATGTTACACTGTTTGTCATCTTGGTCAAAAGTCTGATTCAAATGGTTTGGAACTAATTCAACTTTCCCCTATCTATCTGGTGCTCATCTATTGGGAACAATGGGAGATGGCCAGAGAAGCAGATAAATATTCATTCCATTATAGTGCACTTTCACAGAACCACCAAGGGCTGAATATAAGATCTAAATCATAATAGTTAAAGAACAAAAGAAGTAAAATTACACATCAGAGATACATAAAGAAATAGCACCCCCTCCCATCACAGAGGCTGAATAAAGAATGGAGGTCTGTTTCTCCATTTTGAAATGCGGTCACAAGAGGTCGCTGTTTCCTAAGGAAACCTAAGTGAAACTGAAAATGCAGAGCCCCTCCCTTAAAGGGACAGACGTTCCTGACGGCCAGATCCGCAAGGGAAATATCGAACAACAGAGAAATTACAAGCCAAGATCCAACCTATGAAAGAATTGCCAGTATGCCTGGGCTACGTGGGCTCCGCTCCTGACCCCTTGAAGGCAAGGTATTTAGAGAAAAGGAGCAGAGCTTGCGGGTGCTGTGCCTGTGTCTGCGATGCTTACCTGGCCGAAGGGGCTGCTGCAGCTGCTTCTGCTCCAGACTGTCTGGAAAATGGGGAGCGGCCAGCTCCATTATTCTGTGCTGGAGGAATCCCAGCACGGCACCTTTGTGGGCCGCATCGCCCAGGATCTGGGGTTGGAGGTGAGCGAGCTGGTGCCTCGGATGTTCCGGATGCTGTCCAAAGGAGTGAAGGACTATTTTGAGGTAAACCTGCAGAATGGGATCTTGTTTGTAAATTCCCGGATAGACAGGGAGGAGCTGTGTGCCAAGACCGCAGACTGTGTCCTTCATCTGGAGGTGATTGTGGAGAAACCTCTGAGGTTCTTCCATGTGGAGGTGGAAGTCAAAGACATGAATGACAATGCTCCTGTCTTCTCTGCCAGGGAACAGATCCTGAGCATGGCTGAATTCACAACAGCATCTGGTACCCGATTCCCCTTAGAGAGAGCATCTGATGCAGATATTGGTACTAATGCTCTGTTAACTTACAAGCTCACTACAAACAATCATTTTGCTCTTGATTCAGGAAATGATGAAGATGGGAGTAAATCTGTAGGACTTGTGTTAAAGGTTCCACTTGACAGGGAGGAGAGCCCTGTGCATCATTTAGTACTGATAGCCACTGATGGGGGTGAACCAAAACTCACAGGAACTCTTCAGCTGGTCATCAATGTGCTGGATGTTAATGACAACCCTCCTGTATTTAATCAATCTGTTTATAGGATAAAGTTGCTAGAAAATACAGCTAGTGGGTCATTAGTTATTACTCTGAATGCAACAGACTTAGATGACGGGATTAATAGTGAAATCTCTTATTTTTTTAGTAATACCCTACCTCTTGATATCACAAAGCTATTTACTATGAATTCTGAAACAGGTGAAATCAGAGTGAATGGAAAATTGGACTATGAAGATACTAATTGCTATGAACTTCAAATTGTTGCAGAAGATAAAGGCAGTTCACCATTATCAGGACATTGTGAAGTTTTTGTTGATGTATTGGACATAAATGACAATATTCCAGAGTTATCTGTGAATTCTTTCTCTGTGCCACTGCCAGAGGACTCCCCTCCAGGGACTGTGGTAGCCATCCTCAGTGCTTCTGACAGGGATTCTGGCACCAATGGACAAATCAACTGTTTCCTCTTGCCCCCTGGAGTACCCTTCAAACTCGAGTCCACATTCAAGAACTACTACTCCCTGATTGTTGGTGGAGTCCTAGATCGAGAGCAGGTGGCTGAGTATAGGATGGTTGTGACAGTTGAAGATCAGGGAGTTCCACCCCTGTCTTCTAGCATCAGCCTCTTAGTGCCTATTGGTGACATAAATGATAATGCTCCAGCCTTCACACGGTCCTCCTACACAGTCTTTGTGAAGGAGAACAATCCTCCTGGTGCTCACATCTTCACAGTATCTGCCTCGGACCCAGACGTAGCTGAGAATGCCCTGATCACCTATTGGATAGACGAGAAGCTGTGGCCATTGTCAAGCTACATCTCTGTACATTCAGAGAATGGAAAGCTCTATGCTCTGCAGTCCTTGGATTATGAGGAGTTGAAACTGCTGGAATTCCAGGTGAGAGCCAAGGATGCTGGCATGCCCTCCTTGTGTGGCAATGCAACTGTTCAGGTCTTTGTGCTGGACGAGAATGACAATGCACCTGCCGTGTCCAGATCATCAGAAGAGAACGTGATTCTTCTAGTGGTCCCTGTGATGCCTGGGCATATTGTAGGCAAGATCCATGCCTTGGATGCGGATTCTGGGTACAATGCGTGGCTCAGGTACGAACTGGTTGAAGAAAGCAGTGGTCCATGGTCTCTGGGGCAGTATAGCGGTGAGGTGAGTACCAAATATCCTCTGGATGAGTCAGAAGGAGGCAAAATCCAGAGTGTTCTGGTTCTGGTGAAGGACCATGGAAAACCTCAGCTCTCAGTCACAGCCACCCTGAGTGTGTCACTGGTGACAAATGGTCAGACAATCAAATCGGATATTAATCTTCGAAAGCCAGTGGAGACCTTCGTGCCTTTGGTGGACTCGATCAACGTCTATCTGATCATTGCCATCTGCTCTGTTTCCAGCCTCTTCTTGCTTGCCACTCTCATCTACGTGGCCCTGCGATGTCACTGCAAGGCAAAGGAATCCATGGTTTATGGCCCTGGCATGGCCACCCTGGTCTGTGCCAGTGAAGTGGGTAGCTGGTCCTATTCTAATCGCCATAGCCACATCCTGGCAGGGGTGAGCGCAGAGGCTGGTGCCAAGAGTGACCTTATGATTTTCAGTCCCAACATTCCCGTTTTTGCAAATAATGGGGAAGTTAGGAGTGGGACAGAATTGCTCCCAGATTCAGCTAAAGAGGTGAGTTTCTATTTTTGTTTGACATTCATTCAAAATCATATTTCTGTTTTATCACTTTAGGATTAGTCTTCTATTATCTATCTATCTATCTATCTATCTATCTATCTATCTATCTATCTATCTATCTATCTATGTCTATCTGTCTGTCATTTTACATTTACAATAATGGTCACTAGTACCTGGTTTTCTAATCTGGATGTTTATTTACAAATCTATACTATTTTTGTAAGGAAATATTTTTGGAATGATAGTGGTATTCAAAGATATGCTTCAAAATCATATTTAATTTTCTGTATGATATAAAAATAAATTTTATTCTTCTATTTGTCTTATATTAATTCTAAGCAGATTCTAGCAATGTTTCTCAGACTTGGTAACTTTCAGATATGTGGACTTCAACTCCCAGAATTCTCAGCAACAGGAATTATTGGAGATGAAGCCCCTACCCTTTTAAGCTGCCAAGGCTGGGAACTGAAATACTAATCTGTAGCTCATCAAGCAGTCAACCAATACATTCTAGAAATCGACACAGAGTTTTGCAGGACAATTTTTATCAGGCTAGCCTTTTTTTTCATTAAATAACTTCCTGAGTAAATTGGTGGGAATAGGTGATGTCCCATAAGGTTTTCTTGGGAACAATATAGATGCGGTCTGCCATAGCCTTTGGCTATATTTTGTTAGCCTCCCAATTTAGCCCATAACCCAGATGTCTCTGGTTGCTCTCTAATCCAAATACTCAAGATATTCAGATGTAACAATTTGAGAACCCATAGGCTCCCAATAGAAAATGGGTGAAATCTTGGGAGATGCAGTTCCAAGACTATCTCCTGATGAGTGAAGAAAATAAAAACTGTTCTCAAAAATGTGGATTGGATCGTTTCTTAAATAGATGAATCCTTATACACAGTGAGGATTTAAGATCTAGCAGGAGGTTTAAGATCTTTTGGCCTTCAACAGTTCATTGCTGCAGACATGTAAATATTGCCTTTGTGGGTTGGCAATCTTGGTTAACTTCTTTGATGGCTACAGAAGGCCAATGTTTGAAAGTAAACACCAGCATTTGCTCAATAGATCTACTGTTAATATTTCAATTACAGAAAAAGCTTTTTGGTGAAAGTTAGGATTTCTGTTTTAGAAAACTAATTTCTAATTTTTTCGTAAGCAAATGTATTAAAGGCTTCTAGACATCTGTGAAGGCCAACTTGGGATAGAGAAAAGAGAGCAGCAACATCTGCATAGAATGGAGCAAAAATAGGCTGGTGGAATTTAGATTTAGAAAGAGGCAAGAACATATCGTTGGTAACACAATAGAGAAGTAAAAATATATTGCTGCCTAGCTTCTTTAAAGATAAAATGGGCAGGCTATTCCTTATTGCTCCTGTATCTGATTTGCCTAAAGGTATTATCATGTAACAGTATTTTCAGCCTTAGCAGACAGTAGACTCTGTAGGGCAGATAGGCAGAAGATTAGAAGAGCACATCCAAAAACACCAACCAGCAGTCAGAATACACAATGAAAGCTCCTTAATAAACACATGGACAGTCTCATACAGAATTTCAACTGGGAAACTATGAACCTAGACCAGGGGTCTGCAACCTTGACAAGTTTTAAGAATCATCGATTTCAGCTCCCAGAATTCCTCAGCTAGCATAGCCAGCCGAGGAATTCTGGCAGCTGAAGTCCACGAGTCTTAAAGTTGTCAAAGTTGCAGATCCCTGACCTAGACCAAGCTAAATCCAAAAATGCTATAGCAGATATGTCAAACACAAGGCCCGGGGCCCCGATCCAGCCCGCGAAGTGGTTTCATGTGGCCCACGAAGCCATCCTGGAAACAGTGAGGGAACGGCCTCCGCTGCCTTGGCCCTGGCCCAGAGACCCTCCTTCTGCCAGAGACCCCCAGATATGTCCCACTCCTGCCCAGGCCCCGATAGGCACCCTCGATGCGAACAATGTAGAGCTGGCCATGCCCACCCAGTAGGCCATACGCACTCTAGCCATGCCCACCCAGTAGGCCACGCCCACCCTGGCCATACCCACCCGGCCCCTTGAGGGCAACCGCAATGCTGATGCGGCCCTCAATGAAATTGAGTTTGACACCCCTGCGCTACAGTATAGAATTTGTGGAAGCTTGGGACCCAGACAAATCAGTCATCAACAGACACAAAGAGTTAAACCACAACTGTATGCCATCAAAGAGACAATAAAAAGTTAAAAGAAGGGAAAAGCCGAAAACACATCCTCTTCAACAGTCAACACACCCAGATAAGCAGGGATTAACAGCAGAGAACGAAGCAGAAAACAACACCCTAATCAAGGAACCACCAAGGAGAAAACCACACCCCCACCAGCAAGGCAAGCTACTGTAAGAGAGCAAAACTCACATTCCCTAGCACTGGTGATATTACCTAGTTAGGTAATAAAAGGTCTGCAAGCAAACAACCACCTCCAGAAGCAGCAAGGACTCCATACTTCATCCCTGAGCTACATATATTCTCTTCTATTGGCAGACAGTAGTCAACAGATAAAGCAAGTAATTTCCTCCACACTCTATCCTGAAAAACTGAACAAAAAGCCACTTTCTGGTTGACAAAGACAGGATGAAAGAGTGTTTGCCAACCTGAGCTACTTTAAGATGTATAGGGTTCAACTCTGGAATTCTCCAGCCACGGCTATGGCTAAGAATTCTATAAGTTGAATGTCAACGTTGCTCAGGTTGGGAAAACTGGCATAAAGGCGGGCCTCTTGGAAAGGCTTGATTATTCCTTAGCAAGATGTACCTGGCTAAGGGTACCTAGCCTCTCAAAAAAAACTTCAGCCATGTTTTGGTGAGGCTGGCTATCCTTCTTCAGGATAAGATTGAATGATGAAAGGTGGTCTCTGTCTATATGGGAATGTATAATAAAATCTCCATAATGGGCAACAAGTCTTTATCGTATTAACATATAATCAAAGGCAGTTGCCTCTCTGGTGGCTGGAAGTAACTTCTCTCTATATACCCCCTGGAGTCAAGCCTTTTAGTAGCTAGAGCCCAAATATCACGTCCAGGTGAAATAAACTCCAGCCTTCAGGACTAATGCTTCAGTTTTTGAAGCATTGCAGAATAAATTGAGTCATCTAATATGAAAAGAAAGTGGCATGTTCAAATAATCACTGAATACCATTCTAAAGTGAGAATTGCCTGATGCTGTTCCTGAGTTTGTGCACTGGACTATTGGTTTGGATAGCTGGTGTCCTTGAGGAGCAATCACAGAAAAGAGAAGGTTGACAAATTCTTCAAAGCACCTGAGGGCAGGACAAGAAGCAATGGGTGGAAGCTCATTAAAGAGAAATCCAACCTGGAACGAAGGAGAAATTTCCTAACAGTGAGTATAATTAATTAGTGGAACAGCTTATATCCAGGAATTGTGATAATCCATCGCTGAGATCTTCAAGAAAAGATTGGACAGTTATTTGTCTGGGATGCAATCAGGTCTCCTGCCTTGAGCAGGGGATTGGAGTAGAACAGTGGCCCCCAACATTTGGGCATAGGGACCAGTTCCAGAAGAGAGGTTTTTCCACGGACCAGAGAGGGTGTGGTTTCATTTGTTGCCTGAATCCTGCAAATGGGGCTTTGCTTGTTTGTGTGGCCTGGTTTCTGGGATGCCGCATCCTGGTGCTGGTCCACAGACTGGGAGGTGGGGACCCCTGGACTAGAAGACCTCCCAGGTCCCTTGCAGCTCTATGATTCTGTGTTTTCTATGATCCCAGTTAAAATGGCTGTTAGAAATCTTTCTGTGAGGCAGGAAGATATACTATGATTAGGGGCCCAATTTTTAAGTCAATGATCAGTGCTAAGGAGTCACAGGAATGGAAAGAGATCAGGTACAGAATTTAGAGGAAATAAGAATGCTGACCCTTCCAAGAGCTTGTCTACTTTTCTGATTGCATGTTGCAGTGAGAAAAAAAAATGCACAGAGGTTATCCAATTCCAAGAGTTCTAAATCAAACTGGTTCAGGAAAAAGGTAAAATTGGGCTCAATCTATTTCAGACATGTCAAACACAAGGCCCAGGGGCCGGATCCAGCCCACGAAGTGGTTTCATGTGGCCTGCGAAGCCATCCTGGAAACAGTGAGGGAACGGCCCCCACTGCCTTGGCCCTGGCCCAGAGACCCTCCTTCTGCCAGAGACCCTCAGATCTGTCCCACTCCTGCCCAGGCCCCCATAGGCACCCTTGATGCGAACGATGTAGAGCTGGCCATGCCCACCCAGTAGGCCATATGCACTCTAGCCATGCCCACCCAGTAGGCCACGCCCACCCTGGCCATACCCACCCTTCCCCTTGAGGGCAACCGCAATGCTGATGCGGCCCTCAATGAAATTGAGTTTGACACCCCTGATCTATTTAGTTTGCCAATCTGCTATGTTCCAAGATAGTAACTGTGCAGAAGGTAAAATGATAAATGTCATAATTGGAGCTAGCCAATTATGGCATCCAATACAGCTAACGCTGAGCTGGCTAATAGACTTAAGTGTCAGCTTGATGGCCTGCATATTTATTAACTATAGCTGGCTTGAAACTTTTACTTAAAACAAGTTGATTAACAGGTCCTCACCAGACTGGAGGCAATTATGAAAGGTTAAGTTCCTGTGACCACTTTGTTGTTAGTTGTGAAGTCGTGTCTGACCCATCGCGACCCTATGGACAATGTTCCTCCAGGCCTTTCTGTCCTCTACCATCTTCTGGAGTCCATTTAAGCTCACGCCTACTGCTTCAGTGACTCCATCCAGCCACCTCATTCTCTGTCGTCCCCTTCTTCTATTGCCCTCAATCTTTCCCAGCATTAGGCTCTTCTCCAGTGAGTCCTTCCTTCTCATTAGGTGGCCAAAGTATTTGAGTTTTAGCTTCAGGATCTGGCCTTCTAAAGAGCAGTCAGGGTTGATCTCCTCTAGGACCGACCGGTTTGATCACCTTGAGGTCCAAGGAACTCGCAGGAGTCTTCTCCAGCACCATAGTTCAAAGGCTTCAATTCTTTGGCGCTCAGCCTTTCTTATGGTCCAGCTTTCACTGCCATACATTGCAACTGGGAAGACCATAGCCTTGACTATACGCACTTTTGTTGACAGGGTGATGTCTCTGCTTTTTAGTGTGCTGTCAAGATTTGCCATGGCTTTCCTCCCAAGGAGCAAGCGTCTTTTAATTTCTTGGCTACAGTCCCCATCTGCAGTGATCTTGGAGCCCAGGAAAATAAAATCTGTCACTACCTCCATTTCTTCCCCATCTATTTGCCAGGAATTGAGAGGGCCGGATGCCATGATCTTGGTTTTCTTAATGTTTAGTTTCAACCCAAGTTTTGCACTCTCCTTCTTCACTCGCAACAAGAGGCACTTTAGTTCCTCTTCACTTTCTGCCATTAGAGTGGTATCATCTGCATATCTTAGGTTGTTGATGTTTCTTCCGGCAATCTTAATTCCAACTTTTGATTCATCTAGCCCTGCCTTTCTCATGATGTGCTCTGCATATAAGTTAAATAGGCAAGGCGACAGTATACAGCCTTGCCGGACTCCTTTCCCAATTTTGAACCAATCAGTGGTTCCGTGTCCAGTTCTCACTGTTGCTTCTTGGCCCGCATATAGGTTTCTCAAGAGACAAATAAGATGGTCTGGTACGCCCATCTCTTTAAGGACTTGCCACAGTTTGTTATGATCCACACAATCAAAGGCTTTAGCATAGTCAATGAAGCAGAAGTAGATGTTTTTCTGGAACTCTCTAGCTTTCTCCATGATCCAGCGTATGTTAGCAATTTGATCTCTAGTTCCTCTGCCTCTTCGAAATCCTGCCTGTACTTCTGGTAGTTCTCGATCCACATACTGCTGGAGTCTAGCTTGTAGAATTTTAAGTATAACTTAATAAGCATGAGGAATGAGTGCAATGGTGCGATAGTTTGAACATTCTTTGGCACTGCCTTTCTTTGGAATTGGAATGTAAGCTGATCTTTTCCAATCCTGTGGCCACTGTTGAGTTTTCCAAATTTGCTGGCAAATTGAGTGTAGCACTTTTACTGCATCGTCTTTTAAGATTTTGAATAGCTCAGCTGGAATACTGTCACCTCCACTAGCTTTGTTGTTGCTCAGCTTTTCTAAGGCCCACTTCACTTCACATTCTAGGATGTCTGGCTCGAGGTCAGTGACCACCACATTGTGATTATCAGGGACGTTAAGCTCATTCTTGTATAGTTCTTCTGTGTAATTTTGCCACCTCTTCTTAATCTCTTCTGCCTCTGTTAGGTCCCTGCCATTTTGGTCCTTTATCATGCCCATTTTTGCATGAAACGTTCCTTTCATCTCTCCAATTTTCTTGAAAAGATCTCTGGTCCTCCCTATTCTATTGTTTTCTTCTATTTCTTTGCATTGTTCATTTAAGAAGGCATTCTTATCTCTTCTAGCTATTCTTTGGAATTCTGCATTTAATTGGGCGTATCTTTCTTTTTCTCCCTTGCCTTTCGCTTCCCTCCTTTCCTCAGCTATTTGCAAAGCTTCCTCAGACAGCCATTTTGCTTTCTTGCATTTCTTTTTCTTTGGGATGGTTTTGGCTGCTACCTGTTGTACAATGTTGCGAACCTCTGTCCATAGTTCTTCAGGCACTCTGTCTATCAGATCTAATTCCTTAAATCTATTTGTCACCTCTACTGTATATTGAACAGGGATATGATTTAATTCATACCTGACTGGCCTAGCGCTTTTCCCTACTTTCTTTAATTTAAGCCTAAACTTTGCAACAAGAAGCTCATGGTCTGAGCCACAGTCAGCTCCTGGTCTTGTTTTTACTGACTGTATAGAGCTTCTCCATCTTTGGCTGCAGAGCATATAGTCAATCTGATTTCTGTGTTGACCATCTGGTGATGTCCATGTGTAGAGCCGTCTCTTGGGTTGTTGGAAAAGAGTGTTTGCTATGACCATCGTATTCTCTTGACAAAATTCTATCAGCCTGTGCCCTGCTTCATTTTGTACTCCAAGGCCAAACTTGCCTATTATTCCAGTTATCTTTTGGCTTCCTACTTTAGCATTCCAATCCCCCATGATGATAAGGACATCATTTTTGGGTGTTAGTTCTATAAGGTGCTGTAGGGCTTCATAGAACCGGTCAATTTCATCCTCTTCAGCACCGGTGGTTGGGGCATAGACTTGGACTACTGTGATATTGAATGGTTTGCCTTGGATTCGAACTGAGATCATTCTGTCGTTTTGAGGATTGTATCCCAGTATTGCTTTTCCTACTCTTTTATTGACTATGAAGGCTACTCCATTTCTTCTGAGGGATTCTTGCCCGCAGTAGTATACCTGATGGTCATCTGAATTAAATTCACCCATTCCTGTCCATTTTAGTTCGCTGATACCTAAGATGTCGATGTTTAGTCTTGTCATCTCTTGTTTGACCACGTCCAGCTTTCCTTGATTCATGGATCTTACATTCCAGGTTCCTATGGAGAAAAAATCTTTACAGCATCGGACTTTCCTTTCACCACCAGACATATCCACAGCTGAGCGTCCTTTCGGCTTTGGCCCAGTCGCTTCATTCTTTCTGGCGCTACTAGTACTAGCCCTCTGCTCTTCCCCAGTAGCATATTGGACGCCTTCCGACCTGAGGGGCTCATCTTCCAGCGTCATATCGTTTTGCCTTTTGGTACTGTCCATAGGGTTTTCATGGCAAAGATACTGGAGTGGTTTGCCATTTCCTTCTCCAGTGGATCACGTTTTGTCAGAACTCTCTGCTATGACCTTTCCGTCTTGGGTGGCCCTGCACGGCATAGCTCATAGCTTCATTGAATTATGCAAGCCCCTTCGCCACGACAAGGCAGTAATCCATGAAGGGGCTGTGACCACTACTTGGCAGGAAATCAGAGGACTCCTGATTTTACATGGTTAAATCAGTTTCCATTTTTAAAAATTCATTTAGTATACATGAAGAGGGGGGAAAATACAAATACAAAAATACAACTTGTTGCAAGGTTGAGTACTGATAGTTTTCTAGGTATTGTCAATTAACTTGCTTTATGTGCATTGTTGAAATTATGATGTCAGTATCATTATGGCAAGCAAAAAGGAAATAGATTTCTATGATTATTCAATTCCTCATAAATTAAAAAATATTCTCAATGAAAGACTCAGTTAGACATCAAATATTTTGGAAATTCATATACTGCTTGGCTTTTCATTTATCTGAATTATTTAAGAACTCCATACCCTGGGCAAGAAACAGAAAGTAACACGAATAGTATTTCATATTTATCTCTTATCTTTTATGTACATTGTTGGTACTCGTGTTTTATTATTCTTCATGTTGCTCATAACTAGTTCACATAGTTTGAAGCCAATTCATTGTTCTCTCAATGGCACCATAGTACACCTGTGAACAATGGATGAGATCACAAAACTTACAGATAGTTACATGTCTCATTCCTGTCCATATAAATAAAAGTACCAAATATATATATAATGGGGTGACTTAATATAATATTTAATTACATTTTTAATGACTGCAGGGGGTAAATCTCTTATATTTGGGTTAGCTTTTCTTTTTTATTATTTTATTTTTTTTTAATTGAAAAGTTTTAACATACAATTTTCCTTTAAAACCCCCCCTCCCCCTCCCTTCTCCCTCCCCCCCTACCTCTCCCCCCTCCCCCCTCCCCCCCCCCGACTTCCCAGAGCTAAATACAAGGTATATAAAAAAAAAACAATCATAAACAACCATATACTAACAACTATAAACTCTAAAATCCATCACTCTCTAGCTTATATAGGATAAAACAAACCTTAGTAATATTGAATATATATAAAAAAAACTAAAAGAAAAAAAGAAAAAAAGAAAGAAGACTCATTCAAATGCTACATAAAACTTCTTAACCCTATACTTGTTCTGGATAAACTCAATCCATTTTCTCCATTCCATAATATAGCGTTCTTGCGAGTGATCTTTCAAATAGGCCGAAATCTTCGCCATTTCTGCCAGGTCGGAAACCTTTAAAGTCCACTCTTCTATGGTCGGCAGTTCCTCTTTCTTCCAATACTGACCTATGAAAAGTCTTGCTGCCGTAATAAAATTCAACATCAACTTAGTGTCCACAACTGTGGCATCTGTAATTATTCCCAACAAAAAAAGTTGCGGACAAAACTTTATCCTCTGTTTAAAAATCTTCTGCATGTTCCACCAGACTTTTATCCAAAAAGCCTTAACCTTTTTACAAGTCCACCATATGTGAAAATATGTTGCGTCTTCATCACCGCACCTCCAACATTTAGGCTGATAATTCGGATACATACTTGCAAGCTTTTTAGGATCTAGATGCCATCTATAAAACATTTTGTAAAAGTTCTCTCTTAGATTTTGAGCTTGTGTGAATTTTACGTTCCTCACCCAAATCTTTTCCCACGTGTCCATTGTGATTACTTCCTGGATGTTTTGGGCCCATTTTATCATACAATCCTTAACAAGTTCTGTTTCCGAATCAATCTCTATCAGCGCAAGATATATCCGTTTAATATGTGCGGGTCCCTGATTTCTAATTTGCTTTATCAAATTTTCATCAGTCATTGTAAAACCATTTTTCTGGTCTTCTTTCCACCTGGCCCGTAACTGAGTATATTGAAACCAGTTTTGAACAACCTTCTCTTCTCGCAAGAGGCTATATGATTTCAAACACCAGACATTTCTTTCCAAACTTAGGATCTCCTTGTACGTAGTCACATCATGTTTGAAACCAGCATGTATATTTTCTATTGCGTGTTTTGGAATTGCCCATAGTGGTATCTTGCAATCTAACTTATGTCTATACTTCTTCCAGACTCTCAGCAATGCCTGTCTTAAAATATGCACTCTAAACACATTGTCTACCTTCTTATCATACAACAAATATGCATGCCAGCCAAACAACAAGTCATGGTCCTCAAGATTTAATAATCTCTCTTGTGTCAAATTAATCCAATCACTTATTCCTACTAATGCAGCAGCTTCATAATATAATTTAAAATTGGGCATTTTAAGCCCACCTCTCTCACGAGTATCCTGCATAATCTTAAGTTTAACTCGTGGCTTTTTCCCTGCCCACACAAATTTATTGATACCTCGCTGCCATTCCTCCAAATTAGAATCTTTCTTAAGAATCGGTATCATTTGAAATAAAAATAAAAATTTAGGCAGGACATTCATTTTCACTGCTGCAATCCGTCCCAACAAAGACAATTGCAATTTTCCCCAACTCTCCATTTCTTTTTGAATTTTACCCCATAGTTTTTCATAGTTATTTTTATATAACTTTGTATTAGAGGGTGACAAAAACACCCCCAAATATTTGACCCTTTTAGCAATCTCAAATCCAGTTAATCCTTCTAAAAGAGCCTTTTGCGATACTGTCATATTTCTGGCCAAAATTTTGGTTTTCTGTGTATTAACTTTAAATCCAGAAACCTTCCCATATTGTGTTATTATCTCCATCAGGTCCATAACAGAGTTCTCTGGCTGAGTCACTGTAACAACCAGATCATCTGCGGGTTAGCTTTTCTTTTATGTGGCCAGGAATGTACTTACACTGCATGTAACTGCATGAAGACTGGATAATACGTAGAAATCTGTCGTGAATACAGAATGGAAGTCTGTTTGAAATTGTGACACACAAGGCCGCTGTTTCCTAAGCCCTCCTATCACAAAGGCTGAATAAAGAATGAAGGTCTGTTTCTCTATTTTGAAATGCGGTCACAAGAGGTCGCTGTTTCCTAAGGAAACCCTCTAAGTGAAACTGAAAATGCAGAGCCCCTCCCTTAAAGGGACCGACGTTCCTGCCGACCAGATCCGCAAGGGAAATATCGAACAACAGAGAAATCACAACAAGCCAAGATCCAACCTATGAAAGAATTACCAGTATGGATGGGCAACGTGGGCTCCGCTCCTGACCCCTTGAAGGCAAGGTATATAGAGAAAAAGAGCTTGCGGGTGCTGTGCCTGTGTCTGCGATGCTTACCTGGCCGAAGGGGCTGCTGCAGCTGCTTCTGCTCCAGACCGCCTGGAAAATGGGGAGCGGCCAGCTCCATTATTCTGTGCTGGAGGAATCCCAGCACGGCACCTTTGTGGGCCGCATCGCCCAGGATCTGGGGTTGGAGGTGAGCGAGCTGGTGCCTCGGATGTTCCGGATGCTGTCCAAAGGAGAGAAGGAGTATTTTGAGGTAAACCTGCAGAATGGGATCTTGTTTGTAAATTCCCGGATAGACAGGGAGGAGCTTTGTGCCAAGACCGCAGACTGTGTCCTTCATCTGGAGGTGATTGTGGAGAAACCTCTGAGGTTCTTCCATGTGGAGGTGGAAGTCAAAGATATTAATGACAATGCTCCCGTCTTCTCTGCCAGGGAACAGATCCTGAGCATGGCTGAACTCACAACAGCATCTGGTACCCGATTCCTCTTAGAAGGAGCCTCTGATGCAGATATTGGCACTAATGCTTTGTTAAATTACAAGCTCAGCCCAAACAACCATTTTGCTCTTGATTCAGGAGATGATAAAGATGAGAGTAAATCTCTAGTACTTGTGTTAAAGGTTCTGATTGACAGAGAGGAGAGTCCTGTGCATCATTTAGTACTGACAGCCACTGATGGGGGTGAACCAAAACTCACAGGAACGGTTCAGCTGGTCATCAATGTGCTGGATGTAAATGACAACCCTCCTGTATTTAACCAATCTGATTATAATATAAAGTTGCTAGAAAATACAGCTACTGGGTCATTAGTTATTACTCTGATTGCAACAGACTTAGATGAGGGGATTAATAGGGAAATCTCTTATTCTTTTCATGATAGTGTCCCTCTATATCTCACAAAGTTGTTCAGTATAAATTCTGATACTGGGGAAATCAGAGTAATTGGAAAATTAGATTATGAAAAAAGTAAGTTCTATGAACTTCCAATTGTAGCAGAAGATAAAGGCAATTCTCCATTATCAGGGCACTGTAAAGTTCTCATTGAAGTGTTG
The DNA here is from genome assembly GCF_964194415.1 of Vipera berus. Taxonomy (NCBI): domain Eukaryota; kingdom Metazoa; phylum Chordata; class Lepidosauria; order Squamata; family Viperidae; genus Vipera; species Vipera berus. The sequence continues at coordinate 120,374,832 of NC_138204.1, read as the reverse complement.
GACATAAATGACAATATTCCAGAAATATCTGTGAATTCTCTCTCTGTGCCACTGCCAGAGGACTCCCCTCCAGGGACCATGGTAGCCATCCTCAGTGCTTCTGACAGGGATTCTGGCACCAATGGACAAATCAACTGTTTCCTCTTGCCCACTGGAGTACCCTTCAAACTCGAGTCAACATTCAAGAACTACTACTCCCTGATTGTTGGTGCAGTCCTAGATCGTGAGCAGGTGGCTGAGTACAGGATGATTGTAACAGTGGAAGATCAAGGCGTTCCACCCCTGTCTTCTAGCATCAGCCTCTTAGTGCCTATCAGTGACATAAATGATAATGCTCCAACTTTCCCACAGCCCTCCTACACAGTCTTTGTGAAGGAGAACAATCCTCCTGGTGCTCACATCTTCACAGTATCTGCCTCGGACCCAGACGTAGCTGAGAATGCCCTGATCACCTATTGGATAGATGAGAAGCTGTGGCCATTGTCAAGCTACATCTCTGTACATTCGGAGAGTGGAAAGCTCTATGCTCTGCAGTCCTTGGACTATGAGGAGTTGAAACTGCTGGAGTTCCAGGTGAGAGCCAAGGATGCTGGAATGCCCTCCTTGTGTGGCAATGCGACTGTTCAGGTCTTTGTACTGGATGAGAACGACAATGCACCTGCTATGTCAGGATTATCAGAAGAGAACCTGATTCTTCTAGTGGTCCCCGTGATGCCTGGGCATATTGTAGGCAAGATCCATGCCCTGGATGCGGATTCTGGCTACAATGCGTGGCTCAGGTACGAATTGGTTGAAGAAAGCAGTGGTCCATGGTCTGTGGGCCAGTATAGCGGTGAGGTGAGTACCAAATATTCACTGGACGAGTCAGAAGGAAGCAGCAAAATCCAGAATGTGTTGATTGTGGTGAAGGATCATGGGAAGCCTCCACTTTCATCTACAGCTACTTTGAGTGTGTCACTGGTGAAAAATGCCCAGGCCATTCTAACAGAAATTCACCTCCCCAAGACAGGAAACAGCTTTGTGCCCCTGGTGGACTCAATCAACATCTATCTGATCATTGCCATCTGCTCTGTTTCCAGCCTCTTCTTGCTGGCCACTCTCATCTACGTGGCCCTGCGATGCCACTGCAAGGCAAAGGAATCCATGGTTTATGGCCCTGGCATGGCCACCCTGGTCTGTGCCAGTGAAGTGGGCAGCTGGTCTTATTCCAATCGCCACAGCCACATCCTGGCAGGGGTGAGCGCAGAGACTGGTGCCAAGAGCGACCTCATGATTTTCAGTCCCAACATTCCCGTCTTTACAGATAATGGGGAACTAATCAATGGGGTTGATGAGCCCCCGGATTCTGCTAAAAAGGTGAGTCTAGCTCTTGGAGTCCTTCTCATCCATCCAACATCCTATTTTAATCCTTTTCATTGTCCCAAAGCATACATTGTCTTGGGTCAATGTTGTTAGGTTTTGACAGTGATGGAAAATAAATTGATTTACAAATCATTGCTACTTTTTATGAAGAAATATTTTTCCAATTTGACAAGCTATGGAAAGAAAGTTGGTAGTTTGCTTGACAGTAAGTGAATCTGTCTTATAATGACAGTAAAGACAAATAGGCTCTTCACCCAATATTATCATTTTCCCATGCCGAGGTATCTTTCATCTTTGTGTTGTATACAGGTAGACATTAGTGAATGATTTTTTGTTGATAATTTTATTATTTGATGAATCTGTTGTCAATTTGATTCCTCCTTTTGTAACAATATGTCTGTTGCATGGTTTGGAAACTTGCTGAATGTTATTAATCTGCTAAGTACACAGATTTTTATTTGTAATTTTTTTATATTGTTGATAGATTTTGAAATAGAAAGTATAATATTGGAGTATAAAACTTTATTAAAATTGAATTTGGAAAATGAACATGTAAAACACGGAATGATCTAGTGGGCAAAGAATTTTGGATATAATGTGATGCTTGAACAATGGGAGAATATGTGGGTAAATGGCTTAAAATTAAATCACATTAAATTATAACCTAAAAGAAAAATTTTACAAAATAATGTGTCCCTGGTATTTAACACCAGATAAGTTATCTAGAATGTATAAAGGTATTTCAAATGAATGTTGGAAATGTAAATATAAAGATGGGACTTCTTATCATTTATGGTGGACATGTGATAAGGCAAGGAAATATTGGAGTAGGATTCATATATTAATGGAGAAAATTCTTAAAGTGAACATAAAGATTAAACCAGAAACTTTGCTTGTGGGCCTAATGGAAAGAGAACTGGAAAAAAAATTGGAATTCTGATTTTATATGTGGTGACGGCAGCGAGATTTCTCTATGCATAAAAGTGAATGGATGCCTCAATTCCTACCATGGATGAATAGCTACAAAAGCTGATGGAATTAGCAGAGATGGCCAAATTGACTGTGCTGATAAAAGAAAAGAACACAAGTACTTTTGTTTCTTCTTGGAAATGGCTTCTGGGTTTTGTGCTTGACGTGGAAAAAAATGATATTATGATTTTGGGTTTTACCAAGTAGACTGATTTGCCGATACTGAAATGGCTAGTGCATACTACTATAGAAATGTAATATAAAATGTAACTGAGATTTGATTTCAGTGTCTGATTTTACTGCAACAGGGAAAGTTGGAAGTCAATGCCTTTTATTTCTTCCCCTTCTTCACACCTTTTTTTGTTTTCCCTTTTTCTACTCTTCTCTATTATTTGCTCTTGTATTTTTACATTTTATGTTATAAATGAATAAAACTAATAAAAAGAAAAAAAGAAATAGAAAGTATAGTATTGTAAAGGGGTTAACTACTGGATAGAAATAATAAATTTATAATACTGAATTTATATCTGATAACTGGATAGTCCTATCCCTAAAATGATCAAAGTTCACCTTGTACTAGAGCTCACAAATCCAAACTGGAATGGCTGCCTCAGTTTAACAACCATTAGGTGGATTCTTTTATCCTGTTTTTATTGCAACATCTGCAGTGTCACGCATTTTGAGGTTGGAAGGAATCAAGTGATATTCCCAAACCAAGGTCCCTCCCAATCCTTACATTCTATAATTCTCTTCAAATCTTTGAGAATGGCGTCAACATAGTATGTCTGTTTGGAGTAGGGAAGGATTATGTCATATCAAAACCCAGGTATTTATCTTTTGTAATTCAATCTTATCTGAGAAAATAGATGAAATATGAGAGGATTGGAGGAGGGAAATCCTTGCAATCTTAGCAAAACAAGATTTGGGGATCAAAGGTTTTGACAACCTGAGATTTGTACTGTGTCGGCTCAGCAGTGTTTCCCAACCTTGCCAAGTTGCAGATGTGTGATCCTGAGCTTCCCGAATTCTCAGCTAAGGGCAGCTGGGAGGGAAATCTTGAGTCTGCAAGCCTACATAGCTGAAAATGATGGAGCTCAGGGAATGCCTGCTGTATTCTGAGAGACTCATGGAGCAATGAAGCAGTAAAGGCTAAAAACTTGCTTGGTTTTCAACAACATGTCAAATGGGGGCTTTATTCATTTAATCAGACATTTTTCTCAGTATAGATATGCTGAGGACTCAGTATAGTCCTTTAATTCTGTGAGGTATTTTTATCTTCACAATCTATTTTGTAAGTCTGGGATCTCTTGGTGGTACCCCATCTACGTACTCACAGTTCAACTTTCTTGAGATCAGCCAAGGTCAGCTGGGTGTTGCATCAATTTACTGAAACTGTAGGAATGATATGAACATCTTGCATACTGACTTCACCAAGGCATTTGACAAAGTATACTGATTAATAAGTTTGCTGAATGTGAACTTGATACCTTGCGAATTCAGTGAATCTATAGCTTACTTGAAATATGTATTCAAAGCAGGCTGATCAAAACCTCATCAAACTATAGGCAGGTATGAACAGTCAAAACTTGGTGGCTAACTAATACTTGGCAGTAGATCCCAAGACTCTCAACTTTACATGGCTAAAGTTATTTCTCTTTAGCCAAGGAGGGAGGAGGAGAGGGGGAGGGAGGGAAAGAGAGTGAGAGCGAGAGAGCGCCTCTGAAATGAATATTTAAAACAAAGGAAAATGAGGATATCAGTAGTTAATTGTTGATTATGTTGACTAATATAATATTGACTACACTTTATCTTATGTAAATAAATAGGATAAATCCATATTTGTTAATATGATGAATTCATTTTTCCCATTTAATTCTAAATATGGCCTCGACTTCAACCCTAATGCTACCACTGCCGCTTAGATAGGTTGCTTCACACTGTCCCAAAGAAGTCCAATACTTGGGGAATAGTATGATTTTTTTAAAAAAATTCCATTTATATCCCGCCCTTCTCCAAAGACTCAGGGCGGCTTACAAGCTTAGCAGTAGCCTTCATTCTATGTATATGCCTGCTTATTAGGGCTTTCACACACACCCCAAGCGGCATTATTACAAAGTCAGCTTAATTGCCCCCAACAATCTGGGTCCTCATTTTACCTACCTCGGAAGGATGGAAGGCTGAGTCAACCTTGAGCCTGGTGGGATGCGAACCTGCACTAATTGCAGGCAGCTGGTGTTACTTAAGGAGGCATTAGCCCACTGCTCCCACTGACCCACTGACCCAGCACTCCCCGGCATCTGCATGAACCACGTGTCTTCCAGCAGTGTTTTCTTTCAGTTGACAGGCCCCAATGGCCTGTCCACAGCTGTTCCAGACACAAAAAGCTTTATTATTGAGGTGGTTTCAGAAAATGCTCTTCTGAAGCCTATGTAGCCTCCAAAAATAGCACCATGCCCCATTCTCATGTACTTGTTGGAGGTTCCAGAGGCTGTGCACCTACCTCTCACATGATTTCTGGAGAGTCAGAAGGAAATGGAAGAGCACACCCCATTTTCATTCAACCTCCACAGCTGGCAAAAATTATATGAGAATGGGGCATGTTTTCAAGAATAGTTGTTGTCAGAAGTTGATGATTGCCGATATGTCATCCAAAATGTTGTGTGTCTTCCTTGACACACAGATCAAAGGTTCGCCATTGCTTCTTGAATGTGTCAATTATCCGTGTTTATGCTCCCAAATCTGATGCAGAAAAAGAGGAAGTTAATAAGTTTTATGGTCACATTCCATTTGAATGTTCAGTAGAACTTGCAAGCAGAACGCGCTGTTTATGGATATTGTGATGCCAAAGTTAGAAAAACTGAGGAAGAAAACAGAGTTGGACTCTTATAGCTGAGAAAATGGAAATGAAATAAGAGAACCATATATCAATTTCTGTCAGTCCAAAGATTTCTTCCTTGCTAATAACATCTTCCAAAAACAACAACAAAACCCACCCTAGCAATAGCACTAAGCAATAGCATTTAGACCTATATACTGCTCCATAGTGCTTTACAACCCTCTTTGAGCATATTGTCCCCCCTCCCCCCAACAATTTGGGTCCTCATTTCAGTAACCTCAGAATGATGGAAGGCTGAGCCAGTCAGGATCAAAATCTTGGTAGTGGGCTGAATTAGTCTGCAATACTGCACGGGGGTACAATGGCTCAGCGGTTAAACACACTGAGATTGTCAGCTGGAAAGCTGACAGCTGGAGTTTGAGACCCAAGCACGTGCAATGGGGTGAACTGTTCAAGACCGGAGCACTATGTGACAGGGTGAGTTCTCGTTACTTGCCCCAGGTCCTGCCCACCTAGCAGTTTGAAAGCATGCAAATGCGAGTAAATAGGTATCACTTTGGTGGGAAAGTAATAGCATTCCGTGTGCTTTTGGCATATAGCCATGCTGGCCACATGACCACAGAAAATGTCTTCAGACAATGCTGGCTCCCTCGGCCAAGAAATGGAGAGGAGCACTGCATCCTAGTGTTGGCATGCCTCGTTGGGGAAACCTCTACCTTTACCTTACTGCATTCTAGCTTTCACCACCTCCACGCCTATGTTCATGGACATATCCAGATGGAGTATGCAGAAACTGACTTGACTATATCACTGGTACAAGGGAGGTAGAGGAGCTCAGCTATAAGAACAAAGACTTGGCCAGGGGCTGACTGTACCATTTCCAAGGAGAACAGACTTGCTTTGAAATCCCCTGAACATCAAAGTGACGGTAGAATAAACAGTTCCATAGAACAAAAATTGAAATAGAAATTTCCCAGAAAAGAAGCCAGAGCCAAGAAAGACAAAGAGGTCAGGACCAAACCTAACAAGGAATTTCAAGGAACTTCTAGAAGAGACAAGAAATAGTGTTACAAGATCTGTGAGAACATGTAAATGGAAACAGACGTGGGGAAAAAGTGAATATCTTAAAAAAAAAAATCTCCAAACTCAAATTCAGTTTTTACAAGGGCAGACCCATAACTTTTTTTGTTTAGTTTAAACCTTTGTTTTAATTATATATATATATATATATATATATATATATATATATATATATATATATATATATATATATATATGTAAACCAATGACAGACACATTCTTCTGACTCTAACCCTTCTTTAGATTTAAGAGTAGCTCATCTTGAATGAAAGATATTATTTGACTGTAAGTACACCAATAGAGTTCGTCAATGTTTTTTTTCTGGACTGACACCTAAAGGGCTACCTTTATAGAGGATCTTGTTTTATATTTATTGCAAACCCTTAGGATGTTATAACAAAATGATTCTTAAAGTCAAGATTCATCTTAACCTTGTCATTCCACAAGTAGGCATGCCACCCAAATCTTAATTCATGACCCTCTAATTCAAGTAATCTCTTATTTTGGAGAGTCACCCATTTTCATAAACACCAAGCAGCAAATATCAAAGTACAATTTTAACTTAAAGCTCCTCTTTCTTTGGCAACTTGTACGTTGTATAAAATTATCATTCCCCCACCCTTGCCATATGAATTTAAAATATCTTTTTGCCATTTTTTAATGTATTTGTCCATGTAACTACAAGGTATTTAATCCTTTTCTCCATCTTAAAACCTGACTCTCTTGTCAATATTTCCTGTTCTTGAGAAGCCATATTCTTAACATGCATTTTTGTTTTCTGTTTATTTGTTCTGAAGCCTGCTAAAGCACCAAAGTCTTTTAGCTTCTTTGTCAAGTGTTTTGGGGTCTTGCAAGAATATATAACTAAGTCATCAGTGAAAACACTCAATTTATAAACATTTTAATTCCTGTAATGTTCTTATCCTTTCAGATGCTGCTATTCAAAACTTCCAACACTTACATAAATAACAGAGGAGATCGAGGACATCCTTGTCTCGTATTTTTTTGAATTTCACATGCTTTAGTTAATCTCCATTAATGATAAAGTTTGCTTGCTATGATGGGTATATCGCCTTAATCCCTTGGATAAATTTCTTTCCAAAATCCATATCTTCCAAAACCTTAAATATAAAATCCCAATTTAAGTTATCAAAAGCTTTCTCTGCATCCAGAAATATTACAGCTGCTTGCTTCTCATTATGAAATTGAAAATATCCAACAACATTCAAAACAGTACTCACTCACTCATTGTCTCTCAACTGTCTTTCTGGCAAAAGGCCAGATTAGCTTTCATGACTAAGGCTGTAGAAATTTCTTCAATCCTTCTGCTAGTATTGCAGTAAAAAAATTATAGTAATTGTTTAATAATGAAATTGGTATATAATTTTTTTATCTTCAGAACATCTTGACCCTCCTTAGGTAAACATAAATAAACACAATATTAGCTTCTTTTCAAGTTTGAGGCATCTCTATATCTGTAGTACACAAGTCATTACATCCTTTAACGGCTTAGGAGTTGCTCCTCAAAATATTTTTTATTGGCTTGTGAGGCTGTCTGGAGCTGGAGCTTTACCTATTTTCATTTTTTAAATAGCTTCTGATATTTCAAAGGTAGTTACTGGAATCACACTGGTTCTTTTTGATCTCTCGCTACATTTTGCTAGCATCAACCATAGCATCCTTCTGGCCTGCCTGAAAGGATAGGCGCTGGGAGGCACAGTGTTGCAAGAATTCTCCTCCTTTTCCTGTGGTTGGGTTCAGTTGGTGTTGTCGGGAGAGGCGAAATTGAATCTGAAGTCCTTGGTGGATGGGGTACCTCAGAACTCAGGATACTGAATATTCTTTTCCCTTTGGTTTAACCTCTTCATGAAGGCACTGGGTGAGGTCCTCTGATGAATAATGGTCAGGTACCATCAATATGTGGTTAAAAGCCAATTATTTACCTTGACCCCAGACTGATCAGGCAGTATGGCCTGAAGTCTGTGGGGGACTGGATGGAGAGAAAAAGGTTTAGACTCAACCCTGATAAAAACTAAGAGGCTAACAGTTCTGGGACACACTGACGCTAGGGACTTTTCATTTTTACAAGTCCTCATTTAATAATCATTCAAAATTATGATGGTACTGAAGGGACTAATGACCCATGTCCAAAGTTATAGTTATTGTAGCACTCCTACAGTCGTGTGACTGTGATCTGGCTGCTTGGAAACCCATTCGCCCTTATGAAGAGTTGCCAAGTGCCCCATGACCATGTATCACCATTTGCAATTTTCTCTACTGGCTTCCCCAGAAATTCAGTGGGGAAGCTAGCAGGGAAGATTGCAAACTGCCACCACGTGCTCTCTTTTCTGGGACTGGCTGAGAAAAGTCCATCCCAAAAGCCAAGCAGGATTTTGATATGGAGTGTTTACAGTGTGGGGCACTTACAGCCATGCCACAAAGGCAAGAGAATTCCACCTTGTTTCTGGAAGCTGGCTACAAAAAATCCATCCCAAAAACCAAGTAGGATTTTCAGCCATGCAGGATTTTTAGCCCCAGAGTGGAGAAAGTGGTAATAATAAAAGGAATGCAAAGTGCCTCCTAGGGAGAGGCCCTTGGGGATGTGGCACAGGTCTGGAGCAGGCTGCATGCGAGTGTTTCCCTGCTTTTGGGCTGAAAATTCTGCTTGAGTATTAGCAGGAATTTTCAGCTCTGGGACTTGTGAGACACTTGTGCGTAGCCTGTGCCAGGCTTTCCTTACCTGGGCCTTTTTCAATTTAATGACCCACAAGATCTCTTACTGACTGCAACTGCAGGTGCCACAATTACTGTTGTTGAACAAAATGGGGTCATGATGTTTTGCTTAATGATTGCTTCACTCAACAACAAAGATTCCAGTCCCTATTGTGATAGTAAATAAAGAACTATCTATAGTCATTCCCCTTTGGGACTGATGCACAGTTTGGGGATTTCTAGGACTCAGGCTTCCTGCTTAAGAATCTGGTGGCAGATGCACACCTTAGGAGAAATCCAACTTGTGTACCAATTACCTGGATTGGGAAGTTCTTGAGACAATCATTCATCCTTGGTTGCCTTGCATAACGACTACTGCAATTCAAGATGCTGGTTATTACCTGTAAATATCTTCATGGCATAGGGCTTGGTTGCCTTCTCTGGCTTCTGTCCAGCTGGTATCATTGGGCAGATTTGAACATAGAATATCAGATGTAGAATTGTAGGGCTAGAAGAGGCCTCAGAGGCCTTCTAGGCCAACCCCCTGCTCAAGGCAGGAGACTATATCATACTAGTCAAATGGTTGTCCAGTCTATTTTTGAAAACCTCCAGTGATAGAGCTCTCACAACTCCAGGAGGCAAGCTATTTCAGAAAATTTCTCCTTTTAGGTTGGATCTCTCTTTAACAAGCTTTCTCACATTACTTCTTATCCTGCCCTCTGGTGCTTTGGAGAATAGGTCAATCCCCTCTTCTCTCTGACAGCCCCTCAAGTACTGGAAGGCAGTTATCATGTCTCCACAATCCTCTTCAGTGGGCTAGTCATACCTAGCTCCCTTAACTGTTCATTGTATGATTTAGCCTCCAGACCCTGTTCTGATTCAAGCGAAGAGGGGGCTGTTGCTTGAAGTAGGCAGATAAACTCCACGGAAAGGATTTCATGCAGATTACTTTAATTCATCAGGCATTCTCTAAACATTAACTCACAGTTACTGAAGAGATCCTTCTGAAGTACATTTCATAATCTTATCCCATACACGTAGGTAAAAAGAAGTAGACTTTCCCATGTTGAACGGAGCAAAAAGGCCCGTGGCTCTCGTGGCTGGAATTCATTAAAAACATGCAACCCTGCACGTAGGCAGGAAACCCAGGTATCCGAATGGAAGTCCCTCCCAGTGGCCAATCTGAAACACAGATGTTACCAAGTAACTTATAACTACATTACCCAAGAGGCTATCCCTTAAGGGGACAGTTCTTACTCCTAAAATAGCTGCTTGCTGTAACCAGCACAGACCCTTTATCATCTTTCTTGCTTTCTTGCTTTTCTCTGCACAGTTTCTGGGGTCTCAGCATCTTTTTTGTGTCATGGTGACGAGAATTGTTTGCAGTATTCCAAGTCTGGTTTCAGTAATGCTTTATCAAGTGGCTTTAGCACTTCTTGTGATCTTATCCCTCTGTTAATGCAGCCTAGGATTTTTGGCAGCCTGCTCATACTTTAATGGTAGTCTATTAGGACACCTAGATCTCTATCACATCCAAGTATACTCAATCCACAGCATATTGATGGTCCAGTCATTTCATCACTTGATCAAAGAATGCAATAAGGTGTGTCTGGCATGTTCAGCTTTTAGTAAACCTATGCTGGCTTCTAGTAGTCACTTTGTTCATTTCTAGGTGCTCACAAATCCTTTGCCTGATTATCTTTTCCAGGATTTTCCCAGGTATTGGTGTCAAGCTGATTAGCCTATAATTTTCTGGAACAATTTTTTTTTCCTTTTTGTAGGTTGGTATCACATAAGCACTTTTCCAGTTTTGAGGTAAACTTGCAGAATGGGATCTTGTTTGTAAATTCCCGGATAGACAGGGAGGAGCTGTGTGCCAAGACTACAGACTGTGTCCTTCATCTGGAGGTGATTGTGGAGAAACCTCTGAGGTTCTTCCATGTGGAGGTTGAAGTCGAAGACGTTAATGACAATGCTTCCAGGGAACAAATTGTTAGTATGGCTGATTTATTTTTTCATATCATAAAGTTGTTTCAGTGCCAGGTAGTTTTCTACCCAAAAAGGGAAATGAAAATTTCTTCTGCATCAAAAGAATTATATTTTCTAAATTATAGGAAGGAATAATTGCAGTACGTTTAAATCCCTCTCAAGTACTATATCCAAGGTTGGGCAAAATAGTTATAGTTTCTGATAAATTAAAAAAAAGTGCTAATAAGGGCAGTAAGGATTATGGGGGTGGAAAGAAAAGAGAAATTGAAAAATGTGTTCAACTTTGAGGGTGCATTTAATAGCATCCCTAAAGAAGCTGAAAGAATATCGTACAGAAGAAACCTTTGACTTGTTTCCTTGGTCCCAAGGTGGAGGAAATAAAACAGTGGACAACTATCTGTTACATGCACAGACAAACATCACCGTCAGATGGTTTCTATACCTGAGCTACTCTATCTATCTGAGGGGGGAAAAACCTACATTAAAGGTTTGTGTGTGTGTGTGTGTGTGTGTGTGTGTGTGTGTGTGTGTGTAAAAACAGATTGATTCTCTTGATTCAAGGTTGACTAGTGGTGACTTGAGTTCATAAATCCCCCAGGCTAATCAGGTTAATAGATTTGCTACTGTTTTCTTCTGAGTTATGAAAAATAAAGGTACAAATTCCTTTATGACGCTTAGATGTTTAGTGCGTCTGTAGCTGTGTGTGTATAAAGGAAAAAAAGTGAAAAATTCTTATGTGAGGTTATTTAGCGACATTAAGTCATTTGAAATAAAAAAGAGTAAAGTTTGAACTTCATTATCTTTCCTGTCTCAAAATATTTAGTACAGGATTATATAAGATAAACAGGGTACATATGAAATACATGGATTAGATTCATTGCAACATGCAATCTATTTCAGGAATAAGCCAGTTAAGACATCACAAGAGTTTTGAGAACTTGCTTTTCATTTGTCTAATAGGTTCAAGAACTGCATATCCAGCCAAGATCTCAGAAATAAAACTGGAAAAGTACTTCTGCTTTCATAGCATTTGAATTGCGGTTCTTTGGAATTAATATTACATTGTTTGTGATCTTGGTCAAAAGTCTGATTCAAATGCTTTGCAACTAATTCAATCTGTCGGTGCTCCTCTGTTGGGAACAATGGGAAAGATGGTGAGAGAAGCAGACAAATATCCATTCCATTCCATTTCACAAAAGCACCAAGGGATCAATATAAGATCTAAATTAATATAATAGTTAAAGAACAAAAGAAGGAAAATACACATCAGAGATACATAAAGGAATAGCACGCCCTCCTATCACAGACGCTGAATAAAGAATGGAGGGCTGTTTCTCCATTTTAAACTGCGGTCACAAGAGGTCGCTGTTTCCTAAGGAAACCCTCTAAGTGAAACTGAAAATGCAGAGCCCCTCCCTTAAAGGGACCGACATTCCTGACGGCCAGATCCACAAGGGAAAGATCGAACAACAGAGAAATCACAACAAGCCAAGATCCAACGTATGAAAGCATTGCCAGCATGGCTGGGCTACGTGGGCTCCGCTCCTGACCCCTTGAAGGCAAGGTATTTAGAGAACAAGAGAACGAGCTTGCGGGTGTTGTGCCTGTGTCTGCGATGCTTACCTGGCCGAAGGGGCTGCTGCAGCTGCTTCTGCTCCAGACCGCCTGGAAAATGGGGAGCGGCCAGCTCCATTATTCTGTGCTGGAGGAATCCCAGCACGGCACCTTTGTGGGCCGCATCGCCCAGGATCTGGGGTTGGAGGTGAGCGAGCTGGTGCCTCGGATGTTCCGGATGCTGTCCAAAGGAGAGAAGGAGTATTTTGAGGTAAACCTGCAGAATGGGATCTTGTTTGTAAATTCCCGGATAGACAGGGAGGAGCTGTGTGCCAAGACCACAGACTGTGTCCTTCATCTGGAGGTGATTGTGGAGAAACCTCTGAGGTTCTTCCATGTGGAGGTGGAAGTCAAAGACATGAATGACAATGCTCCCGTCTTCTCTGCCAGGGAACAGATCCTGAGCATGGTTGAACTCACAACAGCATCTGGTACCCGATTCCCTTTAGAGGGAGCCTCTGATGCAGATATTGGTTCTAATGCTCTGTTAAATTACAAGCTCAGCCCAAACAAATATTTTGCTCTTGATACAGGAAATGATGAAGATGGGAGTGAATCTGTAGTACTTGTATTGAAGGTTCCACTTGACAGGGAGGAGAGTCCTGTGCATCATTTAGTACTGACAGCCACTGATGGGGGTGAACCAAAACTCACAGGAACTGTTCAGCTGGTCATCAATGTGCTGGATATAAATGACAACCCTCCTGTATTTAACCAATCTGTTTATAGGGTAAAGTTGCTAGAAAATACAGCTAGTGGGTCGTTAGTTATTACTCTGAATGCAACAGATTTAGATGAAGGGATTAATAGGGAAATCTTGTATTTTTTTAGTAATAAAGTACCTACACATGTCTCAAAGCTATTTAGTATAAATTCTGATACTGGGGAAATCAGAGTAATAGGAAAATTGGATTATGAAGAAAGTAAGTTTTATGAACTTCCAATTGTAGCAGAAGATAAAGGCAATTCTCCATTATCAGGGCACTGTAAAGTTCTCATTGAAGTGTTGGACATGAATGACAATATTCCAGAATTATCTGTGAATTCTCTCTCTGTGCCACTGCCAGAGGACTCCCCTCCAGGGACTGTGGTAGCCATCCTCAGTGCTTCTGACAGGGATTCTGGCACCAATGGACAAATCAACTGTTTCCTCTTGCCCACTGGAGTACCCTTCCAACTCGAGTCCACATTCAAGAACTACTACTCCCTGATTGTTGGTGCAGTCCTAGATCGAGAGCAGGTGGCTGAGTACAGGATGGTTGTGACGGTAGAAGATCAAGGCGTTCCACCCCTGTCTTCTAGCATCAGCCTCTTAGTGCCTATCAGTGACATAAATGATAATGTTCCAGCCTTCACAGAGCCCTCCTACACAGTCTTTGTGAAGGAGAACAATCCCCCTGGTGCTCACATCTTCACAGTATCTGCCTTGGACCCAGACGTAGCTGAGAATGCCCTGATCAGCTATTGGATAGATGAGAAGCTGTGGCCATTGTCAAGCTACATCTCTGTACATTCGGAGAGTGGAAAGCTCTATGCTCTGCAGTCCTTGGACTACGAGGAGTTGAAACTGCTGGAGTTCCAGGTGAGAGCCAAGGATGCTGGAATGCCCTCCTTGTGTGGCAATGTGACTCTTCAGATCTTTGTGCTGGACGAGAACGACAATGCACCTGCCGTGTCAGGATCATCAGAAGAGAACATGATTCTTCTAGTGGTCCCCGTGATGCCTGGGCACATTGTAGGCAAGATCCATGCCTTGGATGCAGATTCTGGCTACAACGCGTGGCTCAGGTATGAACTAGTTGAAGAAAGCAGTGGTCCATGGTCTGTGGGCCAGTATAGCGGTGAGGTGAGTACCAAATATCCTCTGGATGAGTCAGAAGGAGGCAAAATCCAGACTGTTCTGGTTCTTGTGAAGGATCATGGGAAGCCTCAACTCTCAGCCACAGCCACCCTGAGTATGTCACTGGTGACAAATGGTCAGACAATCAAATCGGATATTAATCTTCGAAGATCAGTGGAGACCTTCATGCCTCTGGTGGACTCAATTAACATCTATCTGATCATTGCCATCTGCTCTGTTTCCAGCCTCTTCTTGCTGGCCATTCTCATCTACGTGGCCCTGCGATGTCACTGCAAGGCAAAGGAATCCATGGTTTATGGCCCTGGCATGGCCACCCTGGTCTGTGCCAGTGAGGTGGGCAGCTGGTCCTATTCCAATCGCCACAGCCACATCCTGGCAGGGGTGAGCGCAGAGGCTGGTGCCAAGAGCGACCTGATGATTTTCAGTCCCAACATTCCTGTTTTTGCAGATAATGGGGAACTAATCAATGGGGTTGATGTGCCCCCAGATTCTGCTAAAAAGGTGAGTTCAGCTCTTGGAGTCCTTCTCATCCACCCAGCATCCTATTTTAATACTTATTTTTTAGGATTAGTCTTGGGACAATGTTGTTTTTGAATTGTTAGGTTTTGGCACTGATGGCAAATACATTGATTTATAAAATACTTTTTTTTATAAAAATATTTTTCCAATTTGAGTAGCTATAGAAAGGTGCAAAGAAAGTTTGTCATTTACCTGAAAGTAAATGAACATTAATGAATGTTTTTTCTGTTGTTGATAATTTTGTTAATTGATGAATCAATTCTCAACTTTTTGTGACAATATTTATGGCTAGCATAAATTGCAAATGTTAAACCTTTATTAATCTCCTAGATGACATAGAACCTTACTTATAAGTTTGTTTGGGGAAGTTTATATGTTGTTAATATATTGTTGGAAATTTAGAAATAAAATATAATATTGTAAAGGCTTTAATATTGGATAGAAATAATACACTTATAATACAGAAATTATAAATTATAACTGTATATCCCTTTTACTAGAATGATCAATGATCACCTTGTACTAGAGCTCACTAATTCAAACTGGAATGGCTTTCTCATTTTAACAACCATTAGGTGGATTCTTTTATCCTGTTTTTATTGCAACATCTGCAGTGTCACGCATTTTGAGATTGGAAGGAATCAAGTGATGTTCCCAAGCCAAGGTCCCTCCTAATTGTTATGTTCTATAATTCTCCTCAAGTCTTTGAGAGTAGCGTCAACTTAACATATATTTTAGGAGTGGGGAAGGATTATGTCAGGGGTCTTCAAACTTGGCTCTTTTATGATTTATGGACTTCAACTCCCAGAGTTCCTCAGCCAGCATGCCTGGCTGAGAAATTCTGGGAGTTGAAGTCCACAAGTCATAAAAGGGCCAAGTTTCAAGACTCCTGGGATTATGTCATATTAATACCCAGGTCTTTATCTTATTAAGCGGAATGAATAATCTGAGAGAATAGATGGAAGTATGAGGGGACTGAAGGAGGGAAATCCTTGCAACCTTCAACAAAATAAGATTTGGGGAATCTAAGGTTTTGAAGCTCAGCAGTGTTTCCCTGTTGTATTCTGTGAAGCTCTCACCACTGAACTGCATCTTGTGGATAGGACCCATATCTCAAGTCTTGTCAAGATCCTGAATCTTGAGTCTATCTTCCAAAGAATTAGCAACTCATCAAACTGAAGACAAGTATGTAGAGTCAAACCCCTCTGTGGGTAATATTTGGTGGTAGATGCCATGAGTCCCAACTTTACATGACTATATTTATTTTTCTTTTTAACACTTTAGGGGAGGGATTGAGTGGGAGAAAGAGAGCACAGAAGAAAATAATATTTAAAACAAGGAAAAAAAATAAAAAAATAATATACTTGAAACTTTAATACTTAATCCTCAATTATATAGTAATATAAAATCTACCAGTCTTTATATTATGTATGTAAAGATGATAAATCCATATTTCTTAATATGATGATGAATTCAGCTTTTTGCATATAATTATAAATATCTTCAATCCATATTTCTCTTTCTAAAACCATTGTAAGAAAGTTACAAGTGTTAAACCAAAAGGCGATAATAGTGGGTCAAGCCAAAATCATGTGGATATGTGTGTCCTTCAATATTTTGTCTTATTTCGATAGGATTGCTGCATGCAATATTACAATAACTATGAATGCATATCTTCAAAGTATCGTAAATGGTAAGTTCAGTGAGAGAGAGAGAAATCTGTTTTATTAAAAACAGCTTCTTTAGTAAGATCTATTTTGATAAAGGTAACGCGGTGGCTCAGTGGGTTAGGACGCTGAGCTTGTCGATCAGAAGGTCGGCAGTTTGGCGGGTCGAATCCCGAGTGCCGCATAACAGAGTGAGCACCTGTTACTCGTCCCAGCTTCTGCCAACCTAGCAGTTCGAAAGCACGTAAAAATGCAAGTAGAAAAATAGGGACCGCTATGGTGGGAATGTAACAGCGTTCCGTGCGCCTTTGGCGTCTAGTCATGCCGGCCACATGACCACGGAGACGTCCTCGGACAAGCGCTGGCTCTTCGGCTTTGAAACGGAGATGAGCACCGGCCCCTAGAGTTGGAAACGACTAGCACGCATGTGAGGGGGAACCTTTACCTTTACCTTTTATTTTAATACCATGTTGGAAAAAAAGTGATTGTTTTGTTACAGTAATTGTTGATGCTATTGGAGCATGATCAGATATTACTATATCTTTATCCAATGATAAAAGAATAGGAATACTAAAGAATAATTGAGAACAAGCCTGATTTTATTTTTTATTATTAATTTATTTGCTAGGACAGATGAAAAAGTCACCATATATCCATCATATGCTCTTGTAGAACTTTCCATGTACGTGACTTAAAGTGAGTTGGGCTAGTATGATTTAGAAGGATTCTTAAACCTTGTTTCTTTATTTTTATTTTAATTGTCATATTGGTCTGCTTCCATTTTTATTCCAAACATAGGATCATAAAGCCTTTAAAATGGCAGTACACGTAACAATATAAAACAATAAGACATCCTCAATAAATTTAAAACATTCATGATAAACAATGAACTTTAAAATATCCATGGTAGAAAATAACTAGAACAATGATTCCCTGCGGTCCCTATATACTAAACCCTACAGGAACTGTCCCATGACAATTATAGCATGTTTTACAGTTTACAGTTATCAAAGTAGTAGCAAGATGACTTACTGGAGACTCTCTGGCATATTCTGGCATATTATTGTTTTCTAGAAGATTGTCATAGTTAATCAAATATTCAAAGGGAGATTGGGTTTGGCTAGTCTAAAAAAAGAAGAAACAGGGGTGACATGATAGCAGTATTCCAGTATCTGAGGGGCTGCCACAAAGAAGAGGGGGTCAAATTATTCTCCAAAGCACCAGAGGGCAGGACAAGAAACAATGGTTGGAAACTGACCAAAGAGAGAAGCTACTTGGAATTAAGGAGAAACTTCCTGACAGTGAGGATAATTAACCAGTGGAACAGCATGCCTTCAGAAATCATGGGCGCTCCATCACCGGAGGTTTTTAAGAAGAAACTGGGAAGAAATTTGTCTGAAGTGGTATAGGTTCTCCTGCTTGAGCAGGGGGTTGGACTAGAAGACCTCCAAGGTCCCTTCCAGCTCTATTATGTTCTCAAGATTGCTCATTCATGTTGGAGTTATGACAGAAAAAAACCACACCTGGTTTCAATCTGGACATGGGATTATCAGGAACTTCTCCCATGATATATATGCACTAAAATTGAGTGATTCTGACTAGAACAGAGAGGCTTGGAATATACCGTGGTACCGAGCTATATATTCATTCTTCCCTACAAGAGAATTATAGAAGAGATGGTTGCTGCTATTCAACAGCATGGATAGCCAATGTTTGTGATGGATGATATAGTACCAGATGATTGGGCCCCTTGGGTAGGATAGCTGAGGATCTTTTGGAGTACTAAGGGTATTTTTGGTGTCTCTGGATGAAAGCATCCAGGATACTAAACTGCTGATTTAGGAGGAGAAAATTCAAAGTCTGAAGACAGACTTAAGCGGGAACATGGAACATAAGAAGCAAAAACACAGAGAAAAAGGAAATGAATCAACCACACATTGACATTATAGGCATTAGAAAACTGAAACGAAGTGCAATGGAACATGTTTAATCAAGACGACGACATGGCTGACTACTTAGGATATGAAAAACAGAGCAATGTTGCCTTTATTATCAGGAGAATATAACAAGAGCAGTACTTGGCTACACTGCAACCAATGACAAAATAATATTAATTAGACTTCATGGAAAACCCTTTAATATACTGATTATTAACTTTATGTTCCATGGGGGCGCAGTTTGACACCCCCTGCTCTAGATTAAAGGTTGACTAGTGGAGACTAGTAACAGAGCGAGCGCCTGTTACTCGTCCCAGCTTCTGCCAACCTAGCAGTTCGAAAGCACGTAAAAATGCAAGTAGAAAAATAGGGACCACTACGGTAGGAAGGTAACAGCGTTCCTTGCGCCTTTGGCGTCTAGTCATGCTGGCCACATGACCACGGAGACGTCCTCGGACAAGCGCTGGCTCTTCGGCTTTGAAACGGAGATGAGCACCGGCCCCTAGAGTTGGAAACGACTGGCACGCATGTGTGGGGGAACCTTTACCTTTACCTAGTGGAGACTGCGTTCATGAATTTTTTTCTACCAGGCTAATGAGGTTAATCAGTTTCCAATTGTTTTCGTCTGAACTATAAAAAATAAAGGTACAATTTTCTTTATGATGGTTAGATGTTCAGTGTGTCTATGTGTTCATGTATATAAAAGAAACAACAGTGAAAAAATTCTTATGTGAGGTTATTTAGTGACAGACTCATTAAGTCATTTGAAGTGAAATATAAAAATGGAAATGTTTGAATTTCTATACTTTTTTCCTTCTCAAAATATTTAGTACAAAATTGAACATGTTAAACATCTGAAAATAAGTGGTGGAAAAAAGTGATTAAAAACACCTATGAAAGTTAAAAAAGTAATGCAGAATAAAAAAGGGAACTAAAAACAAACAAAAAACCCCCAATGCAAATGCAAAAACAGAGAAACAGATATAGTTTTTATACCAATACAATATAATTTTTAAGGAATCACACAAATAGAACTTTGAAACTGGTTTCACTACCTAATTATTTATTCTGAGGCAGGGACTTAATTAATGATTTAAAATATCTTCGATAGTCTCCCAGAAATAATTTTGGAATAATAAATACTTTATAGACTTGGTAATGACATCAAAAGTAACAGACTAATCAGGGAAAGGTCCAAGAGTTACTATCTTGTGGGTTAGATTATTTGCAACATGTAATCTATTTCAGGAATAAAGCCAATTAAGACATCATCTGAGTTTTGAGAACTTGCCCTGCTTGTCATTTGCCTAAAAGGTTCAAGATCTCAGAAATAAAACTAGAAAAGTACTTCTGCTTCCATAGCATTTGAATGCCCTATTGCGGTTCTTTGGAATTAATATTACACTGTTTGTGATCTTGGTCAAAAGTCTGATTCAAATGCTTTGCAACTAATTCAACTTCTTCCCATTTGTCTGCTGCTCAGCTATGGGGAACAATGGGAAAGATGGCCAGAGAAGCAGACAACTATCCATTTCATGATAGTGCATTTTCACGAAACCACCAAGGGATGAATATAAGATCTAAATTAATATAATAGTCAGAAAACAAAAGAAGGAAAACTACACACCAGAGATACATAAAGGAATAGCACGCCCTCCTATCACAGAGGCTGAATAAAGAATGGAGGTCTGTGTCTCCATTTTGAAATGCGGTCACAAGAGGTCGCTGTTTCCTAAGGAAACCCTCCAAGTGAAACTGAAAATGCAGAGCCCCTCCCTTAAAGGGACCGACATTCCTGCCGCCCTGATCCGCAAGGGAAAGATCGAACAACAGAGAAATCACAACAAGCCAAGATCCAATCTATGACAGAATTGCCAACATGGCTGGGCTACGTGGGCTCCGCTCCTGACCCCTTGAAGGCAAGGTGTTTAGAGAAAAAGAGAAGAGCTTGCGGGTGCTGTGCCTGTGTCTGCGATGCTTACCTGGCCGAAGGGGCTGCTGCAGCTGCTTCTGCTCCAGACCGCCTGGAAAATGGGGAGCGGCCAGCTCCATTATTCTGTGCTGGAGGAATCCCAGCACGGCACCTTTGTGGGCCGCATCGCCCAGGATCTGGGGTTGGAGGTGAGCGAGCTGGTGCCTCGGATGTTCCGGATGCTGTCCAAAGGAGAGAAGGAGTATTTTGAGGTAAACCTGCAGAATGGGATCTTGTTTGTAAATTCCCGGATAGACAGGGAGGAGCTTTGTGCCAAGACTGCAGACTGTGTCCTTCATCTGGAGGTGATTGTGGAGAAACCTCTGAGGTTCTTCCATGTGGAGGTGGAAGTCAAAGACATGAATGACAATGCTCCTGTCTTCTCTGCCAGGGAACAGATCCTGAGCATGGCTGAACTCACAACAGCATCTGGTACCCGATTCCCTTTAAAGGGAGCCTCTGATGCAGATATTGGTACTAATGCTCTGTTAAATTACAAGCTCAGCCCAAACAAACATTTTGCTCTTGATTCAGGAAATGATGAAGATGACAGTAAATCTGTAATACTTGTGTTAAAGGTTCCACTTGACAGAGAGGAGAGCCCTGTGCATCATTTAGTACTGACAGCCACTGATGGGGGTGAACCAAAACTTACAGGAACTGTTCAGCTCATCATCAGTGTGCTGGATGTTAATGACAACCCTCCTGTATTTAACCAATCTGTTTATAGGGTGAGATTGCTAGAAAATACAGCTATTGGGTCGTTAGTTATTACTCTGAATGCAACAGATTTAGATGAAGAGATTAATAGGGAAATCTCTTATTTTTTTACTGATAGCCTAGATTATGTCACAAAGTTGTTTGGTATAAATTCTGATACTGGGGAAATCAGAGTAATTGGAAAATTGGATTATGAAGAAAGTAAGTTCTATGAACTTCCAATTGTTGCAGAAGATAAAGGCAATTCTCCATTATTTGGACACTGTAAGGTTCTCATTGAAGTGTTGGACATAAATGACAATATTCCAGAATTATCTGTGAATTCTCTCTCTGTGCCACTGCCAGAGGACTCCCCTCCAGGGACTGTGGTAGCCATCCTCAGTGCTTCTGACAGGGATTCTGGCACCAATGGACAAATCAGCTGTTTCCTCTTGCCCTCTGGAGTACCCTTCAAACTCGAGTCCACATTCAAGAACTACTACTCCCTGATTGTTGGTGCAGTCCTAGATCGAGAGCAGGTGGCTGAGTACAGGATGGTTGTGATGGTGGAAGATCAAGGCGTTCCACCACTGTCATCTAGCATCAGCCTCTTAGTGCCTATCAGTGACATAAATGATAATGTTCCAGCCTTCACACAGCCCTCCTACACAGTCTTTGTGAAGGAGAACAATCCCCCTGGTGCTCACATCTTCACAGTATCTGCCTCGGACCCAGATCTGGCAGAGAATGCCCTGATCACCTATTGGATAGACGAGAAGCTGTGGCCATTGTCAAGCTACATCTCTGTACATTCGGAGAGTGGAAAGCTCTATGCTCTGCAGTCCTTGGACTACGAGGAGTTGAAACTGCTGGAGTTCCAGGTGAGAGCCAAGGATGCTGGAATGCCCTCCTTGTGTGGCAATGCGACTGTTCAGGTCTTTGTGCTGGACGAGAACGATAATGCACCTGCTGTGTCAGGATCATCAGAAGAGAACCTGATTCTTCTAGTGGTCCCCGTGATGCCTGGGCATATTGTAGGCAAGATCCATGCCTTGGATGCAGATTCTGGCTACAATGCGTGGCTCAGGTATGAATTGGTTGAAGAAAGCAGCGGTCCATGGTCTGTGGGGCAGTATAGCGGTGAGGTGAGTACCAAATATCCTCTGGATGAGTCAGAAGGAGGCAAAATCCAGAATGTTCTGGTTCTGGTGAAGGACCATGGAAAACCTCAGCTCTCAGCCACAGCCACCCTGAGTGTGTCACTGGTGACAAATGGTCAGACAATCAAATCAGATATTAATCTTCGAAGATCAGTGGAGACCTTCATGCCTCTGGTGGACTCAATCAATATATATCTGATCATTGCCATCTGCTCTGTTTCCAGCCTCTTCTTGCTGGCCATTCTCATCTACGTGGCCCTGCGATGTCACTGCAAGGCAAAGGAATCCATGGTTTATGGCCCTGGCATGGCCACCCTGGTTTGTGCCAGTGAAGTGGGCAGCTGGTCCTATTCCAATCGCCACAGCCACATCCTGGCAGGGGTGAGCGCAGAGGCTGGTGCCAAGAGTGACCTGATGATTTTCAGTCCCAACATTCCCGTCTTTACAGATAATGGGGAACTAATCAATGGGGTTGATGTGCCTCTAGATTCTGCTAAAAAGGTGAGTCCAGCTCTTGAAGTCCTTCTCATCCACCCAGCATCTTATTTTAATACTTATCATTTAGGATTAGTCTCGAGACAATGTTGTTTTTGAATTGTTGTTTTTTGACACTGATGGTAAATAAATTTAGAAATTTAGAAATCACTAATATATTTTATGAAGAAATATTTTTTCAATTTTAGAAGCTATAGGAATGACATTAAACCTAAGAAGACTCTTCAACTGATACAATCATTTTGCTCTGGCAAGCTATTTTTTATCTTTGTCTTGTTTTCAGATGGGCATTACTTAATTATTTTTCTTTTGTTGATAATTTTATTATTTAATTTTAATTTAATTTAATTTATTAATATTTCTATACCGCCCTTCTCCCGAAGGACTCAGGGCGGTGTACAGGGCAAGAATAAAACATAGAAATTTACAAAAAATAAAAGATAATTAAATACATGCCCGATTAAAAATACAGTTAATACATGGTAAAAAACCCCCAATAAAAATAGTAAAAAACCCCACCAATCCCCCCTCAGGCCAGGCCGGCTTGCTCGAACAAGTATGTTTTCAGATCGCGGCGAAAGGAGCGAAGATCGGGCGCCATCCGGAGCTCAACCGGTAACTGGTTCCATAGCTCCGGGGCGCCCACAGAGAAGGATCTCCCCCTGGGGGCCACCAGTCCACCATTTGATGAATCAGTTCTCAATATGATGCCTCTTTTTGTGACAATATTTACGGCTAGCATAAATTACAAACCTTAAAACTTCACTAACCTGCTAGATGACGCAGAACTTTATTTGTAAGTTTGGCGTGAAGTTAGTATGTGTTTTTGGAGTGGGGAAGGATTATGTCATATTGAAACCCAGGTCTTTATCTTATGTAGCTGAACGAATAATCTGAGAGAATAGATGAAGTGTGAGGGGATTGTAGGAGGGAAATCCTTGCAACCTTCAACAGAACAAGACTTGGGGATCTAAGGTTTTGACAGATCAGCAGTGTTTCCCAACCTTGCCAAGGTGCAGCTGTGTGGTCCTGAGATTCCCAAATTCTCAGCAAAGGGCAGCTGACAGGGAAATCTGAGCCTGCAGGGCTTCATAGCTGAAAATGATGGAGCTCGGGGAATACCTGTTTTTATTCTGAGAGGCTCATGGAGCAATTAAGCAGTAAAGGCTAAAAATCTGCTTGGATTTTTCAAGTACATGTCAAATGGGAACTTTATTCATTTAATCAGATATTTTTCTCAGTACAGATGTGCTTTGCCATTCCTTTACTTCTGTGAGGTGTTCTTTTTTTTATCTTCACAATCTATTTTGTAAGCCTGGGATGTCTTGGTGGTCCCCCATCTACATACAGTTCAAACATGTTTACTTTCTTGAGATCAGCCAGATGATCTCTTACTCTAAAGAGTTACTCAACTTACTGAAATTGTAGGAATGGTATGAACATCTAACATACTGATTTCACCAAGTCATTGGACAAAGTATACTATACGTTTCTGATTAATAAGCTTGTTACATGTGAACCTGATACCTTGCTAATTCAATGAATCTATAACTGAGTTGAAATATTTATTGAAAGAATACTGATCAAAAACTCATAGAATCATAGGACTCCAAAGGACTTTGGAAGTCTTCTAGTCTAGCCAGCTGCTCAAGGTAAAAGACCATATACCATCCTGGATAAATAGTTGTCGAGTCTATTCCTGAAAAGCTATAGCAATTGAGCACTCACAACTCCAGGAGGCAACTTTTTCCTTTGATTAATTGTTTTCATTGTCAGGAGATATTTCTTTAGTCGGATCTCCCTTTAATATGTTTCCACCCATCCTTCTTGCTTTCTAGTATTTTGGAGAATAAGTCCATCCTGTCTTCTCTGTGACAGCCCATCAAGTAGTGGAAATCTGCTTGATGTCATCCCTAGTCCTTCTCTTCATTAGACTAGACCAGAGATAGGTAACCTAAAACACTCAAAGAGTCACTTGCACCCGTTTCCCATTGAAAAGAAAACACTGGGAGCCGCAAAAACCTTTTGACATCTAAAATGAAGATAGCACTGCATATATTGTTTTTTACCTTTATGCTATGTATAAAAAAACTATAGTGTGCTGCATTTATGAAATTGAACTGCTAGAAAGAAAACAAATGTTTATTTCTGCATGCAACAAAAGCATTTTGAACTCCAAAAAAAAAGACGCTGGGTCGAAGGTTACTTTTAAATAAAATACTCAAATGTCTATTTGAGTCCTCCTCATATTTATGAAATAAAAAGCCAGTGCAAACTATAAAAAAGTGCAAACAGAAAAATAGAAAAGAAAACAATTGCAGGGGGGGGGGGGGAAAGAAAAGGACAGGAGAAAGAGGGAAAAAACCTTTCTCCTTCATCCCAACAGGTAAAAACAATTTTAGTAGCTTATCTACCATCTTTAAATACAGCATAATTATCCCCATACCTCACCTGTTAATTAAAAAAAATCAAAATATTTCATTAAACGTTCTTTACTAAAATTCCAGTAAGGACAACCACATATATTCATATTTTTTTTCTTTCACACTCTCTCCCTCTCTCTCTCTCTCTCTCTCCCTCTCTCCCTTTCTCTCTCTCTCTCTCTCTCTCTCTCTCTCTCTCTCTCTCTCTCTCTCTCCTTCTCTCTTTCTGCCCTTGGTCTGCCAGTCCTCTTCCCTCTCTGTTTCTCTCTCTTTCCCTCCCTCTCTCTTTCTGCCCTTGGTCTTCCAGTCCTCTTCCCCCACCCTGTGTGTTTGTGTGTTGTGTGTGTGTGACTGAGATTGAGAGAGACAGAGAGGTACTTGTGCTTCCCTTTTCTCCCTTTCTCTCTCTCCAATCTTTTGCTCACCTGGCAAGCAGGCTTCACACTGTTCTTGGACAAGCTGATACACATTTTTATTGGGCTGGCTCTCTTCCTGCTTCCTGTGGAGCAGTAAGCTCGTCAGCTTCTCCAAGGAGAGCATGAGTTACACACAGACACAGAGACACACACACACACACACAGAGAAGGGAAGTGCAAGTGCCTCTCTCTGTCTCTCTCTGTCTCTCTCTCTCTGCAAACTGGGAGCCGCAGGAGAAGGCTGAAAGAGCTGCATGCAGATCCAGAGCCGCAGTTGACGACCCGTGGACTAGACATACCCAATCCCTGCAACCATTCATTGCATACTTTCATCTCCAGTCTCCTAATCATCTTTATTGCTCTTCCCTGCACTTTCTTTTTTCCCTGTTGGTTAACCATGGATTATCCACAGCCTAATGTGCATTTGGCCAAGAGGTGAAACATGGTTTTCCATGAAATTTGAAGAACTAGGGGTGACATGATAGCAGTGCTTCAATATCTAGAGGCCTGCCATAAAGAAGAGGAGGTCAACGTATTCTCCAAAGCATCCAAAGACAGAACAAGAAGCAATGGATAGAAAATAATTAAGGAGAGAATCAACCTAGAAATAAGGAAACATTTCCTGTCAAAAACACATCATGTCAGACAAATATTATTGCATTCTTTGACCTGAGTGTTAACTGGGGGGGGGGAGGAGCCAAGATGGTGGACAGGCAGCAAAGGCTGTAAAGAGCTCCTCCAAAAGTAAAAGTAAAAGCATTCTTTGACCAAGTGACAAAATTAGTGGACTAGAGGACTACTGTGGATATACTTTTCTTGGACTTCAGTAAGGCATTTGATAAAGTAGATCACAACCTACTACTTGATAAGATAGAAAAATGTGGGTTGGACAGCATCAGATGGATTTGTAGCTGGCTGACTGGACATACTCAGCATGTGGTCCTCAATGGAACTGCATCTACGTGGAGGGAAGTGTGTAGTGGGGTGCCCCAGGGCTCTGTTCTAGTCCCAGTCCTCTTCAACATCTTCCATCAACTATTTGGATGAGGGGATAGATGGGGAACTCATCAAATTTGCAGACGACACCAAGCTGGCAGGAATAGCCAACACTCCAGAAGATAGGCTTAAGATACAGGAGGATCTGAACAAACTGGAACACTGGGCGCTATCTAACAAAATGAAATTCAATGATGAAAAAAGTAAAGTTCTACATTTAGGCAAGAAAAACCAAATGTACAGGTATAGTATAGGTGGTATCTTGCTCAATAGAAGCAAATGTGAGAGGTATCTCATAGTCCTAGTGGACAATCACTTAGATATGAGCCAGCAGTGTGCTGCAGCTGCCAAAAAAGCCAACACAGTGTTATGCATTAACACAGGGATAGAATCAAGATCACATGAAGTATTAATACCACTTTACAACACCTTGGTAAGGCCACACTTGGAATACTGCATCCAGCTTTGATCACCATGATGTAAAACAGATGTTGAGACTCTAGAAAGAGTACAGAGAAGAGCAACAAAGATGATTAGAGGTCTGGAGGCTAAAACATATAAGGAACGGTTGCTGGAATTGGGTATGTCCAGTTTGATGAAGAGAAGGATGAGGGGGGATATGATAGGAGTGTTCCAATATCTCAGGGGCTGTCACAAAGAAGGAGTCAAGCTATTCTCCAAAGTGCCTGAAGGCAGGACAAGAAGCAATGGATGGAAACTAGTCAAGGAGAAAAGCAATCTAGAACTAAGGAGAAACTTCCTGACAGAACAATCAACCAGTGGAACAATCTGCCTCCAGAAGCAGTGAATGCTCCAACACTGGAAGTTTTTAAGAAGAGACTGGACAGCCATTTGTATGAAATGGTATAGGGTTTCCTGCCTGAGCAGGAGGTTGGACTAAATGACCTCCAAGGGACCTTCCAATAATAATAATAATAATAATAATAATAATAATAATAATAATAATAATAATAATAATAATAATAATAATAATAATAATAATAATAATAATATTTTGTGTGGAAAAAGTGATAAAAAGCTTTTTAAAAAGTAGTGCAGAATAAAAAAGGGAACAAAAGAAAAACAAAAGAAAAAATGCAAATGCCAAAATAGAGAAATAGATGCAAAGTTTTTATACCAATGCAATATAATTTTCAAGGGATCACACAAATAGAATTTTGAAACTGGTTTCACTACCAAATTATTGATAGATTCTGAGGTAGGGACTTCATTAATAACTTAGAATGTTAAAAGATTTAGTTCAAAATGATATAAGCTAAACGGGTCATATGAAATACACAATTAGATTAATTGCAATATATAATTTATTTCAGGAATAAGCCAGTTAAGACATCACATGAGTTTTGAGAACTTGATTTTTAAATTTGCCTAAAAAGTTCAAGAGCTGCATATTCAGCCAAGATCTCAGAAATTAAAATGGAAAAGTACTTCTGCTTTCATAGCATTTGAATAACCTTATGCGGTTCTTTGGAGTTAATATTACACTGTTTGTGATCTTGGTCAAAAGTCTGATTCAAATGGTTTGCAACTAATTCAACTTCCCCTCACCTGTCTGGTGCTCCTCTATTGGGAACAATGGGAAAGATGGCCAGAGAAGCAGACAACTATCCATTCCATTATAGTGCATTTTCACGAAACCACCAAGGGTTGACTATAAGATCTAAATTAATATAATAGTCAGAAAACAAAAGAAGGAAAACTACACATCAGAGATACATAAAGGAATAGCACGCCCTCCTATCACAGAGGCTGAATAAAGAATGGAGGTCTGTTTCTCCATTTTGAAATGCGGTCACAAGAGGTCGCTGTTTCCTAAGGAAACCCTCCAAGTGAAACTGAAAATGCAGAGCCCCTCCCTTAAAGGGACCGACATTCCTGCCGGCCAGATCCGCAAGGGAAAGATCGAACAACAGAGAAATCACAACAAGCCAAGATCCAACCTATGAAAGAATTACCAGTATGGATGGGCAACGTGGGCTCCGCTCCTGACCCCTTGAAGGCAAGGTATTTAGAGAAAAAGAGCAGAGCTTGCGGGTGCTGAGGCTGTGTCTGCGATGCTTACCTGGCCGAAGGGGCTGCTGCAGCTGCTTCTGCTCCAGACCGCCTGGAAAATGGGGAGCGGCCAGCTCCATTATTCTGTGCTGGAGGAATCCCAGCACGGCACCTTTGTGGGCCGCATCGCCCAGGATCTGGGGTTGGAGGTGAGCGAGCTGGTGCCTCGGATGTTCCGGATGCTGTCCAAAGGAGAGAAGGAGTATTTTGAGGTAAACCTGCAGAATGGGATCTTGTTTGTAAATTCCCGGATAGACAGGGAGGAGCTGTGTGCCAAGACTGCAGACTGTGTCCTTCATCAGGAGGTGATTGTGGAGAAACCTCTGAGGTTCTTTCATGTAGAGGTGGAAGTCAAAGACATGAATGACAATGCTCCCGTCTTCTCTGCCAGGGAACAGATCCTGAGCATGGCTGAACTGATAAAATCTGGTACCCGATTCCCTTTAAAGGGAGCCTCTGATGCAGATATTGGTACTAATGCTCTGTTAAATTACAAGCTCAGCCCAAACAAACATTTTGCTCTTGATTCAGGAAATGATGAAGATGAGAGTAAATCTGTAGTACTTGTGTTAAAGGTTCCACTTGACAGAGAGGAGAGCCCTGTGCATCATTTAGTACTGACAGCCACTGATGGGGGTGAACCAAAACTTACAGGAACTGTTCAGCTGGTCATCCATGTGCTGGATGTTAATGACAACCCTCCTATATTTAACCAATCTGTTTATAGGGTAAAGTTGCTAGAAAATACAGCTATTGGGTCATTAGTTATTACTCTGAATGCAACAGACATAGATGAAGGGATTAACAGGGAAATCTCTTATTTTTTTACTGATAGCCTAGATTATGTCACAAAGTTGTTTGGTATAAATTCTGATACTGGGGAAATCAGAGTTATTGGAAAATTGGATTATGAAGAAAGTAAGTTCTATGAACTTCCAATTGTAGCAGAAGATAAAGGAACTTTATCAGGGCACTGTAAAGTTCTCATTGAAGTGTTGGACATGAATGACAATATTCCAGAATTATCTGTGAATTCTCTCTCTGTGCCACTGCCAGAGGACTCCCCTCCAGGGACTGTGGTAGCCATCCTCAGTGCTTCTGACAGAGATTCTGGCACCAATGGACAAATCAACTGTTTCCTCTTTCCCCCTGGAGTACCCTTCAAACTCGAGTCCACATTCAAGAACTACTACTCCCTGATTGTTGGTGCAGTCCTAGATCGAGAGCAGGTGGCTGAGTACAGGATGGTTGTGACAGTGGAAGATCAGGGCGTTCCATCCCTGTCTTCTAGCATCAGCCTCTTAGTGCCTATCGGTGACATAAATGATAATGCTCCTGCCTTCACACAGCCCTCTTACACAGTGTTTGTGAAGGAGAACAATCCCCCTGGTGCTCACATCTTCACAGTATCTGCCTCGGACCCAGACATAGCTGAGAATGCCCTGATCACATATTGGATAGACGAGAAGCTGTGGCCATTGTCAAGCTACATCTCTGTACATTCGGAGAGTGGAAAGCTCTATGCTCTGCAGTCCTTGGACTACGAGGAGTTGAAACTGCTGGAGTTCCAGGTGAGAGCCAAGGATGCTGGAATGCCCTCCTTGTGTGGCAATGCAACTGTTCAGGTCTTTGTGCTGGATGAGAATGATAATGCACCTGCCGTGTCGGGATCATCCGAAGAGAACCTGATTCTTCTAGTGGTCCCTGTGATGCCTGGGCATATTGTAGGCAAGATCCATGCCCTGGATGCGGATTCTGGCTACAATGCGTGGCTCAGGTACGAACTGGTTGAAGAAAGCAGTGGTCATTGGTCTGTGGGGCAGTATAGCGGTGAGGTGAGTACCAAATATCCTCTGGATGAGTCAGAAGGAGGCAAAATCCAGAATGTTCTGGTTCTTGTGAAGGACCATGGAAAACCTCAGCTCTCAGCCACAGCCACTGTGAGTGTGTCACTGGTGACAAGTGGTCAAACAATCAAAACGGATATTAATCTTCGAAGATCAGTGGAGACCTTCATGCCCCTGGTGGACTCGATCAACATCTATCTGATCATTGCCATCTGCTCTGTTTCCAGCCTCTTCTTACTAGCCACTCTCATCTACGTGGCCCTGCGATGTCACTGCAAGGTAAAGGAATCCATGGTTTATGGCCCTGGCATGGCCACCCTGGTCTGTGCCAGTGAAGTGGGCAGCTGGTCCTATTCCAATCGCCACAGCCACATCCTGGCAGGGGTGAGCGCAGAGGCTGGTGCCAAGAGTGACCTGATGATTTTCAGTCCCAACATTCCTGTCTTTACAGATAATGTGGAAGTAATCAATGGGGTTGATGAGTCCCCAGATTCTGCTAAAAAGGTGAGTCCAGCTCTTGAAGTCCTTCTCATCCACCCAGCATCCTATTTTAATAGTTATCATTTAGGATTAGTCTTGAGATAATGTTGTTTTTTAATTGTTATCTTTTGACACTGATGGTAAATAAATTTAAAAAATTACAAATCACTAATATTTTTTATGAAGAAATATTTTTCCAATTTGAGAAGCTATGGGGAAAAAACAAAGAAAAGTTTGTAGTTTACTTGACAGTAAGTGAATCTGTCTTATAATGACAGTAAACCTAAGTAGACTCTTCACCTTATATAATCATTGTGCTCTCCCAAGCTATTTTTTATTTTTGTCTTGTTTTCAGATGGGCATTACTGAATTATTTTTCTTTTGCTGATGATTTTATTATTTGATGAATCAGTTCTCTTTGTGATGCCTCTTTTTGCGACAATATTTACGGCTAGCATAAATTGCAAACCTTAAAACTTCATTAATCTGTTAGATGACGCAGAACTTTATTTGTAAGTTTGGCGTCAACTTAGGATGTGTTTTGGGAGTGGGGAAGGATTATGTCATATTAAAATCCAGGTCTTTATCTTATGTAGCTGAACGAATAATCTGAGAGAATAGATGAAGTATGAGGGGATTGTAGGAGGGAAATCCTTGCAACCTTCAACAAAATAAGATTTGGGAATCTAAGGTTTTGACAGCTCAGCAGTATTTCCCAACCTTGCCAAGTTGCAGCTGTGTGGTCCTGAGATTTCCGAATTCTCAGCAAAGGGCAGCTGGCAGGGAAATCTGAGCCTGCAAGGCTTCATAGCTAAAAATGATGGAGCTCGGGGAATACCTGTTTTTATTCTGAGAGGCTCATGGAGCAATTAAGCAGTAAATGCTAAAAATCTGCTTGGATTTTTCAAGAACATGTCAAATGGGGACTTTATTCATTTAATCAGACATTTTTCTCAGTACAGATGTGCTTTGCCAGTCCTTTACTTCTGTGAGGTGTTCTTTTTTTTGTATGTTCACAATCTATTTTGTAAGCCTGGGATGTCTTGGTGGTCCCCCATCTACATACAGTTCAGACATGTTTACTTTCTTGAGATCAGCCAAGGTCAGCTGGGTGATCTAAGAGTTACTCAACTTACTGAAATTGTAGGGATGGTATGAACATCTAACATACTGATTTCACCAAGTCATTAGACAAAGTATACTGTAACTTTCTGATTAATAAGCTTGTTAAATGCGAACCTTGCTAATTCAATGAATCTATAGATGAGTTGAAATATGTATTGAAAGAATACTGATCAAAAACTCATAGAATCATAGGGCTCCAAAGAACCTTGGAAGTCTTCTAGTCTTGCCGGCTGCTCAAGGTAAAAGACCATGTACCATCCTGGACAAATAGTTGTCGAGTCTATTCCTGAAAAGCTATAGCAATTGAGCACTCACAACTCCAGGAGGCAACTTTTCCCCTTGATTAATTGTTTTCATTGTCAGGAGATTTTTCCTTAGTTGGATCTCCCTTTAATATGTTTCCACCCATCCTTCTTGCTTTCTAGTATTTTGGAGAATAAGTCCATCCTGTCTTCTCTGTGACAGCCCATCAAGTAGTGGAAATCTGCTTGATGTCATCCCTAGTCCTTCTCTTCATTGGACTAGACCAGGGATAGGTACCCTAAAACACTCAAAGAGTCACTTGCACCTGTTTCCCATTGAAAAGAAAACACTGGGAGCCGCAAAACCCTTTTGACATGTAAAATGAAGATAGCACTGCATATATTGTTTTTTACCTTTATGCTATGTATAAAAAAACTATAGTGTGCTGAATTTATGAAATTGAACTGCTATAATAAAAACAAATTTTTATTTCTGCATGCAACAAAAGCATTTTGAACTAAAAAAAAGATGCTGGGTCGAAGGTTACTTTCAAATAAAATACTCAAATGTCTATTTGAGTCCTCCTCGTATTTATGAAATAAAAAGCCGGTGCAAACTATAAAAACTACAAACAGAAAAATAGAAAAGAAAACAATTGCAGGGGGAAAAAAAGAAAAGGACAGGAGAAAGAGGGGAAAAAACCTTTCTCCTTCATCCCAACAGGTAAAAACAATTTTAGTAGCTTATCTACCATCTTTAAACACAGCGTAAATAAAGTTAATTAAAAAAAATCAAAATATTTCATTAAACGTTCTTTACTAAAAGTCCAGTAAGGACAACCACTTATATTCATATATTTTTTCTCCCACCTCCCTCCCTCTCTCCCCCTCTCTCTCTCTCTCCCTCTCTCCTTCCCTTCCTTTCTTCCTCTGTCTTTCTCCCTCTCTCTTTCTGCCCTTGGTCTGCCAGTCCTCTTCCCCCACTCAATGTGTTTGTGTGTTGTGTGTGTGTGTGAGTGAGTGAGAGAGACAGAGAGACAGAGAGGTACTTGTGCTTCCCTTTTCTCTCCCTCTCTCCGATCTTCTGTTCACCTGGCAAGCTGGCTTCACACTGTTCTTGGACAAGCTGATACACATTCTTATTGGGCTGGCTCTCTTCCTGCTTCCTGCTTCCTGTGCAGCAGGAGCCCCACCCAATAAGCTCCTTAGCTTCTTGGAGGACAGCATGAGTTACACACACACAGACACACACAGACACAAACATACACACACACACACACACACACACAGACACACACAGAAGTACAAGTGCCTCTCTCTGTTTTTGTCTCTCTGCAAACTGGGAGCCGCAGGAGAAGGCTGAAAGAGCCGCATGCAGCTCCAGAGCCACGGTTGACGACCCGTGGACTAGACATACCCAATCCCTGCAACCATTCATCGCATACTTTCATCTCCAGTCTCCTAATCATCTTTATTGCTCTTCCCTGCACTTTCTTTTTTCCCTGTTGGTTAACCATGGATTATCCACAGCCTAATGTGGGTTTGCCAAGGGGTGAAACATGGTTTTCCATGAAATTTGAAGAACTAGGGGTGACATGATAGCAGTGCTTCAATATCTAGAGGCCTGCCATAAAGAAGAGGAGGTCAACTTATTCTCCAAAGCATCCAAAGACAGAACAAGAAGCAATAGATGGAAACCAAATAAGGAGAGAATCAACCTAGAAATAAAGAAACATTTCCTGTCAAAAACAGATCACGTAAGACAAATATTATTGCATTCTTTGACCATGTGACAAAATTAGTGGACTACAGGACTACTTGTGGATATAATTTTTTTGGACTTTAGTAAGGCATTTGATAAAGTAGATCACAACCTACTACTTGCTCTCTACATGGGGCTGCCCTTGAGGACCACTTGGAGGCTTCAGCTGGTGCAGAATGCAGCCGCGCGAGTAGTAATGGGAGTGTCCCGATACTCTCATGTAACACCTCTTCTCCGCGAGCTGCATTGGCTTCCAGTTGCCCTCCGGGTGAGATTCAAGGTGCTGGTGATGACCTATAAAGCCCTAAATGGCATGGGTCCGGATTACCATAGGGAGCACCTGCTACCAGCATCAGTTTCCCATCGTCCTGTGCGTGCCCACAGGGAGGGCCTCCTTAGGGTTCCGCCGGTTAGAGATTGCCGGCGGGTGATTCCCAGGGGGAGGGCGTTCTCTGTTAGTGCGCCCGCCCTTTGGAACGAACTGCCGATGGAGCTTCGGACTGCCCCCGACCTTCGCTCTTTTCGCCGGGACTTGAAAACCTGGTGTTCGAACTGTCTGGCCTGGACTGAGGGATTTTAAATTTTAAAGTATTTAATTAAATTATATTAAATTAATTTTAAAATTTTAATTTTATTGTTATTAAGAATTGTGGGCTTGTACTAATTTAATTCTATTTTATTCTTTTTTGTACTGTTTTAATTGCCCTGTGAACCGCCCTGAGTCCTTCGGGAATAGGGCGGTATATAAATTCAACTAATAAATAAATAAATAAATACTTGATAAAATAGAAAAATGTGGGTTAGACAGCATCACCATCAGATGGATTCGTAGCTGGCTGACTGGACATACTCAGCTTGTGGTCGTCAATGGAACTGCATCTACATGGAGGGAAGTGTGTAGTGGGGTGCCCCAGGGCTCTGTTCTAGGCCCAGTCCTCTTCAACATCTTCCATCAACTATTTGGATGAGGGGATAGATGGGGAACTCATCAAATTTGCAAACGACACCAAGCTGGCAGGAATAGCCAACACTCCAGAAGATAGGCTTAAGATACAGGAGGATCTGAACAAACTGGAACATTGGGCGCTATCTAACAAAATGGAATTCAGTGATGAAAAAAGTAAAGTTCTACATTTAGGCAAGAAAAACCAAATGTACAGGTATAGTATAGGTGGTATCTTGCTCAATAGAAGCAAATGTGAGAGGTATCTCATAGTCCTGGTGGACAATCACTTAGATATGAGCCAGCAGTGTGCTGCAGCTGCCAAAAAAGCCAACACAAAGTTAGGCTGCATTAACAGAGGGATAGAATCAAGGTCACATGAAGTATTAATACCACTTTACAATGCCTTGGTAAGGCCACACCTGGAATACTGCATCCAGTTTTGATCACCATGATATAAAAAAGATGTTGAGATTCTAGAAAGACTACAGAGAAGAGCAACAAAGATGATTAGAGGTCTGGAGGCTAAAACATATAAGGAACGGTTGCTGGAATTGGGTATGTCCAGTTTAATGAAGAGAAGGATGAGGGGGGATATGATAGGAGTGTTCCAATATCTCAGGGGCTGTCACAAAGAAGGAGTCAAGCTATTCTCCAAAGTGCCTGAAGGCAGGACAAGAAGCAATGGATGGAAACTAATCAAGGAGAGAAGCAACCTAGAACTAAGGAGAAACTTCCTGACAGAACAATCAACCAGTGGAACAATCTGCCTCCAGAAGTGGTGAATGCTCCAACACTGGAAGTTTTTAAGATGATACTGGACAGCCATTTGTATGAAATGGTATAGGGTTTCCTGCCTGAGCAGGAGGTTGGACTAAATGACCTCCAAGGGCCCTTCCAATAATAATAATAATAATAATAATAATAATAATAATAATAATAATAATAATAATAATAATAATAATAATAATAATAATAATAATAATAATAATAATAATAATTATTATTATTATTATTATTTGTGGAAGAAGTGATGAAAAGCTTTTTAAAAAGTAGTGCAGAATAAAAAAGGGAACAAAAGAAAAAATGCAAATGGCAAAACAGAGAAATAGATGCATAGTTTTTATACCAATGCAATATAATTTTCAAGGGATCACACAAATAGAATTTTGAAACTGGTTTCACTACCAAATTATTGATAGATTCTGAGGCAGGGACTTCATTAATAACTTAGAATGTTAAAAGATTTAGTTCAAAATGATATAAGCTAAACAGGGGTCATATGAAATACACAATTAGATTAATTGCAACATATAATTTATTTCAGGAATAAGCCAGATAAGACATCACATAAGTTTTGAGAACTTGCTTTTTAAATTTGCCTAAAAAGTTCAAGAGCTGCATATCCAGCCAGGATCTCAGAAATAAAACTAAAAAGTACTTCTGCTTTCATAGCATTTCAATAACCTTATGTGGTTCTTTGCAGTTAATGTTATGCTGTTTGTGATCTTGGTCAAAACTGATTCAAATGCTTTGCAACTAATTCAACTTCCCCTCACCTGCCTGGTGCTTCTCTATTGGAAACAATGGGAAAGATGGCCAGAGAAGCAAATATTCATTCCATTTCACCAAAGCACCAAGGGATCAATATAAGATCTAAATTAATATAGTAGTTAAAAAACAAAAGAAGGAAAACTACACATCAGAGATACATAAAGGAATAGCACGCCCTCCTATCACAGAGGCTGAATAAAGAATGGAGGTCTGTTTCTCCATTTTGAAATGCGGTCACAAGAGGTCGCTGTTTCCTAAGGAAACCCTCTAAGCGAAACTGAAAACGCAGAGCCCCTCCCTTAAAGGGACCGACATTCCTGCCGGCCAGATCCGCAAGGGAAATATCGAACAACAGAGAAATCACAATAAGCCAAGGACCAACCTTTGAAAGAATTGCCAGCATGGCTGGGCTACGTGGGCTCCGCTCCTGACCCCTTGAAGGCAAGGTGTTTAGAGAACAAGAGCAGAGCTTGCGGGTGCTGTGTCTGTGTCTGCGATGCTTACCTGGCCGAAGGGGCTGCTGCAGCTGCTTCTGCTCCAGACCGCCTGGAAAATGGGGAGCGGCCAGCTCCATTATTCTGTGCTGGAGGAATCCCAGCACGGCACCTTTGTGGGCCGCATCGCCCAGGATCTGGGGCTTGAGGTGAGCGAGCTGGTGCCTCGGATGTTCCGGATGCTGTCCAAAGGAGAGAAGGACTATTTTGAGGTAAACCTGCAAAATGGGATCTTGTTTGTAAATTCCCGGATAGACAGGGAGGAGCTGTGTGAGAAGACCGCAGACTGTGTCCTTCATCTGGAGGTGATTGTGGAGAAACCTCTGAGGTTCTTCCATGTGGAGGTGGAAGTCAAAGACATGAATGACAATGCTCCCGTCTTCTCTGCCAGGGAACAGATCCTGAGCATGGCTGAAATCCTAACAGCATCTGGTACCCGATTCCCTTTAAAGGGAGCCTCTGATGCAGATATTGGTACTAATGCTCTGTTAAATTACAAGCTCAGCCCAAACAAACATTTTGCTCTTGATTCAGGAAATAATGAAGATGAGAGTAAATCTGTAGTACTTGTGTTAAAGGTTCCACTTGATAGAGAGGAGAGCCCTGTGCATCATTTAGTACTGACAGCCACTGATGGGGGTGAACCAAAACTCACAGGAAGTGTTCAGCTAGTCATCAATGTGCTGGATGTTAATGACAACCCTCCTGTATTTAACGAATCTGTTTATAGGGTGAAGTTGCTAGAAAATACAGCTAGTGGGTCATTAGTTTTTACTCTGAATGCAACCGACATAGATGAGGGGATTAATAGGGAAATCTCTTATTTTTTTACTGATAGCCTAGATTATGTCACAAAGTTGTTTGGTATAAATTCTGATACTGGGGAAATCAGAGTAATTGGAAAATTGGATTATGAAAAAAGTAAGTTCTATGAACTTCCAATTGTAGCAGAAGATAAAGGCAATTCTCCATTATCAGGGCACTGTAAAGTTCTCATTGAAGTGTTGGACATAAATGACAATATTCCAGAAATATCTGTGAATTCTCTCTCTGTGCCACTGCCAGAGGACTCCCCTCCAGGGACTGTGGTAGCCATCCTCAGTGCTTCTGACAGGGATTCTGGCACCAATGGACAAATCAGCTGTTTCCTCTTGCCCACTGGAGTACCCTTCAAACTCGAGTCCACATTCAAGAACTACTACTCCCTGATTGTTGGTGCAGTCCTAGATCGAGAGCAGGTGGCTGAGTACAGGATGGTTGTGACAGTGGAAGATCAAGGCGTTCCACCACTATCTTCTAGCATCAGCCTCTTAGTGCCTATCAGTGACATAAATGACAATGCTCCAAGTTTTCCACAGCCCTCGTACACAGTCTTTGTGAAGGAGAACAATCCCCCTGGTGCTCACATCTTCACAGTATCTGCCTCGGACCCAGACATAGCTGAGAATGCCCTGATCACCTATTGGATAGACGAGAAGCTGTGGCCATTGTCAAGCTACATCTCTGTACATTCGGAGAGTGGAAAGCTCTATGCTCTGCAGTCCTTGGACTACGAGGACTTGAAACTCTTGGAGTTCCAGGTGAGAGCCAAGGATGCTGGAATGCCCTCCTTGTGTGGCAATGCGACTGTTCAGGTCTTTGTGCTGGACGAGAACGACAATGCACCTGCCGTGTCAGAATCATCAGAAGAGAACCTGATTCTTCTAGTGGTCCCCGTGATGCCTGGGCATATTGTAGGCAAGATCCATGCCTTGGATGCGGATTCTGGCTACAATGCGTGGCTCAGGTACGAACTGGTTGAAGAAAGCAGTGGTCATTGGTCTGTGGGGCAGTATAGCGGTGAGGTGAGTACCAAATATCCTCTGGATGAGTCAGAAGGAGGCAAAATCCAGAGTGTTCTGGTTCTTGTGATGGACCATGGAAAACCTCAGCTCTCAGCCACAGCCACTCTGAGTGTGTCACTGATGACAAATGGTCAGACAATGAAAATGGATATCAATCTTCGAAGGTCAGGGGAGAGCTTTGTGCCCCTGGTGGACTCGATCAACGTCTATCTGATCATTGCCATCTGCTCTGTTTCCAGCCTCTTCTTACTAGCCACTCTCATCTACGTGGCCCTGCGATGTCACTGCAAGGCAAAGGAATCCATGGTTTATGGCCCTGGCATGGCCACCCTGGTTTGTGCCAGTGAAGTGGGCAGCTGGTCCTATTCCAATCGCCACAGCCACATCCTGGCAGGGGTGAGCGCAGAGGCTGGTGCCAAGAGTGACCTGATGATTTTCAGTCCCAACATTCCTGTCTTTACAGATAATGGGGAAGTAATCAATGGGGTTGATGTGCCCCCAGATTCTGCTAACAAGGTGAGTCCAGCTCTTGGAGTCCTTCTCATCCACCCAGCATCCTATTTTAATTCTTATCATTTAGGATTAGTCTTGAGATAATGTTGTTTTTTAATTGTTATCTTTTGACACTGATGGTAAATAAATTTAAAAAATTACAAATCACTAATATTTTTATGAAGAAATATTTTTCCAATTTGAGAAGCTATGTAAGTAGATACAAAGAAAAGTTTGTAGTTTACTTGACAGTAAGTAAATCTGTCTTACAATGACAGTAAACCTAAGTAGACTCTTCACCTTATATAATCATTGTGCTCTCCCAAGCTATTTTTTATTTTTGTCTTGTTTTCATATGGGCATTACTGAATTATTTTTCTTTTGCTGATGATTTTATTATTTGATGAATCAGTTCTCAATGTGATGCCTCTTTTTGTGACAATATTTACAGCTAGCATAAATTGCAAACCTTAAAACTTCATTAATCTGTTAGATGACACATAACTTTATTTGTAAATTTGGCGTGAAGTTAGTATGTGTTTTTGGAGTGGGGAAGGATTATGTCATATTAAAATCCAGGTCTTTATCTTATGTAGCTGAACGAATAATCTGAGAGAATAGATGAAGTATGAGGGGATTGTAGGAGGGAAATCCTTGCAACCTTCAACAAAATAAGATTTGGGAATCTAAGGTTTTGACAGCTCAGCAGTATTTCCCAACCTTGCCAAGTTGCAGATGTGTGGTCCTGAGATTCCCGAATTCTCAGCAAAGGGCAGCTGACAGGGAAATCTGAGCCTGCAAGGCTTCATAGCTGAATATGATGGAGCTCGGGGAATACCTG
Organism: Vipera berus; assembly: GCF_964194415.1. NCBI lineage: Eukaryota > Metazoa > Chordata > Lepidosauria > Squamata > Viperidae > Vipera > Vipera berus. Next base: position 120,334,428 of record NC_138204.1, on the reverse strand, counting down.
TTTTTATTCTGAGAGGCTCATGGAGCAATTAAGTAGTAAAGGCTAAAAATCTGCTTGGATTTTTCAAGAACATGTCAAATGTCATTTAATCAGATATTTTTCTCAGTACAGATGTGCTTTGCCAGTCCTTTACTTCTGTGAGGTGTTCTTTTTTTATCTTCACAATCTATTTTGTAAGCCTGGGATGTCTTGGTCGTCCTCCATCTACATACAGTTCAGCCATGTTTCCTTTCTTGAGATCAGCCAAAGTCAGCTGGGTGATCTCTTACTCTAAAGAGTTACTCAACTTACTGAAATTGTAGTGATGGTATGAACATCTAACATACTGATTTCACCAAGTCATTAGACAAAGTATACTGTAACTTTCTGAGTAATAAGCTTGTTAAATGTGAACCTGATACCTTGCTAATTCAATGAATCTATAGCTGGGTATTGAAAGAATACTGATCAAAAACCTCATAGAATCATAGGACGCCAAAGGACCTTGGAAGTCTTCTAGTCTAGCTAGCTGCTGAAGGTAAAAGACCATATACCATCCTGGACAAATAGTTGTCGAGTCTGTTCCTGAAAAGCTATAGCAACTGAGCACTCACAACTCCAGGAGTCAACTTTTTCCTTTGATTAATTGTTTTCATTGTCAGGAGATTTTTCCTTAGTTGGATCTCCCTTTAATATGTTTCCACCCATACTTCTTGCTTTCTAGTATTTTGGAGAATAGGTCCATCCTGTCTTCTCTGTGACAGGCCCATCAAGTAGTGGAAATCTGCTTGATGTCATCCCTAGTCCTTCTCTTCATTGGACTAGACCAGGGATAGGTAACCTAAAACACTCAAAGTGTCACTTGGACCCGTTTCTCATTGAAAAGAAAACACTGGGAGCCGCAAAAACCTTTTGACGTCTAAAATGAAGATAGCATTGCATATATTGTTTTTTACCTTTATGCTATGTATAAAAAAAACTATAGTGTGCTGTATTTATGAAATCAATGAACTGCTACAAAGAAAACAAATTTTTATTTCCGCATGCAACAAAAGCATTTTGAACTCCAAAAAAAAAAAAAGACGCTGGGTCGAAGGTTACTTTCAAATAAAATACTCAAATGTCTATTTGAGTCCTCCTCGTATTTATGAAATAAAAAGTCGGTGCAAACTATAAAAACTACAAACATAAAAATAGAAAAGAAAACAATTGCAGGGGGAAAAAAAGAAAAGGACAGGAGAAAGAGGGAAAAAACCTTTCTCCTTCATCCCAACAGGTAAAAACAATTTTAGTACCTTATCTACCATCTTTAAATACAACATAATTATCCCCATACCTCACCTGTTAATTAAAAAAACATTAAAATATTTCATTAAATGTTCTTTAATAAAAGTCCAGTAAGGACAGCCACATATATTTATATTTTTTCTCTCTCCCTCCCTCCCTCCCTTTCTTCTTTCCTCTCTCTCTCTCTCTCTCTCTCTCCCTTCCTCTCTCTTTCTGCCCTTGGTCTACCAGTCCTCTTCCCCCACTCTGTGTGTGTTGTGTGTGTGAGTGAGTGAGTGAGAGAGGCACTAGTGCTCCCCCCTCTCTCCCTCTCTTTCTCTCCCTCCCTCTATCCGATCTTCTCCTCACCTGGCAAGCTGGCTTCACGCTGTTCTTGGACAAGCTGATAAAAATTCTTATTGGGCTGGCTCTCTTTCTGCTTCCTGTGGACAAGGAGCGCCACCCAATAAGCTCATCATCTTCTCTGAGGACAGTGTGAGTTACACACACACACACACACACACACACACACAAACACACACACACACACACACAGAGAGAGAGAGAGAGAGAGAGAGAGAGAGAGAGAGAGAGAGAGAAAAGGGAAGCGCAAGTGCCCCTCTCTGTCTATGTCTCTCTCTGCAAACTGGGAGTCGCAGGAGAAGGCTGAAAGAGCTGCATGTAGCTCCAGAGCCACGGTTGATGACCCGTGGACTAGACATACCCAATCCCTGCAACCATTCATTGCATACTTTCATCTCCAGTCTCCTAATCATCTTTATTGCTCTTCCCTGCACTTTATTTTTTCCCTGTTGGTTAACCATGGATTATCCACAGCCTAATGTGGGTTTGGCCAAGGGGTGAAACATGGTTTTCCATGAAATTTGAAGAATTAGGGGTGACATGATAGCAGTGTTTCAATATCTAGAGGCGTGCCTTAAAGAAGAGGGGGGTCAACTTATTCTCCAAAGCATCCAAAGACAGAACAAGAAGCAATGGATGTAAACTAATTAAGGAGAGAATCAACCTAGAAATAAGGAAACATTTCCTGCCAGTTAGAATAATTAATCAGTGGAATGGCTTGCCTCCAGAAGTTGTGGGTGCTCCATCACTGGAAGTTTTTAAGAAGAGACTGGACAGGCATTTGTTTGAAATGGAACAGAGTCTTCTGCTCAATCATGGGGTTGGACTAGACGATCTCCAACTTTCCTTCCAACTCTATTATTCTGTTATTCCTTTGTAGAGTTTTAACATCTTTTTTTTATCCTGGTGACCAAAACTGGATATAGTATTTTAAGTGTGGCATTTTAAGCAATGCCGTATCAAGTTGACCCAGCACTTCATTTGATCTTTACTCTGATTCTCTCTTGATGCACCGTAGGACTACATTAGGTTTTTTTTTTGGCAGCTGCAAAACACTGCTGGCTCATATATACATGATTGTCTACTACTAAGAAACCTAGATCCCTCTCACAGTTACTGCTGTTGAGCCAGGTACTCCCTATTCTATACCTGTTCATTAGGTTTTTGTTACCTAAGTGTAAGACCTTTTCTTACCACTGTATTGCATTTTGTTGGATAGGGCCCAGTGTTCAATTCTGTCAAGGTCCTTCTAGATCTTGAACCTATGTTCTACAGTGTTGACTATTTCTCCCAGCTTGGTGTTGTCTGCAAATTTGATGAATTCCCCTTCTATCCCCTTATGTAAATTCTTTATGAAGATGTTGAAGAGTACTGGGCCTAAGACAGAAGTTTGAGATAGCCCACTATGTGCTTCCCTCCATTTATATGTAGTTTCATCAAGAACTACAGTTGAGTGCAGTTGGTCGGCCAGTTAAAAATCCATCTGGTAATCTTTCTATCTTACCGAGAAGTGGGCTGTGGTCTACTTTGTCAGATGCCTTACTGTATAAGTCAACTATGTCCACAGTATTTCCCTCATCCACAAGTTTAGTGACTTTGTGAAAAAATGCAATAAGTTTTGTCTGGCATGATCTGCTGGCTTCTGGGTTTCTAAGTGTTTGCAGATTGGTTGCTTGATTATCTTTTTCAAGATCTTCTCAGTTATTGACATCAGGCTGTTTGGTGTGTAGTTTCCTGGATCCATTTCCCCTCCCCCATTTTCAACATTGGAATAACATTAGCTCTTTTCCAGTCCTCTTGTAATTCACACGTGCTCCAGGATCTTTGAAAGATATGGCTCAGTGGTTCCAAGATCATGTCTGCCAGCTCCTTCAGAATTTTGAGATTTAATCCATCGGGTCCTTGTGATTTGGACTTGTCTAGAATGGTCAGGTGTTCTCCTATCATTGTCTTGCCTATTTTGACTTGTATTCTTAGTCTGTCTTTTATGGTACTGCTTTGGATAGGTTGGACTATTTTTCCCTTTTATGTAAAGAAAAAGGAAAGGATGCAAAGAATGAATTAAGCATTTTTGCTTTCTGCCTGCTGCCCATCGCCTCCTTGCCATCTTTGCCCATTTATGGACCAGTTGTTTTCTTGTCTCTTTTCTTGTTTTTCACTTGTTGAAAGAAATGTTGAAAGATTTGCACGTAGCCAGAAATATTAGACGTAGCCAGTTCCCTCCACCATTCATCAGATGGTTTAGCTTCCAGTATCTTAATCATCTTTGTTGCTCTCCTCTGCAGTCCTTCTAGAGTTGCAACATCTTTTTTGTATTGCGGTGACTTGAATTGCATGTAATATTCCAAGTGTGGCCTTACTAGTGTGTTATTAAGCGGTATTGCCACTTCTTGTGATCTTGATGCTGTCCCTCTGTTTTGATGCATCGTAGGACTGCAGCGGCTCTTTTGGCAGCTGCGGCACACTGCTGGCTCATACTTGAATAGGTCCACTAGGACACCTAGATCCTTCTCACAGTTAATACTGTTGAGCAAAAACGCCACCTATTCTGTACCTGTGCATTTGGTTTTTCATGAGTGCAGGACCTTACTTTTCTCACTGCATCTTGTTGGATAAGGCCCAGTGCTCGAGTCTGTCAAGCTCCTTCTGGATCTTGAGCCTCTCTTGCAAATAGCAAATCATCAAGCTGAAGGCAAGTATCTAGAGTGAAACTTAGATCCCAAGGCTTGCAACTTTATTTACTAAATTTATTTTCGTTTTTGTCATTTTGGGAGGGGAAAGGAGGGAGGGAGGGAGGGAATATATCAGAAAAGTATACTTAAAACAAAGGAAAAATGGAGACAAGGAAACAGACAACTATACTTGAAATTTAATCATTAATCATTGATCATATAGAATCACATAATATTGACCAGTCTTTATATCATGTAAATAAAGATAAATCCCTATTTCTTAATATGGTGATGAATTCAATTTTTTCACTATAATTCTAAATATCTTCAAATGGTATTTCTGTTTCCAAAACCATTGTAACAAAGTTACAAGTATTAAACTAAAATGCAATAATAGTGAGGCAAGTCTAAAATCTGTATATATGTGCCTTTCAATATTTTACCTTTTTTGGAACAGTGGACAATTACTATCTGTTACATGCACGGACAAACATTCATTGTCATTTCTATACTTGGGCAATTCTATCTGAGCAAACAAAAACTACAGTAAAGGGTTATGTAAAAAGTCAGATAGATCCTCTTGATTCAAGATTGACTTGTGATTCTGTTCATGAAACTTTCTTTACAGGCTAATCAAAATTGTTATGTGAGGTTATTCAATGACAGACTCGTTAAGTCACTTGAAATGAAATATAAAAGTGGAAATGTTTGAATTTCTGTACTTTTTTCTTCTCAGAAGATTTAGTACAAATTAGTACATGCTAAACAGGATCATATGAAAATAGGTTGTGTAAAAAGTGATAAAAAGCTTTGAAAAAAAGTAGTGCAGAATAAAAAAGGAAACAAAAGAAAAACAAAAGCACCAAGGGATCAATATAAGATCTAAATTAATATAATAGTCAGAAAACAAAAGAAGGAAAACTACACTTCAGAGATACATAAAGGAATAGCACGCCCTCCTATCACAGAGGCTGAGCTGAATAAAGAATGGAGGTCTGTTTCTCCATTTTGAAATACGGTCACAAGAGGTCGCTGTTTCCTAAGGAAACCCTCTAAGTGAAACTGAAAATGCAGAGCCCCTCCCTTAAAGGGACCGACATTCCTGCCGGCCAGATCTACAAGGGAAAGATCGAACAACAGAGAAATCTCAACAAGCCAAGATCCAATCTATGAAAGCATTGCCAGCATGGCTGGGCTACGTGGGCTCCGCTCCTGACCCCTTGAAGGCAAGGTGTTTAGAGAAAAAGAGAACGAGCTTGCGGGTGCTGTGCCTGTGTCTGCGATGCTTACCTGGCCGAAGGGGCTGCTGCAGCTGCTTCTGCTCCAGACCGCCTGGAAAATGGGGAGCGGCCAGCTCCATTATTCTGTGCTGGAGGAATCCCAGCACGGCACCTTTGTGGGCCGCATCGCCCAGGATCTGGGGTTGGAGGTGAGCGAGCTGGTGCCTCGGATGTTCCGGATGCTGTCCAAAGGAGAGAAGGACTATTTTGAGGTAAACCTGCAGAATGGGATCTTGTTTGTAAATTCCCGGATAGACAGGGAGGAGCTTTGTGCCAAGACTGCAGACTGTGTCCTTCATCTGGAGGTGATTGTGGAGAAACCTCTGAGGTTCTTTCATGTGGAGGTGGAAGTCAAAGACATGAATGACAATGCTCCTGTCTTCTCTGCCAGGGAACAGATCCTGAGCATGGCTGAATCTGTAACATATGTTACACGATTCCCCTTAGAGGGAGCCTCTGATGCAGATATTGGCACTAATGCTCTGTTAAATTACAAGCTCAGCCCAAACAACCATTTTGCTCTTGATTCAGGAAATAATGAAGATGAAAGTAAATCTGTAGTACTTGTGTTAAAGGTTCCACTTGACAGAGAGGAGAGTCCTGTGCATCATTTAGTACTGACAGCCACTGATGGGGGTGAACCAAAACTCACAGGAACTGTTCAGCTAGTCATCAATGTGCTGGATGTTAATGACAACCCTCCTGTATTTAACCAATCTGTTTATAGGGTAAAGTTGCTAGAAAATACAGCTAGTGGGTCATTAGTTATTACTCTGAATGCAACAGATTTAGATGAGGGGATTAATAGGGAAATCTCTTATTTTTTTACAGATAGCTTAGCTCTTCATGTCACAAAGATATTTAGTATAAATTCTGATACTGGGAACATCAGAGTAATCGGAAAATTGGATTATGAAGAAAGTAAGTTCTATGAACTTCCAATTATAGCAGAAGATAAAGGTAGTTTTCCATTATCAGGGCACTGTAAAGTTCTCATTGAAGTGTTGGACATTAATGACAATATTCCAGAGTTATCTGTGAATTCTCTCTCTGTGCCACTGCCAGAGGACTCCCCTCCAGGGACTGTGGTAGCCATCCTCAGTGCTTCTGACAGGGATTCTGGCCCCAATGGACAAATCAGCTGTTTCTTCTTGCCCACTGGAGTACCCTTCAAACTCGAGTCCACATTCAAGAACTACTACTCCCTGATTGTTGGTGCAGTCCTAGATCGAGAGCAGGTGGCTGAGTACAGGATGGTTGTGACAGTGGAAGATCAGGGAATTCCACCCCTGTCTTCTAGCATCAGCCTCTTAGTGCCTATCGGTGACATAAATGACAATGCTCCAGCCTTCACACAGTCCTCCTACACAGTCTTTGTGAAGGAGAACAATCCCCCTGGTGCTCACATCTTCACAGTATCTGCCTCAGACCCAGACGTAGCTGAGAATGCCCTGATCACCTATTGGATAGACGAGAAGCTGTGGCCATTGTCAAGCTACATCTCTGTACATTCGGAGAGTGGAAAGCTCTATGCTCTGCAGTCCTTGGACTACGAGGAGTTGAAACTGCTGGAGTTCCAGGTGAGAGCCAAGGATGCTGGAATGCCCTCCTTGTGTGGCAATGCGACTGTTCAGGTCTTTGTGCTGGATGAGAACGACAATGCACCTGCCCTGTCAGGATCATCAGAAGAGAACATGATTCTTCTAGTGGTCCCCGTGATGCCTGGGCATATTGTAGGCAAGATCCATGCCTTGGATGCAGATTCTGGATACAATGCCTGGCTCAGGTATGAACTGGTTGAAGAAAGCAGCGGTCCATGGTCTGTGGGCCAGTATAGTGGTGAGGTGAGTACCAAATATCCTCTGGATGAGTCAGAAGGAGGCAAAATCCAGAATGTTCTGATTCTTGTGATGGACCATGGAAAACCTCAGCTCTCAGCCACAGCCACCCTGAGTGTGTCACTGGTGACAAGTGGTCAGACTATCAAAGCGGATGTTCAAGTCTCCCAGTCAGGAGACAGCTTCATGTCTCTGGTGAATTCAATCAACATCTATTTGATCATTGCCATCTGCTCTGTTTCCAGCCTGTTCCTGCTGGCTGTTTTTGTTTATATGGCTCTGCGATGTCAGTCCAGGGCAAAGGGAGCCATGGTGTATGGTCCTGGCACGGCCACCCTGGTTTGTGCCAGTGAAGTGGGCAGCTGGTCCTATTCCAATCGCCACAGCCACATCCTGGCAGGGGTGAGCGCAGAGGCTGGTGTCAGGAATGATCTTATGATTTTCAGTCCCAACATTCCCGTTTCTGCAGATAATGGGGAACATAGAAATGGGAGTGAACTGCTTCCAGATACATCTAGAGAGGTAAGTTATCCTGCTTGAAATTCTTTCAACTTGATATTTTCCTACTGCCAATTTTGGGACAGTGTTACTACAATATATGTTCCATAATTTTATCATAGATAATTTTTTATAGAAATTCATTGCTAAAAGTCTGTTAATAGTTTGTTTCCTAACTTACGTAACTCTTTTACGTATGCCTAGTAGTCTTTCCGATTAAATATTTTTGAAATGGGAGTGGCCACAAATAGATCTTAAGGTTTTTTTACCGTCAGCCAATTTTTTCTTCTCTTCTACTCCATTATAAAGAAATATGTTCATTGTCTGCCTGATTCTTTAGTTTGTAATTCATCTATGAATCTCTAAATGGGACTCTAGTGCAGTACTTACTGATTTTTTCTTTTGTCGATACACTGATTCTTTAATGAATGGAATACAAATTTTCAATTATGTTTTTTAAACATACTGTGTTTTTTAAGCACAGTTTGCAAACTTTTAAAAATGATTAAAACATTTGTCGTTGCATCCTCACTTAGGACTTCCAATTAGCCACTCATTTAGCGACCATTCAGAGTTACGATATCACTGAATGAGGAAACTTAACCACTGGTCCTCGTAGTTATGGCCATCGTAGTAGCATCTCTGCTGTGAGTTGATCACATATCTTGTACGTGGCGATGGGCTCTCAGTTATGACGGCTGCAATAACCTGAGATGTTCGCTCTTTTTGCTCTTCACTATTGGCTTCTGACAAAGTCAGTGGAAAAGCTTGCAGGAAGTTGCTGATGGCAGCCCCCTGACACGGCGTGCTTAAGGACTTGGAGGGATTGGCTTAATGGCAGCTGCAACTGCTATCATAAGTTGAGGTGACCACATGTGACATTGTCCTTTTCTGACCATGTGGCTTTTAGTGATGGGGTTGCTTGTCTCAACTACCACTGTTAAGCAAGGACTACCAGTATTGTGAAGTTCCTCACTGGCTGAAAAAAAATGATTCATCAACAACACTCACATTGTATATGTTGACTAGACACTCATATTTCTGGAATAAAAGTCATCCAAGATTATGTTGCACAGGAAATCAATTTTTCTTCAATGTAAGTGGCCTTGTTAAAAATAAATGTTTCTTAAATAAGGGTTATTTAACAGAATAACAGAGTTGAAAGAAGCCTTGGAGGTCTGAATTGTGATATCAGATAGAAATTTTGAAGTAGACATTTGAGGTTCATCAATCGAATTCCTCCAAAGCTTTACACTCTATTCCTGTATTAAGCCTTTGCCCCCTCAATTGTCCTCTGTGCTGCCTCATTGTGCTAGGAAGTTGCTCCTGGGAGAGGAAGTGAAGAATACCAGCAATTTATTCCAAGGATATATAATCCCAGCAGGTTCACCAAGGTGTGAAGGTAATCCCATTTGCCCAGCTAAAGCAAGCAGGCTCCCTTATGGGGCAACAATGACATAGGAAGATGCAGGAGGCTAATAATTATTTTAGTGATAAGGGCAAAGGCATAATTACATACTGTGCAGGAATATATCACTCTAGTATTCTACCAAAATAACCACATAGGTAGAAAATATAAAGTGATAGACAACACAATGCCAGATGCCTCCAGTTGAATGACATTCCAACAGGCTACTAAGGAAGAGCTGGGGATCTTTTAGAACATTAATGGTGTTTATGACATGACTAGATTAAAGTTTTTTAGGATGTCTAATTGCTGACGTTGCTATGCAAGAAAATAAAATCAAGATGTAAAGACAGAATTATAGTGAGAACATGAAACCTAGGAGTCATGAATATGGGAAAGTTTTAAGATAGTGAAAGATGAAATTAATCAAGTACACATTGACATCTTAGGATCAGATAACCGAAATAGATCAGAACTGGACACTTTCAGTCAGAAGATCATACTATTTACTGCTCTGGACATGAAAGACAAGGAAGGAATCAGGAAGGTTAGAGTAAGAACAGTACTTGGATAGAAAGCAGTCACAATAACTGAATAATTAGGCTTTGTGGAGAACCTTTTAATATGATGATCATCCAAGTTTAAGCTGCAGGCACTAGTGCAGAAAAAGAGGTTGATGAATTTTATGGTCATGTTCAGACTGAAATAAAACAATTCTAGTAAGATGTGTTGTCTATGGTTGGGGACTAGAATGTTACAACTGGAAATAATTGAGGGTGATGTAATTTAACTGTGTGGCCTAGGAAACCAAAATGATGCAGGAGAACCACTTTTCAATATCTGCCCATAGAAAAATTTCTTCTTGGCTAACATAGTCTTCTAGCAATCAAAATGATGCCTATATACGTGACTATCATTCCATGGAGAACACAGACAATTGGAAGTTCCAAGTAAAATTCAAGCTCTAGGTAAAAAAGAAACACAACCAGTTTCCATGATATAATCATAACCTACCATTTTCATGAAGAATATCCAGAATCACTTTGAAATTCTTAACCTCATTGATAAGGAAGCAGAGGAACTGCTTGAATGAAATCAAAGAAGTTGTTAAGGATGAATGTGAAAAGAGACTGCCAAAGACCAAGAAATATGAGAGAATATGGATATCAGAACCTTGGAAATTACCAAAAAAGGGAAGAGAAGTCAAGGGCAAGAAAAACAAAGATGTCAGGAAGTCACAGTCTGGAAGGAGCATGGTGAGACTCACTCCAGATTAGCAAAGAAGTGAGACAAACCTGTATATTCTCCCCTTGTGTTTTTCACCTATAGACTGAATGTATATTGGAACCAGACTGAAAGAACATGAAGACAGTTTTAAAACTGGAGGAAGAAACATCAATAGCCTGCATTAAAAGTAAAGGTAAAGGTTCCCCTGCACATGCGTGCTAGTCGTTTCTGACTCTAGGGGCCGGTGCTCATCTCCGTTTCAAAGCCGAAGAGCCAGCGCTTGTCTGAGGATGTCTCCGTGGTCATGTGGCCGGCATGACTAGACGCCAAAGGCGCACGGAACGCTGTTACCTTCCCAATGTAGTGGTCCCTCTTTTTCTACTTGCATTTTTACGTGCTTTCAAACTGCTAGGTTGGCAGAAGCTGGGACGAGTAACAGGCGCTCACTCTGTTATGCGGCACTCGGGATTCGACCCGCCAAACTGCCGACCATCTGATTGACAAGCTCAGCATCCTAACCCACTGAGCCACCGCGTCCCTGCATTACGCTGATAATATTACTTTGACAGCTGAACAGCTGAATGATCTGAAAACTTTAGTAATGAAAATCATATTGAAAAAAATTGGCCTGCAATTAAAGAAGACTAAACTAATGACATGTACATTAACCAGGCTTGGAGTTGATAATGAAGATTTTGACACGGGGGGGTAGTAGCTTTCATCTTTTAGGACTGACTATTAACAAAAAGGAATATACAGTGGAAAAAAATATTCTGTCTCTTAGGAGACAGAAGAGCTATAGATGAGACAAAGGTCAGACAAACAGCAGTTGAGTTCCCGGAAGCAATGGGGGTGTAACAGATGTCTCTCTAGTTTCTTGGATTGTAAAGGCAAGGGGGAAAACATTGTACCTTAAGACTTGCAAGATATGTCATTCTTACAAGGTAAGCCAGATAAGAAGCATTCCCAGAAGTACTAGCTCCAATTTTATTATTAGGGTACATTAACAGAATCTGAAATTGTTGCAAGAAACCTAGCGACTAGTGACTTAGAATGTCTTCTAGAATCACCTAAAGATTATTTTGGCAATATAACAGTGGTAAGAAATAACATTTTTTTAGACTCGGCAATAGCTGAGTGATGCTAAAAAAGGGTTATAACAGGCTAATCAATGGAAAGGACCAAAAATTACTACCCTTTAGAACAGACATGTCAAACGCAAGGCCCGGGGGCCAGATCCGGCCCGCGAAGTGGTTTCATGCGGCCCGCAAAGCCATCCTGGAAACAGTGAGGGAACGGCTCCCACTGCCTTGGCCCTGGCCCAGAGAGCCTCCTTCTGCCAGAGACCCTCAGATCTGTCCCACTCCTGGCCAGGCCCCCATAGGCACCCTTGATGCGAACGATGTAGAGCTGGCCACGCCCACCCAGTAGGCCATACGCACTCTAGCTGCGCCCACCCAGTAGGCCACGCCCACCCAGGCCATACCCACCTGGCCCCCTGAGGGCAACCGCAATGCTGATGCGGCCCTCAATGAAATTGAGTTTGACACCCCTGCTTTAGAAATACAAATTAGTGCAGAAACTTAATTATCTATTTCACCAGTATATATCATTGCATCAGGTAAAACTGCTTCTTCTAAAAAAACTCATTAAAGTGGAGGTTATGAATGATCACATGAGGTTCAAAAAGAGGGTTAGGTGACCTAACTATGTAACAATTGTCACATTCTTAAGTGGTATCAGATACTTGCCTTTGTGCAATATTATTCACAGGATTATGGCAAAAAAAATAGGAATATACTTCTAAATTTAGAAAAGTGCCCTCAGTTAAAACAAATCCTATGTCCAATGGAAGACTGAGCCAGTCAATTTCTGTCTTGAAATCAAAAATATGTTTCAGGAGTAAAGTCAGTTAAGATATCACATGAGTTTGAGAACTTGCCCTGCTTGTCATTTGCCTAAAAGATTCAAGAGCTACATTTCCAGCTAAGACTCAGACAGGTAATTCGAAAAGTAATTCTGGTCATAGACCTCGAAAGAAAAAGAAGCTCAGGCGCTGAATAAAGAATGGAGGTCCGCTTCTCATTTTGAATTATAACCACAAGAGGTCGCTGTTTCCTAAGGAAACCCTCTAAGTGAAACTGAAAATGCAGAGCCCCTCCCTTAAAGGGACCGACATTCCTGCCGGCCAGATCCGCAAGGGAAAGATCGAACAACACAGAAATCTCAACAAGCCAAGATCCAACCTATGAAAGCATTGCCAGCATGGCTGGGCTACGTGGGCTCCGCTCCTGACCCCTTGAAGGCAAGGTATTTAAAGAAAAAGAGAACGAGCTTGCGGGTGCTGTGCCTGTGTCTGCGATGCTTACCTGGCCGAAGGGGCTGCTGCAGCTGCTTCTGCTCCAGACCGCCTGGAAAATGGGGAGCGGCCAGCTCCATTATTCTGTGCTGGAGGAATCCCAGCACGGCACCTTTGTGGGCCGCATCGCCCAGGATCTGGGGTTGGAGGTGAGCGAGCTGGTGCCTCGGATGTTCCGGATGCTGTCCAAAGGAGAGAAGGACTATTTTGAGGTAAACCTGCAGAATGGGATCTTGTTTGTAAATTCCCGGATAGACAGGGAGGAGCTTTGTGCCAAGACCGCAGACTGTGTCCTTCATCTGGAGGTGATTGTGGAGAAACCTCTGAGGTTCTTCCATGTGGAGGTGGAAGTCAAAGACATGAATGACAATGCTCCTGTCTTCTCTGCCAGGGAAAAGATCCTGAATATATCAGAACTGATAACAGGTACCCAGTTCTCCTTGGAAGGGGCTTCTGATGCAGATATTGGTACTAATGCGCTGTTAACCCACAGGCTCAGTCCAAACAACCATTTTGTTTTGGATTCAGGAAATGATGAAGATGGGAGTAAATCTGTAATACTTGTGTTAAAGGTTCCACTTGACAGGGAGGAGAGTCCTGTGCATCATTTAGTACTGACAGCCACTGATGGGGGTGAACCAAAACTCACAGGAACTGTTCAGCTGGTCATCAATGTGCTGGATGTTAATGACAACCCTCCTGTATTTAACCAATCTGTTTATAGGATAAAGTTGCTAGAAAATACAGCTAGTGGGTCGTTAGTTATTACTCTGAATGCAACAGACATAGATGAGGGGATTAATAGGGAAATCTCTTATTTTTTTACAGATAGCTTAGCTCTTCATGTCACAAAGATGTTTAGTATAAATTCTGATAATGGGGAAATCAGAGTGATTGGAAAATTGGATTATGAAGAAAGTAAGTTCTATGAACTTCCAATTGTTGTAGAAGATAAAGGCAATTCTCCATTATCAGGGCACTGTAAAGTTCTCATTGAAGTGTTGGATATAAATGACAATATTCCAGAAATATTTGTGAATTCTTTCTCTGTGCCACTGTCAGAGGACTCCCCTCCAGGGACTGTGGTAGCCATCCTCAGTGCTTCTGACAGGGATTCTGGCACCAATGGACAAACCAACTGTTTCCTCTTTCCCCCTGGAGTACCCTTCAAACTCGAGTCCACATTCAAGAACTACTACTCTCTGATTGTTGGTGCAGTCCTAGATCGAGAGCAGGTGGCTGAGTACAGGATGGTTGTGACAGTGGAAGATCAAGGTGTTCCACCACTGTCTTCTAGCATCAGCCTCTTAGTGCCTATCGGTGACATAAATGACAATGCTCCAACTTTCCCACAGCCCTCCTACACAGTGTTTGTGAAGGAGAATAATCCCCCTGGTGCTCACATCTTCACAGTATCTGCCTTGGACCCAAACGTAGCTGAGAATGCCCTGATCACCTATTGGATAGACGAGAAGCTGTGGCCATTGTCAAGCTACATCTCTGTACATTCGGAGAGTGGAAAGCTCTATGCTCTGCAGTCCTTGGACTACGAGGAGTTGAAACTGCTGGAGTTCCAGGTGAGAGCCAAGGATGCTGGAATGCCCTCCTTGTGTGGCAATGTGACTGTTCAGGTCTTTGTGCTGGATGAGAATGACAATGCACCTGCCCTGTCAGGATCGTCAGAAGAGAACCTGATTCTTCTAGTGGTCCCCGTGATGCCTGGGCATATTGTAGGCAAGATCCATGCCTTGGATGCAGATTCTGGCTACAATGCGTGGCTCAGGTACGAAATGCTTGAAGAAAGCAACGGTCCATGGTCTGTGGGGCAGTATAGCGGTGAGGTGAGTACCAAATATCCTCTGGATGAGTCAGGAGGAGGCAAAATCCAGAGTGTTCTGGTTCTGGTGAAGGACCATGGAAAACCTCAGCTCTCAGCCACTGCCACACTGAGTGTGTCACTGGTGACAAGTACCGAGAACATTAAAAAGTATAATCAACATCCAATATCAGGAGAGACCTTCATGCCCCTAGTGGACTCGATCAACGTCTATCTGATCATTGCCATCTGCTCTGTTTCCAGCCTCTTCTTGCTGGCCACTCTCATCTACGTGGCCCTGCGATGCCACTGCAAGGCAAAGGAATCCATGGTTTACGGCCCTGGCATGGCCACCCTGGTCTGTGCCAGTGAAGTGGGCAGCTGGTCCTATTCCAATCGCCACAGCCACATCCTGGCAGGGGTGAGCGCAGAGGCTGGTGCCAAGAGCGACCTGATGATTTTCAGTCCCAACATTCCTGTTTTTGCAGATAATGGGGAAGTTAGGAATGGGACAGAATTGCTCCCAGATTCAGCTAAAGAGGTGAGTTGGTCTGGTTTTAGAGTTTTTGACATCCATTCAAAATCATATTTTGGATCATCTGTGTACAAAACGTGTCTTCTGATAATCGTTATCCCTAATATCACAATATATAAATAAAAAAATAAGTAATTTTTATTTCCAGGGAAATATTTTTTGGAATGGGTTGATAGAAAAAGATCCTTTTCGAAAATTTATTTAACAGTGACTAGTTTTGTCTTTCAAAAGTAAAAAATAAATAAGATCTTCACTGCACTCTGCTATTTTGATCTTTTGTTTATAATTCACCTACTGAAAAAAATATTCTTCATTGTTAAATTCTTTTTGTTTTTAAAAAGTGACATTTCTACTTATATTTTTTTAAAAAAAATAAATTAGATAATTTCATTACTTTTAAGTAATTAAAGTACATTTTAATACATCAAAGTCCTTTCAAATTAAAAAAAATCCTTTTCAGTGAAAATGGGAACATAGATTCTGATTTTGCACTACAGGGGAGTCCTTGGTGAGTCTTTGGTCTAGTGCAGGGGTGTGAAACTGCCGGCCCGCAGGCCAGATGCATCATAGTGAAATCGCGCCCACCTCATTGGCGGAAAAAAAGCCGTGTTACATCACGAGTTGTCACATGATGTTGTGAGTTTGACTCCCCTAGTCTAGTGCAACAACTGTTCGCAGTTAAAACAGTGATGAAAAAGTAACTTTGTGACTAGTCCTCACATTTATGACTCTCACAGGTCTATAAGGAAAGGAAACCTGAAGGAAGATCATAAGCACAGTAAGTTTTACTTGGCGACCATTTAATGTAATGACTGAGTTGCCAGTCCTAATTTTGGTTGCTAAACGAGGACTCTCCATACATACTTGCATAAAGTAGGTTTGACGTTTTGATCGTAAATGAATAGCCAAAATTGCATGTATTAGTTCTTTTCTACATCGAGAAATTGATTTGCACATCAATCATCATTCTTCTGTTTATATTTCATCTAATAAACAGATGGGATATTAGTAGTAATACCCTTTCTTCTTTCATTTCTTTAAGAATTCCCCAGTAGTATCATAAACACAGTTCATTCAGATAAGAAACTTCTTCACAGACAATAATGCCTCTTTTTTAACCCGTTATTTGTGTCTGGACATGGATTCATCACCATATCAGGCCCTGTGCGGAGCACGCTGGGCAGCAAAAGTTTGCCCGCTATTTTGATCATTCCCCGCATCTTTGGCATCGCCCCAAGGGACCTTAGTAGTCTTAAGATCTTCCTCTAAGTCAGTGATGGTGAACCTTTTAGAGACTGCCCCAAAACCTCCCCCGCCCCCAAGCCTGCCCCTGCTCTGCCCCACCCTGCCCCCACCCTGCCCCCGCTCCGTCCCCACCCCACCCACCCGCAGGGCCACTCACTGCCTCCACGGCCTGCCACAGATCGCCCAGGTGGCCCAGCAGCACCATGTTTGCCATGCCCTCTGCCCACACCCCACAGCATCAACTGCATGTGATGGGGTGTGAGGGCGGAGTCTTGTCCCTGCTGCCCGGCTGCCATGTTGTTGGCTATGCTGCTCCACGTGGGCTGTGCCTGGGGGTAACTGTCCTCCAGGGTCATTGCTGGTGAGGAGGGGACCGTGGGGGTAGGCAGGGCTGGGGCAATGGCACATGTGCCCACAGAGAGGGCTCTGAGTGCCGCCTCTGGCACGTGTGCCCTAGGTTTGCTACTACTGCTCTAAGTGTTTGGTGCCTGGTTTTCCGAGGCCAGCATGGTTTCCTCTTTTCTCCAGAAGGCATCCAACGTAGTGCAATTTTTGGATGCCAATCTTTATGCACAGGTAAGCTGCGGCCAATAAGCTGCATTTGATGTTCATTCACAGTTCTCAATAGGTCTTCTAAATCTGATCTTTGTAGTACGTCTTCATTAGTGATGTGGTCACGATGTGAGATCTGGAGGGTTACTTTTAAAATATTATTAAGTTGCTAGGTTTAATAAGTTTAGTTAATAGGTTTAAAAACATATCTTAGTTGAAGACTGTTGGTTTAGTTTGCAATTTTTAATAGTCAAATGTTGTTGATACGTTTCTTACATGGTATGATACATAGCAGTAAGTCTTAAAAATAAAACAAAAATGCAAAGCAAAAACTAAAAAGAGAAAGAAGCTAAAAACCAAAACAAAAGAACTTGTTCTGCCTTGACTTCAAACATATTGAAAATATAGTGTACAATTCTCTCCCCTCAACTATCCAAGTGGTTCAATAAACTTCTCTGGATAAAAAGAACAACCTTTTCAGAATCCAAGGGTAAAGAAAAATCACTGGAGAGAAAGATATGTTTGATCCTCTCTTGCTTTTCTGCCAAACACATTTTTGTTAAATTGCCTGGATTTCAGAATTATCGCTGAAAGCAGATCTGAAAAAAATCAGGGCTTTTTTTCTCATAGAACGCTCAGAACGGAGTTCCGGCACCTTTTTTGGATGGAACCTTGTAGGGTAGGCAAGGCGGGTTGTATGACATGTGTGGGTTCCGGCACCTTTTTCTTTTACAAAAAAAGCATTGGAAAAAATAATCACCTTTAAATTTCACTGAAAGTTCTAACTTGTTGAGATGCAAGATATGATCCCATTTTGTAGATCTTAAAAATCTATCCCAAAGAAAGTGGGGTTTCTGTACAAATGGAAGCAGACGTATGTCTAATAAACAGTTTCAATTTCCAACTTGTATTCTAGCTGTAGTGAAAAGATCTTAAGTAGAAATTCCTGTATAAGGATAATTATAGATGGATCTTGCTTGGCATTGTAAGGAATATTTAAAAATTATATATATTATTTCCGGGAAGTTAGCACTGTAAATATGTCAGTATATCTTTATTTATTTTCAACCCTGACATATTGCCCGCAGAAGCATCAAGCTGTATGATTTCTTTTTTAATGTAAAACTTAATTCTGCCATTATGTGAAAGAAATAATCAATTCTTTGCTTCATTTACAAAACATTATTTCCCTTATCCAGTACAGTTTTTATTTGCATTAATTCTGTCTTTTTAAAAGAGTGTAAATCATGAAAAACAACTTTTAAAGACAAATGTAGCTCTATACAGTTTCCTTCTGTGTAACTTTGTTATGTTCTGTTGTGAGTTAAGAGTCATTCACATATTTCTTTTTTCAGCTCCAACTATTTGTATGTTCTTGTATGAGTGGAATGACTTCTATTTTATTTCTCTTCTTAACTTCAGATCCCAATTTATCACCACAGAGCAGTAATCTAAAACAAAGACAGACAAAAGGAAGTAACCTCTTAATCTCATGGGGGAACCAGTTCCTAAATTTGGCATATTACCAAGTAGAAGTTCCTAAACTTATTTCCTAGGAAAGAACTTCACAAAAGCATCAGACACATAGATAAGAATTTAATTGCAGACAATAATAAAGGTCTATAAAGCTGTGCAGTTAACCATTGCTAGATATTTATATAACTTCAACTCAGTTTTGAGAAATGTTGAGACATGGCTTCACATGTGATAAAGTACCACCAAACTTGAATATGGGTCTTCTTTTCAACATTTTTATTAGTGATCTGAACAAGGAGGTGAAAGAAAATGATAAAATTACAGATGATTTAGGTGGGGCAACTAGTACATTAGAGAACAGAAATATGATCAGTTTAAAAGTGAACATGAGATAGTAGTGTGTCATAACAACTAAAAAGAGAAATATAATTTTAGACTGCAATAATTTAAATTTAGTTTTCAAATTATGGGAAGCAGTAATACCACTCTATTCTGCATTGGTTAGACCCTCTTGAAGTACTACTATATGTCCAGTTCTGTACAAAACACCTATCAAATTTGTGCAAATAAGGTAAATGAGAATTATTGAGAGACTTGAAGGAAGGTTTTGGGAGGAAAGATTAAAGAATGTGGGTAAAATTATAGGTCCAGACCCTACTTCAAAGATTTTATCCCAATAATGGCATATTCCAATTTCCATACATAATTTGGGTCAAAACTTTGGTATAAAAATTGTTAGCTGCTAAAACTAATTATTCACCTGTTATAAATAAAAAAATCATTATCTTGATAGCAGATTTAGATGTAGTTGCTTAGTATACTCTGTGTGTATGGGTGTATGGCTGTTACAGTGGAGCACCTCTCCTTGTTATTTGAAATGATACTGCTGAAATTATCTTGTTACTGTGATAATAATAATATTATAATAAACATAGAGTTGGAAGGGACCTTGGAGGTCTTTTAATCCAAACCACTGCTCAGGCAGGAAACCCTATATACCATTTCAGACAAATGGTTGTCCAATCTCTTCTTAAAAACTTCCAGTGTTGGAGCATTCACAACTTCTGGAGGCAGATTGTTCCACTGATTAATTGTTCTAACTGTCAGGAAATTTCTCCTTAGTTCTAGGTTTCTTCTCTCTTTGATTAGTTTCCATCCATTGCTTCTTGTCCTGCCTTTGGGCGCTTTGGAGAATAGCTTGACTCCCTCTTCTTTGTGGCAACCCCTGAGATATTGGAACACTGCTATCATGTCACCCCTAGTCCTTCTCTTCATTAAACTAGACATACTCAATTCCAGCAACTGTTCTTTGTATGTTTTAGCCTCCAGTCCCCTAATATCCTTGTAGCTCTTCTCTGTACTGTTTCTGGAGTCTCAACATCTTTTTTACATCGTAGCGACCAAAACTGGATGCAGTATTCCAAGTGTGGCCTTACCAAGGCGTTATAAAATGGTATTAACACTTCATCTTATCTTGATTCTGTCCCTCTGTTAATGCAGCCTAGCACTGTGTTGGCTGTTTTGGCAGCTGCAGCACACTGTTGGTTCATATTTAAGTGATTGTCCACTAGGACTCCGAGATCCCTCTCACAGTTACTACTGTTGAGCAAGGTACCACCTATACTATGCCTGTACATTTGGTTTTTCTTGCCTAAATGTAGAGCCTTATTCTTTTCACCATTGAATTTCATTTTGTTAGATAGGGCCCAATGTTTGAGTCTGTCAAGATCCTTCTGTATCTTAAGCCTATATTCTGGAGCGTTGGCTATTCCTGCCAGCTTGATGTTGTCTGCAAATTTGATGAGTTCCCCATCTATCCCCTCATCCAAATCATTGATGAAGATGTTGAAAAGCACTAGGCCAAGAACAGAGCCCTGGAGCAACACCACTACATACTTCCCTCCATGTAGATGCAGTTTCATTGGGGACCACACACTGAGTACGGCCGGTCAGCCAGCTACGAATCCATCTGGTGGTGATGCTGTCTAACCCACATTTTTCTATCTTATCAAATGGTAAGTTGTGGTCTACTTTATCAAATGTCTTATTGAAGTCCAGTAAATTATATCTACAATCTTCCTCTGGTCCACTAATTTTGTCACCTTGTCAAAGAATGCAATAAGTTTTGTCTGGCATGATCTGTTTTTGACAAACCCATGTTGGCTTTTGGTAATGACTTTGTTTGCCTGTAGGTGTTTGCTCATTCATTGCTTGATTATCTTTAACAGAATCTTCCCAGATATTGAGGTCAGGCTGATAGGTCTGTAGTTTCCTGGATCCATTTTTTCCCCTTTTTTGAAAATGGGAACTACATCAGCTCTTTTCCAGTCCTCTGGTAGTTACCCAGTGCTCCAGGATCCTTGAAAGATATAGTTCAGTGGTTCTGAGATCACATCTGCCAATTCCTTCAGAACCTTGGGGTGTAATCCATCTGGTCCTGGTGATTTGAACTCGTCTAGGATGGACAGGTGCTCACTTATCGTTTTCTTGCCTGTCTTAACTTGTGTTTCTAATCTGTTTTTTACGGTACTGTTTTTGATAGGTTGGACTGTTTTTTCCCCTGTGTGTAAAGACGGATGCAAAATACGAGTTAAGTAGTTCTGCTTTCTCCCCGTTGCTTGTCATCTTCTTGTCATTTTCTCCCACTAATGGACCAATCATTTCCTTAACTTTTTTCTTGTTTTTTACATGTTGAAAGAAGCTTTTTTTGTTATTTTTGAGTTTTGTCTCAAGTCTTAGTTCATTTTGAGCCTTAGCTTTCCTCATTTCATCTTTGCAGGGTGGGGCTATTTGCTGATATTCTGCCTTAGGTATGTGCTCCTCTTTCCACTTTTTATTCTTGTCCTTTTTGTCTTTCAACTTATCAGAGAGTTCTTTATGCAGCCATGCTGGTTTATTTTGAGAGCTGTTATTTTTTTTCTTCACTGGTATTGTGCTAGACTGGCTTTTATAATCTCACTTTTCAAAATGTCCCAAGCTTCTTGAGTTGTTTTCCCCTTGAGGTTTCTCATCCATGGAATCCTTCCCAAGCTATATGTGTATTGAAATTAGCTCTCTTAAAGTCCAAGACTCTAGTTTGACTATGTTCTATTGCTTGTGCTTGCATAATGTTGAATTCCAATATTGCATGATCACTCTCCCCTAAGGCTCCTGTGGCTATTTAGTTGTATTTTTTAAAGTTCTATTTGCAAACATTACTTCACTTTTTTTGGAAATCAATAGCTAGTCTGTGTTCTCTGCAATAAGTTTACAATGCTTTTTAAAGATGTATAGGGTTGGAGTTGACAGCTGCATCATCCACATATAGAAGTTGCAAAACATTTTTTCTTCTCCCATAACAGTTACTGAAAGTCAAAAGTTCATATAAAAAATTTAGCAATAAGAGTCTCCAAATATATCCTTGCAGAACCTTTTGATTTGATGTAATTGATCAGAAGTGACGTGGTGGCTCAGTGGGTTAGGATGCTGAGCTTGTCGATCAGATGGTCGGCAGTTTGGCGGGTCGAATCCTGAGTGCTGCGTAACAGAGTGAGCGCCTGTTACTCGTCCCAGCTTCTGCCAACCTAGCAGTTCGAAAGCACGTAAAAATGCAAGTAGAAAAATAGGGACCACTACGGTGGGAAGGTAACAGCGTTCCATGCGCCTTTGGCATCTAGTCATGCCGGCCACATGACCACGGAGACGTCCTCGGACAAGCGCTGGCTCTTCAGCTTTGAAACGGAGATGAGCACCAGCCCCTAGAGTTGGAAACGACTAGCACGCATGTGCGGGGGAACCTTTACCTTTACCTAATTGATCAGAAAAGATACCCCTAAACTTTGTGTATTTTTGTCAGGAAAACATATTAACACAGCAACATTAGAAATGCAATGTGTGAAGCAAATTTTACTTCCTGAGGCCAGCAAGGAAGCCAGACAAAGATATGCTAATTTATTCAGTGGCACAGAGATGCTGTGCTCATGCAAGATCAAAAACATTTCTTCCCAATATATAATATTTATACACACTGCATATGCTCAAATGGATTGCAGTATATGACAGCCTATTGGATAATATATAAGATGAAATATCTATGTAACATCATATTTCTAAGTACTATGGTAAGTAAGAAGGTAATGGATAGACAAATGTCAGGAGACATATTTGGATTTGTCACTACCAATATATTGTTCCTTATCTTGAAATTTTGGTTCAAATCTTTCAAGTCAGTCCAGTCTTCTTTTATTGGCATCACAGTCACCTTGTACAATGGAGAAGGGAACAAGAGAGCCAAACAAGTACACTTGCCATTGCGATATATAGAAATGAAAATATCTATCCAAAAATGTATGTTAATTAAAACAATGTGTACACAGTAAAAGAAGAACAAATGCATATATGAGATTTACGAATGAAGCCAAGCACTCTATGTAAAAGTCAATATATTTGAGACTGAAGATGGAATGATTATTAGATATTTCTCATGAATACAGAAGGAAAGTCTGTCTCTACATTTTGAAATTCAGTCACAAGAGGTCGCTGTTTCCTAAGGAAACCCTTTAAGTGAAACTGAAAATGCAGAGCCCCTCCCTTAAAGGGACCGACATTCCTGCCAGCCAGATCCACAATGGGATTATTAAACAAAAGACAAAAAACCCAGAGAAATCATAACAAGCCAAGATCCAACCTATGAAAGAATTACCAGCATGGCTGCGCTACGTGGGCTCCGCTCCTGACCCCTTGAAGGCAAGGTATTTAGAGAAAAAGAGCAGAGCTTGCGGGTGCTGTGTCTGTGTCTGCGATGCTTACCTGGCCGAAGGGGCTGCTGCAGCTGCTTCTGCTCCAGACCGCCTGGAAAATGGGGAGCGGCCAGCTCCATTATTCTGTGCTGGAGGAATCCCAGCACGGCACCTTTGTGGGCCGCATCGCCCAGGATCTGGGGTTGGAGGTGAGCGAGCTGGTGCCTCGGATGTTCCGGATGCTGTCCAAAGGAGAGAAGGAGTATTTTGAGGTAAACCTGCAGAATGGGATCTTGTTTGTAAATTCCTGGATAGACAGGGAGGAGCTGTGTGCCAAGACCGCAGACTGTGTTCTTCATCTGGAGGTGATTGTGGAGAAACCTCTGAGGTTCTTCCATGTGGAGGTGGGAATCAAAGACATGAATGACAATGCTCCCGTCTTCTCTGCCAGGGAACAGATCCTGAGCATGGCTGAATTGATGAAATCTGGTACCCGATTCCCCTTAGAAGGAGCCTCTGATGCAGATATTGGCACTAATGCTCTGTTAAATTACAAGCTCAGCCCAAACAAAAATTTTGCTCTTGATTCAGAAAATGATGAAGATGGGAGTAAATCTGTAGTACTTGTGTTAAAGGTTCCACTTGACAGGGAGGAGAGGCCTGTGCATCATTTAGTACTGACAGCCACTGACGGGGGTGAACCAAAACTCACAGGAACTGTTCAGCTGGTCATCAATGTGCTGGATGTAAATGACAACCCTCCTGTATTTAACCAATCTGTTTATAGGGTGAAATTGCTAGAAAATACAGCTGTTGGGTCGTTAGTTATTACTCTGAATGCTACAGACATAGATGAGGGGATTAATAGTGAAATCTCTTATTTTTTTAGTAATAACCTACCTCAACAAGTCAGAAATATGTTTAGTATAAATTCTGATACTGGGGAAATCAGAGTAATTGGAAAGTTGGATTATGAAGATATTAATTTCTATGAACTTCAAATTGTTGCAGAAGATAAGGGTACTTTATCTGGACATTGTAAAGTTCTCATTGAAGTGTTGGACATGAATGACAATATTCCAGAATTATCTGTCAATTCTCTCTCTGTGCCACTGCCAGAGGACTCCCCTCCAGGGACTGTGGTAGCCATCCTCAGTGCTTCTGACAGGGATTCTGGCACCAATGGACAAATCAGCTGTTTCCTCTTGCCCTCTGGAGTACCGTTCAAACTTGAGTCCACATTCAAGAACTACTACTCCCTGATCGTTGGTGAAGTCCTAGATCGAGAGCAGGTGGCTGAGTACAGGATGGTTGTGACAGTGGAAGATCAAGGCGTTCCACCACTGTCTTCTAGCATCAGCCTCTTAGTGCCTATCGGTGACATAAATGACAATGCTCCAACTTTCTCACAGCCCTCGTACACAGTCTTTGTGAAGGAGAACAATCCCCCTGGTGCTCACATCTTCACAGTATCTGCCTCGGACCCAGACGTAGCTGAGAATGCCCTGCTCACCTATTGGATAGACGAGAAGCTGTGGCCATTGTCCAGCTACATCTCTGTACATTCGGAGAGTGGAAAGCTCTATGCTCTGCAGTCCTTGGACTATGAGGAGTTGAAACTGCTGGAGTTCCAGGTGAGAGCCAAGGATGCTGGCATGCCCTCCTTGTGTGGCAATGCGACTTTTCAGGTGTTTGTGCTGGATGAGAACGACAATGCACCTGCCGTGTCTGGATCAACAGAAGAGAACTTGATTCATCTAGTGGTCCCCGTGATGCCTGGGCATATTGTAGGCAAGATCCATGCCTTGGATGCGGATTCTGGCTACAATGCGTGGCTCAGGTACGAGCTGGTTGAAGAAAGCAGTGGTCCATGGTCTGTGGGCCAGTATAGTGGTGAGGTGAGTACCAAATATCCTCTGGATGAATCAGAAGGAGGCAAAATCCAGAGTGTGTTGGTTCTAGTGAAGGATCATGGGAAGCCTCAACTCTCAGCCACAGCTACCTTGAGTGTGTCTCTGGTGACAAATGGTCAGACAATCAAAATGGATATCAATGTTCGAAGGTCAGCGAAGAGCTTTGTGCCCCTGGTGGGCTCAATCAACATCTATCTGATCATTGCCATCTGCTCTGTTTCCAGTCTATTCCTGCTAGCAATTCTCATCTATGTGGCCTTGCGATGCCACTGCAAGGCAAAAGAAACCATGGTTTATGGCCCTGGCATGGCTACCCTAGTCTGTACCAGTGAAGTGGGCAGCTGGTCCTATTCCAATCGCCACAGCCACATCCTGGCAGGGGTGAATACAGAGTGTGGTGCCAAGAACGACCTCATGATTTTCAGTCCGAACATTCCTGTTTTTGCAAATAATGGAGAACTTCAGAATGGTACAGAACTGCCTCCAAATGCATCTAAGGAGGTGAGTTTTGGTTCTTTTTTTAGTGCTTGACATTCAGTTCACATTTTATTTCTCTGATACTGATTTTGAATCACTACTGTTACAATATATTTTTCCATAATTAAGTGTTAGATTTGTAACATAGCTTTTAAATACATGAGTAACTAAAAGATTTTATTCTACAGTATTGTTTATATTTTTTTAAACTTATACAGTATTTGTGAATACCTATCAGAGCATCATGAATGAGTTGCAACTGGAAATATAGCAATTATTTTGATTTGTTTGTTAGTATCATTAATCTAGGTACTGGTTCAGATGACAAAAGGTAGAATTGTATAGAATTGTAAAGTTGGATAGGGTAATTCAGATCATCAAATCTTCCCTCATTCAGTCCAGAAATCCAAAGTAAATCATGATTTACCCAAATGGCTGTCTGAAATACAGTGGTACCTTGGTACTCAACTGCTTTGAAAGTCATCAAATCTGGTACTCAATGCATTTTGGCATGTAAATGTTGTCCCAGTACTCATCATTTGTTTGGTACTCAATGCACAAACTAGAACTTGTCGTTGTTGGCTACCTTGTGACTCACTATATTAGTATTTATGGGGAAAAATTGTTCGGTACTCATCGTTTTAGGTACTCATGGCACCTCCTGGAACCAATTAACAATGAGTACCAAAGTACCACTATAGGTCCATATTTATATATCCTATAAAGAGAAAGCTATTTATACTATTGCAATATAATTGTTTTCTTCAATCTGAAAGCTTTGATGGTGAGAATTTTTTTGCCCACTCTATCCTCAGACCTTATTTCTAGATTCTTTCTTTTAATTCAAGAATTTAGTTTGTCCCTGTTAAAAAGTGGTTTTATATTTTGAATAGGTATAGTTTATTGAACTTTCAAATCATAAGTGATTACCAATAAAGTATTTTCTCTTTTATATTAAGACATGATGCCTTCTCTATTATTCTCTTTTTAATCTGTTTTAAAAAATTCAATCTTCCTTATGCTATTTTAAATTTCAAATAAAATAGAGTATCTTAGTGCAGGAAACGAGTATAAGATACTTTTTCACCTTTGTGTTGCTTTGTGTTTCATACATAAAGTTTCCATACCTAACCTTACTTTTTAATACTAGTTTGATATTCATTGTGAGAAATCTGCATTGATGTTATTGGGTCTTAGTAATAATTGTGATAAATTTATAGTGTATCATTTTGGGTTGTGTTTTGATTTTAAAAAAGCGTCCAGTGCAATGATTCCTATATTTTTTTTTGTCTCGAGACATTTAAATTTAATTCCACTTTTGATGGAAATGCAACAAACAGCAATTTCATTTGAATGTTTGCAACAAGACATTCTTAAACTACTTATGTCGGCTTGATATTAAATTGGCTTCACAAAATCTACTGTCTAACTGAGAGGCCTTTGGCAACATTTTGCAAGGACTTGACAATCTGGAAAGCAGACGGCTGTCTTCTCCACCTGGAGGATTCCAGCTTTTTGTTTGAAATGTGCTAGCGGGTTTTACTGGATATTTCCCATGAATGGAAAAATGATGAAATAGTGGATCAGTGTCAAAGAAAAGAAAAAGAAAGAGAAAGGAAAAGAACCCAGCAGATTAGTTGGTAGCTAGGGAAGCAAAAATAGTAATTTTAAAAAACTGCCAAGTGATTGAAGTTATGATGAAGTGATGCACCCATGAATTTAAAAAAAAGAAAAATGATGAGCAGAAAAGTGGATAGTTCAAGAAAAGGAAAAAAAAATCTATTGACTTTTGAAATGGGAACATTCTGCATGTGAGTGTAATAACTATAATGCTAATAAGAAACTTCTCATTATAAACAAATCGAAAATGGAGTTTGGTAAGAAAAGGAGGGAAAAAATGGGTCCTGCAAAAGAATTGAAGTGGAGGGGTTGGCCTAAAACAAAATAAAGTGATGTGGGCAAACTGGCTGGCAGCTCCTGAGATGACAAAAGAAGAAAAATACTGCTTTGAAACAGGAACAGGAGTTTATATCTACATGGGGGACAGGGGTTGAGTAAAAGGTGGCATAGGCCATTCCTGTCCTCTGAAATGTTTGGTGGTGATAGAAAACCTGGCAGTGCTGGGGTTGGTTTTAATTTTAATGGATATATTTGTAGATTTTTTAAAACTCTATTTAAATGAACTGATAAGATTCTAAACATTTTTCTTCGATAAATTTCAGTTGCAAGATTGGAAATTTTTTTTTACTGTTACACATTTTGAGAGTTCTCATTGGGTATTAATTTAGAAACGTCAGGATTTCTCTTGTTTTTCTTCTAATCAGTTTAAGTAGAACCGAGCTGTTTAGTCATGAGTTTCATCCCTTCCTGAGAGTGGAAAATACAAATTAAAACATCCCCAACAAATAATTATTTTGCTTCAGTTTGAGTAATTTAGTGAAGATTGGCTCATCATTTGATTCTACTGTTGAATTGCTGCTACTAGTAGGACCTTATTTTCCCTAATATTCTTTTGAAATATGTCTTTCTGAAACTTAAAACCATGATCTCTTGTCTCACCTCTGCAGTGATAGAGAACAGGCCGTCTTCTGAATGCCAGTTTTTGAGATGATTGAACAGTGCTACCATATCCCTCTTTAGTTTTTTTTTTAAGTATAAAAATCTCTAGTTCTTTCAGTTTCTCTGAAAAATTTAGTTCGTGTCCCATGATCATCTTTGTTGACCTTCTCCAAGTAAGTTTCCCTGAACCCTTCCTAGAGTGTGGTGCCCCAAATTGGATACAATTCTGAAATTTTTTTCCTGTGATTTGGGAGTGGTATTTTTGATGCAGCCTAAAATGTGTTTTTAATTGAAATTCATTTTTTATAAATATATATTTATTTTTTATAATCAGAGGTGCTTAATATTTTATCAGCAGCACATTGTCTAGGTTCCAACATTTAACTTAAGGTAAAGATAAAGGTTCCCCCGCACATGCATGCTAGTCGTTTCCGACTCTAGGGGCCGGTGCTCATCTCTGTTTCAAAGCCGAAGAGCCAGCGCTTGTCTCCGTGGTCATGTGGCCGGCATGACTAGACGCCAAAGGCGCACGGAACGCTGTTACCTTCCCACCGTAGTGGTCCCTATTTTTCTACTTGCATTTTTACGTGCTTTCGAACAGCTAGGTGGGCAGAAGCTGGGACGAGTAACAGGCACTCACTTTGCTACGCGGCACTCGGGATTTGACCCGCGGCACTCGGGATTCGGCACGGGATTCGACATTTAACTTACTACATGTTAAATTCCTTTCTCTCTACTTCATTTTTCTAACCATTGGTAAAAGGTATCCCATGTTCTAAAGTATACTGAATCTTCTTTGTCTTTCATTTTCAATGTCAATCTATCCATTTCTGCACAATCTAAAAATTTTTTAATTAACACTTCCTTGGTTGGTAAATCTTCGTTTTTCCAATATTGAGCGAATACAATTCTCTCTGCAGTTAATACATGTAAAATTAGATATATACACCCTTTCTCATAATTTCCTACAATTATGCCTAACAAAAATAATTCTGGCTTAAAATCTATATGTTTTTTAGTCATTTTCTCTAACTATGTGTGTATTCTTCACCAGAATCTTTTAGCTTTGGGGCATGTCCACCAAAGATGGTAATAAGTGCCTGATTTTTGTCTACATTTCCTACAGTTGCTAGATATGTTTTTAAACATTTTTGCTAACCTCACTGGTGTTAAATGCCATATATAGAACATTTTGTATAGATTTTCTTTGTACGCCATTGCTTTTGTTATTTTAGAATTTCTTTTCCAAAGGCTTTGCCAATTTTCTAATTCTTTGTTATGTCCAAAAATCTTTGCCCATGTTATCATTGTTTCTTTAACTTGTTCCTCTTCCATCTTTAAACTTAACATATATTTATAAAGTTTCTTAATCAATTTTTCATTTGATGTCAGTAATATCTTGTCAAATTCTGTCTGTTCTTTATAAAATCCAGATGTTTTAATGTCTTTTTCATACCTTGTTTGGATTTGCAGATATGGCCACCATTGTAGGTCAATACCCTGTTCTTCTAATTCTTGTCTGTGTTTTAATTTATTTATTATTTATTTATTATTTATTTTATCACATTTATATACCGCCCTTTCCCTAAGGACTCAGGGCGGTTTACAGGGTAAATTAAAAAACAAAGATACAAAAGTTAAAAACAGATTAAAAAAAATTATATTCGTCCCTGCATAAATAAAACCCCAGTTAAAATTAAGATTAAAGCTAAAATTAGAATTCTCAGCCTGGGCCAGAGAGCTCGAAGAGCCAGGTCTTCAGGTCCCGTCGGAATGAACGGAGGTCGGGGGCAGTCCTCAACTCCACTGGCAGCTGGTTCCAAAGGGCAGGCGCACCCACTGAGAAGGCCCTATCCCTGGGTGCCGTCCGCCGGCAATCTCTTACCGGTGGCACCCTGAGAAGACCCTCCCTGTGGGAGCGCACTGGACGAAGGGAGCTTGATGCCGGCAGCAGGTGTTCCCTCAGATATCCCGGACCCAAGCCATTTAGGGCTTTATAGGTCATCACCAGCACCTTGAATCTCACCCAGAGGGCAACCGGGAGCCAATGCAGCTCGCGGAGTAGAGGTGTTACATGGGAGTATCGGGAAACCCCCATCACAACTCGCGTGGCCGCATTCTGCACCAGCTGAAGCCTCCGAGTGGTCCTCAAGGGCAGCCCCATGTAGAGAGCGTTGCAGTAGTCTAAACGGGAGGTCACGAGCGCATGAGTGACTGTGCGTAGGGCATCTCGGTCCAGATAGGGTCGCAACTGGCGCACCAGGCGAACCTGGGCAAAAGCCCCCCTGGTCACGGCTCCTATATGGTCTTCAAAATTGAGTCGTGAATCCAGGAGGATGCCCAAGTTGCGAGCCCTATCAACGGGGGGTAACACCTCACCCCCCATCGTTAGAGATGGAATAGTCTGGTTGACCCGAGATGCCGATATGCACAGCCACTCAGTCTTGGCGGGATTGAGACGAAGCCTGTTTCTCCCCATCCAGACCTGGACCGCCTCCAGGCAATGGGACATCACGGCAAGGGCATCGCTGGGTTGGTTCGGGGTGGAAAGAAAAAGTTGGGTATCATCAGCGTACTGATGATACCCCACCCCAAAACCACGAATGATCTCACCCAGAGGCTTCATATAGATGTTGAACAGGAGGGGAGAGAGAACCGAACCCTGAGGAACTCCACAAATGAGAGGCCTTGAAGCGGATCTCTGCCCTCCCGTCAACACCGACTGCGAACGGCCCAAGAGATAGGAGGAGAACCACCGTAAAACAGTACCTCCCACTCCCAACCCCCTGAGACGCTGCAGTAGGATACCATGGTCGATGGTATCAAAAGCCGCTGAGAGATCTAATAGGACCAGGACAGAGGAACAACCCCTGTCCCGAGCCCTCCAGAGATCATTCACCAGCGTGACCAATGCCGTCTCCGTGCTGTATCCGGGCCTGAAACCCGATTGGTACGGGTCCAGATAATCAGTTTCCTCCAGGAACAGAGGAAGCTGATGCGCCACCACGCTCTCAACAACCTTCGCCAAAAAGCGAAGGTTGGAGACTGGACGATAGTTATTTAAAACAGCCGGGTCCAGGGCAGGCTTCTTGAGGAGGGGTCTCACCACCGCCTCCTTCAAGGCGGCAGGGAAGACACCCTCTTTCAAAGAAGCAGTTATTACTGCCTGGAACCAGCCTCGTGTCTCCTCCCGAGCCGCATAAACTAGCCAGGAGGGGCACGGATCCAACAAACAGGTGGTGGTGCTCAGCCTCCCCATGATCCTGTCCACATCATCAGGGGAAACAGGATCGAACTCAGTCCAGATAACATGCTCAAGACCGTCCGATTCCTCCACGTCAGACTCTGCCCAGTCAGAGTCCAGACCGGTCCGGATCTGAGCGATTTTGTCCGCCAGATGATGACTAAACTCCTCGGCTCGTCCCCATAAGGGATCCTCCCTCACCTCCTGATTAAGGAGGGAGCGAGTTACCCTAAACAGGGCGGCCAGGCGATTATCTGCGGACGCGATGAGGGCAGCGAAGTAGTTAGACTTCACCATCCTTATCGCCGCAAGATAAGACCTTATAAAGGTTCTTAACTGCAATCGGTCAGGTTCGGATCGGCTGGACCTCCAACCGCTCTCTAGACCCCATCTCCGACGCTTCATCTCCCGGAGCTCCGCAGAGAACCACGGAGCCCAGCGGGATCTGCGCCCTTCGTTATTTAAAATGTCTTTATAAGTCACAATTTTCTCATAGTTAGTTAGGTTTGGGTGAACAAACGCTTCCATTGTTGAGAGCCAACCAGGTATTTTCAGGTAAATTTTCTCTTTTACTTTTTCCCATTCTAAAAAAAGTACATTTCTTATATAATGATATTGAAAATATCTGTGTATTTTATTCTTCCTACCATAGGAAGACATGCCACCCAAGTTGTAGATCGTGTCCCTCTAGGTATAGTAGTCTTTTATTTCTAAGGGTTATCCATTCTTTTAGGCAGCTGCTTAATAATATAAAGTCCAGGCCTGCAGTCCAAAACCTCCATTTCCTTTCACTTCTTGAAGCATTTTCAATCTAATTCTAGCGTTTTTTCCTTGCCAAATGAATTTCAGTATTAATTTATTTAGTTCATCAAAGAAGTCTTTTCCCAATCTTATAGATATTGTTTGAAATAAAAAAAGGATTTTGGTAGAATATTCATCTTCACTGTTGCTATTCTCCCCAGCATTGAAAGTTGTAAGTTTTTCCATTTTTCCATGTGTAGTTTTATTAGTTTTAGTAATTTTATTTAATTGTCTTCTTTTATTGTTGCACATCTTGCTGTTAAATAAATCCCCAAATATTTTTTTAACTATTTGGAGACCTGTTTTTTCTGAGAGTTGATTTTTTTGTTTTTCTGTAAGGTTTTTAGTTATCACTTTGGTCTTTTCACTATTTATTTTCAGACCTGCCACATCTCCAAATTCTTCTATTTTTTCATAAGCTTAAGGCTTGTCTTAAGGGGTTCTTCTGGTATAAAGACCAGATCGTCTGCAAATGTTTGTAATTTGTATTTTTCATCTTTTATCTCCAATCTTTTAATTTCCATATCTTGCCTAATGTTTCAGTTTAATACCTTCAGTGTTAATATAAATAACAAAGGGGATAATGGACATCCTTGTCTTGTGCCTTTTTTGATATTGAAGTTTTCTGTAAAATCTCCATTTACTATCACTTTAGCTGTTTGTCTATAATAAATTGTTTTAATTATATTTATGAAGTTTTCTCCAAAATCCATTTTCTCTTAATTGTTGAATCACAAATTGCCAATTTATGTTGTCAAAAGCCTTCTGTGCATCTAGAAATATTAATGCCATCTGCTTCCCCAGATGGATTTCATAATATTCCAAAATGTCTAAAATGTTTCTTGTTATTTTTTATTTGTCTTTTGGGTAGGAATCCATTTTTGTCTGTAAGTATAAATTCAGTCAAAAATTTCTTTAATCTTTCTGCTATTGAAGCAAAAATTTTATAGACCACATTTAATAGAGATATTGGTCTGTAATTGTTTATTTGCATCAGGCCTGAGTCTTCTTTAGGTATTAAAGTGATATTAGCTTCTGTCCATGTATTTGGTATTTTAGCCTCTAAAAATACTTTGTTACACAGTTCTTTCATTATTGGACTTAGTGTGTCTTGTAGACATCTATAAAGCTCTGCAGGTAACCTATTTGGACCTGGAGTCTTATCATTTTTTTGCCTTTTTATAGCCTCTGTCACCTCCATCATTGATATTTTTCATTTAAAATATTTTGTATATTCTCTGGGATTTTTGGAAGATCTGCTTTTTTATATATTACTTTATTATAGATTGCATTATTCTTTCTTGACAGGTTTCCTTTGTATCATAAAGTGTCTCATAAAAGTCTTTGATTATTTTTTAATTATATCATTTTGAAACTAAATCTCCTTTTAGGTCTTGCAGTTTGTTTATCAATTTTTTTTATCTCTTTCTTTTTTCAGTTTATATGCTAGCCACCTCCCCGGTTTATTAGTATTCTTTTTAAAAAAATTCTGTTTGGCCCTTTTAATTTGTTGCAACATTTTTTCGGCCTCTGCTAGGTTTATTTTATGTTTTATCATTTCTATTTGTTTTTTTAAATGTTTTATTTTGTGGATCTATTTGTAGTTCTGATTCCAATTTCATAAATTCTTCCTTTAACTTTGGGTATTGTTGCTTTTTTTCTTTATTCTTTTTCGCCATGTAGGTTATAGCCAACCTTCTGAACTATGCTTTAGCTGTGTCCCACACATTTTGAAGCGATGTCTCTTCTTTTTTATTTATTTTGAAAAAGAAGTCCATTTTCTTTGTTGCTACTTGTATAAATTCTTTCTCTTTCTAATTGAAATTCATTTTGACAGCTTGTTTGGTGTAGTGCAGGCATAAGCAACCTTGGCTCTTTTATGACTCGTGGACTTCAACTCCCAGAATTCCTGAGCCAGCCATGCTGGCTCAGGAATTCTGGGAGTTGAGGTCCACGAGTCATAAAAGAGCCAAGGTTGCCTACCCCTGGTGTAGTGATTAAGGCATCCAGCTAGAAACCAGGAGATTGCATTTCTAGTCCCACGTTAGGCATAAAGCCAGCTAGGCACCTTTCTCTCAGCCATAGGAAGGAGGCAATTCTGTAGCAAACTACTACTGAAAAACCTTCCCAAGAAAACTGCAGGGACCTATCCAGGCAGTTTCTGAGAATTGGGCACAACTGAATGCAAGAAAAAAGAATCATTTACCTTTTCTGCAGCCACATTACATTAGTGATTTTAATCAGTTTTTTATTCCTTATTCTGTATTTATGCACTTGTCTTTGTTAAATTTAATTTTGTTACAGATAGTCTCGACCTCACCGTAATAGAGTCTGCCCATCACAGCTGTAAGTTATGAAGTTGTAAAACAGTTCAGTCACATGACTGACCCAATTACACCTTTTTTGCAGTAGTTGTTAAGCAAATGCTGTAGCCATTAAGCAAATTAATGGTTTGCGATGGGGATGGTTTAATGACAGGTGAAAATAGGCAAAACTATCATAAAATGTGGTCACATAACTGTGGGACATTGCAGACAGCCGTAAATGCAGCTGTGTGCTGAGCATCCAAAGTTCAGTCATGTGACCATGGGGGGATCCCATCATCAGAACTTTGAATTTGGCTCATAAGTAATTTCAAGGTACTGTACGTCCATCATAACTTCCAATGATTGCTCAGTGACTGGTCATAAGTCAAGGATCACCAGTATTCTCATTTACTTTTCTAACCTACTAAGGTAGTTATGAGGGGTTTTTTTTTCACCTCTTCTAGGGCACTGCTTCTCAATATTTTATGTCTTACAACTATCAGAAAAGCCTGAGTTCTGCCATTGTAAAAAAGTCCACATATTATCTTAGAGCTTTTAGCTATTTGCTGGCATTTTGTTATTATATTTATAAATTATGATCTATATTAAAAACCTACACTACCAAGTTGTGTAACCACTGTAGTCAAGAGCAAATATTCTAGGGTAGTAGCTTTCTCTCCTGATGTTTTTTTTACTATATGAACATTCCTTCCAGCTCCTCATCTTAGTTATTTATATATAAAAAAATGATGACTACTGGCTTGTTGTACAGAACTCCAGTGAAAACAGCCCTTAAATTTAATGAAGAATCATTGACAAATAATCTTTGAGTATGATTTTCAAGCCAGTGAATTGTTAGGCCATTCTTATCAAGGCAGCTAATCACAATGCCATGAGATACTTCGTCAACTACTTTGCTGAAATAAAGACATGCAGAGAAGAGTAGGGTATGTTTGGAAAGCAACTGGTCCACCTTATCTGATGAGCTTTAAACTAAAATTGCAAGGGGAGGAAGAGCAATCTTTAGGACCAAACCCCAAGCATAAACCCCAAGACAATGAGGAATGGAGTGGTAGGAGGGAAGGGAAACTCAGGTATAAAACAGGAGATGTAGGAAACAAATGCAAGGTCAGCCCTAAAGGGCTCAGATGCCTACACACTATTGTTTAATGTTTGGGGAACAAACATGGAGAACTTGAAGGCCTAGTATAGGGGTAGGCAACCTTGGCTCTTTTATGACTTGTGGACTTCAACTCCCAGAAATCCTGAGCCAGCATGAGTCATAAAAGAACCAAGGTTGCCTACCCCTGCCCTGGTACATGAAGGCAGGCATGATTTTGTTGCTATTACTGAAACTTGGTGGGATGGAACACATGATTGGAACATATTGCTAAAGGATACTAATTATTGTGATAAAGTAGATCACAACCTACTACTTGATAAGATAGAAAAATGTGGGTTAGATAGCATCACCACCAGATGGATTTGTAGCTGGCTGACAGGCCGTACTCAGCATGTGGTCAACAATGGAACTGCATCTACGTGGAAGGAAGTGTGTAGTGGGGTGCCCCAGGGCTCTGTTCTGGGCCCAGTGCTCTTCAACATCTTCATCAATGATTTGGATGAGGGGATAGATGGGGAACTCATCAAATTTGCAGATGACACCAAGCTGGCAGGAATAGCCAATACTCCAGAAGATAGGCTTAAGATACAGGAGGATCTGGACAGACTCGAACACTGGGCACTATCTAATAAAATGAAATTCAATTGTGAAAAAAGTAAGGTTCTGCATTTAGGCAGGAAAAATCAAATGCACAGGTATAGTATAGGTGGTACCTTGCTCGATAGTAGTAACTGTGAGAGGGATCTTGGAGTCCTAGTGGACACTCACTTAAATATGAGCCAGCAGTGTGCTGCAGCTGCCAAAAAAGCCAACACAGTGCTAGGCTGCATTATCAGAGGAATAGAATCAAAATCACGTGACGTACTAATACCACTTTACAATGCCTTGGTAAGGCCACACCTGGAATACTGCATCCAGTTTTGGTCACCACGATGTAAAAAAGATGTCGAGACTCTAGAAAGAGTACAGAGAAGAGCAACAAAGATGATTGGGGGACTGGAGGCTAAAACATATAGGGAACGGTTGCTGGAATTGGGTATGTGTAGTTTAATGAAGAGAAGGGTGAGGGGTGACATGATAGCAGTGTTCCAATATCTCAGGGGCCGCCACAAAGAAGAGGGAGCCAAGCTATTCTCCAAAGCACCTGAAAGCAGGACAAGAAGCAATGGATGGAAACTAGTCAAGGAGAGAAGCAACCTAGAACTAAGGAGAAACTTCCTGACAGTTAGAACAACTAACCAGTGGAACAACCTGCCTCCAGAAGTGGTGAATGCTCCAACACTGGAAGTTTTTAAGAAGAGACTGGACAGCCATTTGTCTGAAATGGTATAGGGTTTCCTGCCTTAGCAGGGGGTTGGATTAGATGACCTCCAAGGTCCCTTCCAACTTATTATTATTATTATTATTATTATTATTATTATTATTATTATTATTATTATTATTATTATTATTATTATTATTATTATTATTATTGCACCATATATAAAGAATTACTATACCCTACAGAAATACACAATAGTAGGAATGAAAGTGTTTTTGAAACTATTTGGATAGATATTACAGGAAAAAATGACATTGCTATAGAGGTGTACTACAGGCCACCCAACCTAATGGAGGAAATAATGAACTTTTTGCTAATCAGTCAGCAATGGGGGAACTTTAACTACCCTGACATCAACTGGGAAACAAACTCCACAGCGAGTGGGAGATTTCTGATGTGCTTAGCCGACAACTTTGTCACCCAAAAGATGGAGGAGGTAACTAGAGGGTTACCTAGTGGATTTAATCCCAACTAATAGGGATAAAATGGTTGAGAGAGTAGACATTGTAGGAAATTTGGGTGAGAATGACTATCTTATACTAGAATTCAATATAATGCTGGCACACATTACTGAACAAAGTCAGATTAGTGTTTTAGTCTTTAAGAGAGTTGACTTCAACAAACTAAGAGATTAGGAAGGATTCTATGGATGGAAATCCTAGAGGGAAAACAGTTCAGGATGCACAGGAACTTCTGAAAAACAAAATATTAAAGGTCCAA
Organism: Vipera berus; assembly: GCF_964194415.1. Lineage (NCBI taxonomy): Eukaryota > Metazoa > Chordata > Lepidosauria > Squamata > Viperidae > Vipera > Vipera berus. The sequence goes on along the minus strand of NC_138204.1, from coordinate 120,296,732 downwards.
ACAAAAGCAATACCACAAAGGAAGAAAAACAAAAGATAGCAGACAAGATCAGCATGGTTGCACAAAGACTTCACTGACAAATTGAGGGCCAAAAAGAAGAAATATAAAAAAATGGAAAGAGGGACATATAACTAAAATAGAATACCAGCAAATAACCCAAATCTGCAGGGATGAAGTCAGGAAGGCTAAGGCTCAGAATGAACTAAGGCTTGCAACACATGCCAAAAGTAACAAAAAATAATAATTCCAGTTTCTTTCAATAAGTAAGGAACAAGAAGAAAGTCAATATAATGATCAATCCACTAATGCAGGGGTCCCCAACCCTCAGTCAGTGGGCCAGTACTGGTCTGTGGCCTGTGGAATCAGTGGTGGGCAAGCACATGAAGTTTCATTTGTGTATTTGTGGGATCTAGATTGCGTATTTGAAATCACCCCCCCCCCCCGCTTCTGCCACCGGCAGTCTGTGAAGCCGGAAGGATTGGGAACTGCTGCACTAATGGGAAAAGATGGCAAGAGGAAGCATGAAGAGAGCAGAGCTGTCTCACTCCTTCTTGCATCTGTAACCCAACCTATCAAAAGCAGCACAGTGGGAGACAGAAAAGGAATGCAGGTCAAAATAGGTAAGAAATTGGTAAAAAGAACACCTATCCACTTGAGATGAATTCAAATCATATAGACCACGTGCTTTGTGTCCCAGAGTACCGAAGGAGCTGGCAAATATGTTCTTAGGAGAAAATCTTTCAGAGCTCCTGAAACACAAGGGAACTGCCAGAGGACTGGAAAAGAGCTGACGTGGTTACAATCTTCAAGAAGGGGGGGAAAAGTGGATCCAGGAAACTGCTGATCAATCAGCTTGACATCAATACTTGGGGAAATCCTGGAAAAGATAAGCAGCAGATTTGTGAGCAGCTGAAATAAACAAATGAACAAACAAATGAGTTTGTTGAAAACAGATCTTATTTCCTTCTTTATTTCTTTTAACTGTTTATATTTTGTTATTATTTTATAATACAAAATACAAAAGCAACTAGTAGGAAAAATAAGTGAGGGAATGGGGAAAGGAGAAGTGTAGAAAAGAAGGGAGAAAAAAGGTGTTTACATAATAATACAAACAGTGGCGTAGCGTGGGTTGTCAGCACCCAGGGCAAGGCAAGTAATTTGCGCCCCCTAACCCGTGAAAATACTGATGTAATTAAAGTAAAATGCATCTAATGCGCCCCCCCCAGATGTTGCGCCCAGTGCGGCCGGCCCCCCCTGCACCCCCCACGCTACGCCACTGAGTACAAACTAGCCATTTCTATAACAACATATCTACCTAATCAGTAAAACCCAAAATCAATGTTTCATTTTTTTTCCACCTCAAGCTCGAAGTCCAGAAGCGGTTTCCAAGTAGAAACAAAAGTAACTGTGGTTTTTACTTTGATCAAAGCAGTCAGTTTAGCCATCTCTGTTAATTTCATCAACTTTTGTTGCCATTCGTCCATTGTGGGGATTGAAATGTCCTTCCATTTTTGTACATAAAGTAGTCTTGCTGCCATCAACATATATAACATCAAAGTTCCATTTTTTCCCCAAATCTTTTTCCATTATACCCAAAAGAAAAGTTTCTGATTTTACCTTTATGTTCACTTCAAGAATTTTCTGTATTAGAATATGAATCCTTACTCCAATATTTCTTTGCTTTAACACATGTCTGCCATAAATGATAAAATGGTCTTTCTTTACATTTACATTTCCAACATTCATTTGAAATACCTTTTTACATTCTGGATAACTTGTCTGGTGTTAAATACCAGTGATACATCATTTTATAGAAATTTTCTTTTAAATTGTAATTTAATGTATTTTAGATAAAGAAGATTTCCTTCTTTGATGAAGTAACTAAACAAATAAGCCTTTTATCTCTGTCCATAATCATTTGCCAGGAAACTCTTAATAAATTCCATCGATTTCACATTTTCCAGATTTAAATCTTCTATTAATTTTATTTCTGTATCTTTATTCCCCTTAAATTTAATTCGCCACTTCCGTTTAGAGAAGGATGGAGCAAAGACCCGCCCCCCCTCACTTTTGGAGGATTTTTACTTCTGGGTTTTTTTTTTGTTTTGTTTTTTTCAGGAAATCAGTCAGGTGGAAGAAAGAGAATCAATATTCTTACTCAGTGCAATCACACTGTTTACTATCACGCTTAATTTAGTGCTTTTTGGCTTCGACTGCATGTAGCTTGGGCTAGATTCCAAAATGATGCTAGCCTTTCTTCTGTCAGTTTCTGGAGGGCTTTCCCTGGTCATCCTGATTGACCACTGTCTCCCACAATCGTCAGGGCTTCCTTCCTTCCTTGCCACCTCTCTGGGGTGGCTTTGGGCCCATTTAGGGTCCACAAACAGAGAGAAATCAGCCGTAGGGTGCGGAGCCCCATGATCCCTTGGCTGTAGCGCTAACTGCATAAAACTGGAAGCCCCAATGATGTTATAACTTTGAATAGTCGCTGAATGGAGGGCTGTTAAGTGAGGACTATCTGTTATATTACTTGGATTCCACAGTCAACTACAGAATTTGCATGTTTTAAGAATGAGATTTTAAACTGGTATAAAAGAACTATATATAAAATATTAGAAGATAGATTACTTTCCCAACACAATGAATAGTAAGTAGATATGGGGAAAAAGAATATCAAAACAGCTTTGTAAAAAGAAAAGTTGTGTTTGACAGTAAAAATGAAGTAAAATATTGCAAATTATACATAGATGATGAAAAAATATTTATTTATTATATTTGTTTGCTATCCATCTTGCTGAAAGGCAACTCCGGGCGGCTTACAACATTGAAATATTTTTTTTTCTCTTTCTCTTAGAGCAAATAGATGGAGTTCTGTATCTTAATATAATGTTTATTAAAGATTGGATTTTGAAATGCGGATAGATATGTACTAGATATTTTGAGGTCTAAGGCACCATCTTTAGAAGGCTTTTATTTCTTCTTGGTACATTCTCAGGTTTTGAGGCTGGTGAAATCCTTATGCTCTGCTGATTTAGTTATTATGTACTCCTATAGGCATTATTCCTAACCAAAATGTTGTTATAATGTTGAAGTGTGTGTTCTGACAGTGTGATGCAAGCTCCGCTTTTTCATACTTGGGCCATGATGGCACATGCAAGTATAGAAGGGGGCCAGACATAAGCAAGTTGCTTCTTTATTAGATGATGTGTTCAATTGGGTCTGATAAGATCTGAGCTCACTCAAAATAAATCAGCAGTGTCTGATCTTGCCTTTAGCAGCTGTTCTTCTTTTGGCCCAAACAGGGATGTCTCTTTGAAAGTAGCAGTATAGGATAGTTATAGCAATGATAAAACAGCAAAGCACCAGAGGTTTTGGGGCCATGTTGTAACATTTAAACTCTAAAGAATGGTTTATTTAAAAATGTGAAGTAAATGCAGGCAAAAGTGGCTTGGGATAACCTTTTTTTATTTACATGAGATGGAAGGACCTGCTCCACGCTCCAGTATCTGAGTGACACTGTGAAGAAAAAAAAAACATGTTAAAACCTCTTACAGCTATTTATATTTAGATCTGGAAACCAAAATATAGGAACTGAGCATTTAAAAATTGTATCTTTTTTTAAAAAATGCTGTCTGGATTGCAATAATAGTAGTTTTCAAATAAGCATTTTGTACCAAGGTTTAAAGATTAGTTAGGTTTAATAATTTTTTTTTAAAAAAATTTATTGCTTTTATGTAAACATATATTTAAACAAAAAAATACATATAAAAAACAAGACATAACATAAACAATACAATCAACAAAAATACAAAAAGAATACTTAACTTCCGTTATTCCTAATCTTTCTAATAATTTTCAGGTGACTTCCTCGAGTCCCCCCTATCTGCGTTTCTTCGTAAATCATCATTAGCAATTTCTATTTCATAATTTTAAATCATATTTAATATCTATATTTAATTTCTTATCATTTAACAATCATTGTTTCATATTATCCTTAATACTAAACATTAAACTCTAAAACTACAACCTATAAACACTTCCAAGTCCATTTCAAACTAGTTGATATAACAATATTTCTTCAAATAGTCCTTGAATTGTTCAGAAGCATTTTTACATCTATATATTTTGGAGAAGTCCAGTAGAAATGTAATAACTCCAGCAAGATAAGAACTAAAGCATATTTCCCTGTCTAGACAAAAGTAACCCCTAGTCAAAACAGTGTATCTGAGAATTCCTATGCTTCCTGTCCAGAATTTTCAAAAGTTTTATACCACTACAAATTAGTATTCTTCTGATCAGAACATGCAAAACCGATATCATTAATTGGGGACTCTGGAGATAGACATGAACTACTTTCAGCAGATTGGAACTGTTGTCATCACATTCAAAACTCTTCTGAAAAATTAATTACTTGGAGATCTAATGAAGAACTTTGGCTCTGTAACTCTTTTGCAAACATGGGAAAAAATATAATCTTACTAAAAAGAGACTATGGAAACATTAAGCAAATGTCAAGCTGCTGCATTAGTGTAAGACAATGAGTTAGACAAATTAATATAAGTGAAGAAGAAAGGTGTATAAAATGAAATATAGTGCATAACATTATCAATATTATTTGAGAAGTTTGCAACATTTGCAAGTATTATAAAATGGTTATAATAATTGTATTAAAACAATTATAAAATGGTTATAATAATTGTATTAAAACAATGGAAGAATTTCAGAAGGCCATCACAAGGGGTCGCTGTTGTCTCGACGAATACCTAAGTAAGGCTGAATATGCATAGCTCCGCCCTCCTGGTCTCCTACTCAGGGAATCATTAAAGAGGCACCAGCTATAAGTTGCAAAACCTCTAGAAAAGATTCTAGCACCATCAGTTCATAGGTGGGACTGGGGCTCTGCTCCTGAATCCTATAAGAAAGGGATTTGTTTATTTTTTTAAAAAAGAAAAACTGGTCTCCAGTTTTGCCATACTTGTGTGGAAAGTGGATTCTGGGAAGGCATCGCTGCTGCAGCTAGCTCTTCTCCATACTCTTTGGGGAATGGGGAGCAGCCAGCTCTATTACTCAATACAGGAGGGATCCCAGCAGGGCACTTTTGTGAGCCACATTGCCCAGGATCTGGGTCTAGATGTGGATGCACTTGTGTCTTGGATGTTTCAGTTGGCCTCCAAGGAACAAAGGGAATATTTCCAGGTAAAAGTGCAGAATGGGATTTTGTTTGTGAATTCTCAAATTGGCAGGGAGAAGCTTTGTGACAAGAGTGCTATGTGCATTGTTCATCTGGATGCCCTTGTGGAGAAACCATTAAGGATTTTTCACATAGAGGTGGAGATTATAGACATAAATGACAATGCTCCAATCTTCCCTGTTACAGAGAGGCAATTTACTATTGCAGAGTCTAGTCTTCATAATTCAAATTTTCCCCTAGAGGGAGCCTCTGATGCTGATATTGGTGCAAACTCTCTGCTTAGCTACAGACTTAATCCCAACCTACTCTTCCGTCTAGTAATAGAAATTTATGAACATAGTGTCTCTTTATTTCTTGTTTTAAATAAATATCTTGATAGAAAAGAATGTGCTGTTCATCGCTTATTTCTTTTAGCCACCGATGGAGGTGACCCACAACTCACTGGTACAGTGCAGTTAGGGACCAAAGTGCTAGATGCAAATGACAACCCTCCTGTATTTAACCAGTCAGTTTATAATGTCCAGATTTTAGAAAACTCAGAAAATGAGGTAGTATTTAAGGTAAATGCAACAGATTTAGATGAGGGGAGAAATAAAGAAATTGCATACATTTCAAGTAATTTTTCTCCTACCAATGGAAAAGAAAAATTGATCCTTGATCATCAAACTGGTGAGATATATGTGAAAGGACATTTAGACTTTGAAGAAAGGAATTTCTATGAAAGACATGTTGAGGCAAAAGATAACAGAAATCCTCCATTAAAAGGACACTGCAAATTTTTGATCGAGATTTTGGATCTCAATGACAATCCTCCAGAAATCACAGTGGTGTCTTTGTTGATAACTATTCCAGAGGATTCGCCACTGGGGATGGTGATAGCTCTGATGACTGTTTCGGACAGGGACACTGGTGACAATGGACAAGTGAGCACTTAGTAAGAATAAGGTTCAGTATAGCTACCCCTCTATGCCAGGGCACCCCAACCCCCGGTCTGTGGACCGGTACTGGGCCGCAGTATGTCAGCAACCGGGCCACAAAAGCAAAGCCCCATCCATAAGATGCAGGCAGCACACAAAACCACGTCCCCTCCGGTCCGCAGAAAAACCTCTCACCATGTAACCGGTCCCTGGTGCCTAAAAGGTTGGTGACCTCTGCTCTATGTCATGGCTGACTCACTACACAGCCCCGCTTGCAACCAGACAACGGTAATGGGATGGGGGAGTGAGGCATTGGAATGTAAGGGAGGTTTGGGAGGGAAATTTGGTATGCAAGTGTGCTAACTGGAAGCCTGAGAAAGATCCAATACCTCAAGATCACCAGCTGAGGAAGTCTGAGACAGACCATTCCCAAAACAACGAGAATGCAAATGATTGGTGGACAATGGACGATGGGAAGTCCTGGGGAAAAAAGGGAATGCTGTTTTTGCATGAAATCATTAGAACTGGCTTTTCTACTTCTGTACCCATGTGGAATCTTCAGTAAAGTTACATTCTTGGGGGGGGGAAATGTCCTAGGAGTTTCTTTTGCTCTCTAACCCAGTGGGACGGTTGACATTAAGCCAGTTGTCATAGAAACAGCCTACCTGGATCACACCCCAAGATGTCGGCTATGAGCAAAAACTTGGAAGGGAAGAAGAAGCTGGGAAAGGCCCTGCTTGGGAAGAGCCAGCACCACCTCAGACCAGAGCAAGAGTGCAACCAGTCATTTTGCTTCTGAAGCTGAAGTCTGAGCAACCGGCCACAGCCACAAAGGAGCGAGCGAAGGACGCCCTGTACCAGGGACCAAAGACTCCAATGGGCAGCAAATGTGGGCAAGGCAGTGGAGGCCAAAGACCTTCTTCCTTCTGGGGTCAATGTGGTCTGAGGCAGCAAGTGGAAAGCAAAGTGGCTAGCTGAATGGGATGAGCCTGCTGAGTGGAAGCTCCCGGTCACCAGCCGTAGCCCATCCATGCAGCTGTTGAGAGAGAAGTTTGGAGGCAAGGAGATTTATGCTACAACAGCGCTGGAAGCCACAACCGCCACCAGCGGGCGGGGAGTCATGAAAACCCCAGCAGCCCTGGCTACTCCTCCTCCTCCTATTCTTCAGCTGGCGGCCCTGGTGACAGCGGCTGTGGCTGGGACTCCGACACAGGCCGTGGCGAGAGTGGGCTTTGCCATACCTTCTCCATTGCAGCCAGCAGCTCTGGTGGTCCTGGCCATGGTCAGAGCCCCAGCACAAGCAGCTGTGGCTGGAATCCCAGTACCGGCACTAGTGGCAGCAGCTGACATTCCACCCCAGAGGCTCATCTTGGTGTGGGAGGAGCATCAGCCCCCCTCCAGTAGCCCATTTTGATGGGCACCCAAACTGCTTAGCCATTTCCTGACTCAGGCCTGGCACCATATGGAACATTATGGAGTGATGTACCCAGACGATATGGCCAGGGTTCTTGTCATTGCAGTCAACCTGAAGAAAGCGCTTCAGAGTGGTTGGTGTCGCTGCACGATGAAAATGCCCCAGAGTTGGATGACCTCGATGCCTTCATGCAAGCCTTGCAAGAGTCATTTGAAGACTCCATGGTGACCCACCTGCATCTGTTCCCTAAAACGGAAGAAGTGACCGGTATCAGAGTACATTCAAGATTTTTGCCACCTGGCCAGCCACTTGGGAGAGTGGCCTGAATGTTTGCTGGACTACCATTTCTGAGAGGGACTGAATAAGAAACTGTACCAGAATTGCTTACCCTGGGTGGTGCAGAGCAACCTGTGAGCATGGTACCACATAGCCACTGAGGTAGAGATCGACTTGATGGTGTTCCATAAGCACGTTGGGCAGGAGTATCAGTCCTGCCACCCTATCAGAAAGGGAAGAGGTGGTGCATTTCCAGGCAAAGGAGGGAGATCCCACCAAAACTTTGGTGGCTGCTTTCACTACGGGAAGGAGGAGCACCCACCTGCCGAGTGCCTCACACCATGACCAAAGCCAACCAAAAGAAGAAGAGTCCACCAAAGTTAAGGGATAAAACTCTTTCAGGGCAACAAGTTGTAGAGTTCCCACCTCAATCCAGGGAAGGGGAACCCCAACCCCTGCCAAGATGGGGCCAGTCTTCTACAAGAGTGATAGTGAAGTGGTAAGTGGCCCCATCACCCCTGTGACTACTAGGGTGGAGATTTCAGTATCTTCAGATGTAAAGAGGGTCCTTATGGCCCTGTTGGACTCGGGGTGCACTAGATGCCTGGTCAACCCCCAAGTGCTAGAGAGGCTAGGGATGAGGCTAAGGAAGCTAAAGAAGCCTATAGCATTTTCCCAACTAGATGGTTTGATAATGGGCTTTTATAGCAGCAACTGTGAGAGGGATCTTGGAGTCTTAGTGGACAATCAATTAAATATGAGCCAGCAGCGTGTGGCGGCAGCCAAAAAATCCAATGCACTGGATTAAACTGGATTAACAGAGGGATTCAATGATGATCTGTAAAGTACTAATCCCACTCTAGAAAGCCTTAGTAAGACCACATCTAGAATACTGCAATAAATTTTGGTCTCCAGACTATAAAAAAGATGTTGAGACTCTGGAGAGAGTGCAGAGAAGAGCAACAAGGATGATTAGGGGACTGGAAGCTAAAACGTGAAGAACAGTTACAGGAACCAGGGCATGGCTAGTCTAGTGAAGAGAAGGACCAGGGCAGATGTGATAGTGTTCCAATATTTGAGAGGCTGCCACAGAGAGGAGGGGGTCAACCTATTTTCCAAAGCACCTAAAGGCCAGACAAGGAATAACAGATGGAAACTGATCAAAGAGAGATTCAACCTGGAAATAAGGAGAAATTTCCTGACAGTGAGAACAGTCAACCAATGGAACAGACTGCCTTCAGATGTTATTGGTGTTTCATCACTGGAGGCTTTCAAGAAGAGACTGGATTGCCATCTGTCAGAAATAGTGTAGGGCAGGGGTCAGCAACCTGAAACAGTGAAAGAGCCACTCGGAACCGGTTCCCTCACAAAAGGAAAAACTGGGAGCCGCAAGAAATGTGTGCGCATGTGTGTACATGTGCGCACACGCAGAACAGGGTTTGACTGAAGAGTGGAGCCAAGGCGAGATATGCACCTACCCTGCATATTTGAATTGATTGGTTGAACTGTTTTAGTCCCACTTTTTTTTTTGGACTGCACATGGCAGAGGACTGGGAGCCACAGGAGATGGCTGAGAGAGCCGCATGCAGCTCCGGAGCCACGAGTTGCAGACCTGTGGTGTAGGGACTCCTCCTTGGGCACGGGATTGGACTAGATGACCTCCGACTGTGTTATTCTATTCTGTTCTGTTTTGTTCTGTTCTAGTAACAGGGGAGAGTTGTAAAATTGATTCGTTGTTTATTCTTGCCTTTAGCAGCAATAACTACATTCTTAGACATCTTTGCTAGCAACCTGCAGGCTGTGAACTTTCTTTTCCCCCTTGGGGAAAGAATTCAGAAGTGCTAGATATAGTTTTCCTGCTAATTACAGTATACATTGTGGGTTTTTTAAGGAGCTGTGAGAAAAAGATGTGTCTGAAAATTAAAGGATGTATGGATTGAATTGTGAGACAGAAAGGGAAGTACATGGACTTATGCACTTCCAGTTGCTGACAGGTGTGCCACTCATATTCTGACTTGATACCTGCGTGCTTTCAGGGCCCAAAGTTTATCTTCATTCTTCATAGGCCTCTCTCTCTCTCTCTCTCTCTCTTATTATTGTTGTTGTTGTTAGTTGCAAAGTCGTGTCCGACCCATCGCGACCCTATGGACAACGTTCCTCCAGGCCTTCCTGTCCTCTACCATCTTCTGAAGTCCATTTAAGCTCACACCTACTGCTTCAGTGACTCCATCCAGCCACCTCATTCTCTGTCGTCCCCTTCTTCTCTTGCCCTCAACCTTTCCCAGCATTAGGCTCTTCTCCAGTGAGTCCTTCCTTCTCATTAGGTGGCCAAAGTATTTGAGTTTCAACTTCAGGATCTGGCCTTCTAAAGAGCAGTCAGGGTTGATCTCCTCTAGGACTGACCGGTTTGATCGCCTTGCAGTCCAAGGGACTCGCAGGAGTCTTCTCCAGCACCAGAGTTCAAAGGCCTCAATTCTTTGGCACTCAGCCTTTCTTATGGTCCAACTTTCACTGCCATACATTGCAACTGGGAAGACCATAGCCTTGACTATACGCACTTTTGTTGACAGGGTGATGTCTCTGCTTTTTAGTGTGCTGTCTAGATTTGCCATGGCTTTCCTCCCGAGGAGCAAGCGTCTTTTAATTTCTTGACTACAGTCCCCATCTCTTATTATTATTATTCCACAAACAATACAAAGTTTGCTTTTAGGGTAGCTGGCAAGAGACTGACCCATCAGTAAGATTTTTATATAATTTTGAGCCCTTTGTGAAAAACATGTGAATGAGGTATATGGTTTTATGACCAGTGAAGCAGGAAACACTCGTGTGATAACATGTTTTTATGGTCCGAAGAGATATTTTGCTTGTTAGCTCCTTTGTTAGAAAAATCTCTCTGATCAGGCATGTGGTTTTTCTCCATTCTCTTTCATAGATGTAAAACATGGACCTAGGTGTTAGATTTCCATGCCTTTTAAACGTTGATTGATTCCCATGCTAGATTCCTGCCTGCCAGTGCTTTTTACATTGCCATATTTCAAATTTATTATTAAGACTAGAACTCAGGTCTCCTGTTTTCTAGCCTGGGGCATTTACCAGTACATCAAACTGGCTTTCTATGGCATACAAACATCTCCAAAAGCAAAGTTCTTCCAGCTGTTAGAATTTTGTTCAGTAAGAAATTTGTTTCATGGGTGGGGAGGAGGAAATAACTACTATATGAATCTATCAGTAGTGAAAATCTTGAATTAAGAATTCTTAATTTAAGAATTCAAATTAATGATGCGGTTCTGATAGAAATGATGATGTTTTCTTTCTTTGATTTATATTGTGCCTTTCTGCCCCAAAGCACTCCCTTTTTACTGAGAGGATTTTCCTGCTAGAAATAAAAAAGCACTTCAAGCTAATTCTGACTTCTATTCTTTAACAGAAGGAGCCTTGGTGGAGCAGTGGGCTAATGCCTCCTTAAGTAACACCAGCTGCCTGCAATTAGTGCAGGTTCGCATCCCACCAGGCTCAAGGTTGACTCAGCCTTCCATCCTTCCGAGGTAGGTAAAATGAGGACCCAGATTGTTGGGGGCAATTAAGCTGACTTTGTAATAATGCCGCTGGGGGGGGGGCGAAAGCCCTCATAAGCAGGCATATACATAGAATGAAGGCTATTGCTAAGCACATTGGTTTGTGCTTAAATTGTAAGCCGCTCTGAGTCTTCGGAGAAGGGCGGGATATAAATGGGATTAAAAAAACATGAAAGACAAGAAATATAGGTGCTGATTGCATCCGTTTCTTCTATGTATGATTACAACCCCCTCCCCATCATTACTTTTAGTCCAGCTTATATTCTACATGCTGGCCTTAAATATGTAGAGGTAGTTGTCTCTTAATGACTCTAATGCAATTTCTGTTGCTCAATGAAGCAGTCATTGAGCAAAACATCATGTGACATTGATCATGTGACCATGGGACTCTTCTATGTTTGCAAGTGCAAGAAACTGTTATAAAGTTACTGTCAAGGTTCCGGCTGACAATCCCAACAAAGTAAGCACACCTGAGACATTACGATCTCTAATGCAAAACTTTATTGAGCACAGCATACTGGCACTAATGAATGAAAAACCAGCTCTGGCAATATGGCACCAGAAAGATAGTTAAAAGAGTAAATTTTCCCCTTCCCTCTCTGATGCTTCAAGTCACATTGTCCAATTAATCTTCAGGCCATTGTTATGAAAAGAAAGTCTCTGCTCACCATAACTTCTCTACTGGGATCTTGCTTCCCAATGGATAGAAACTACCTGTGCATTCCATACATTCCCCTGTGCATTCTATACATGCTAGAAGCAGCATGGCTGTCCTAGCGCAAGCAATTTTTGTAGCTTGACAGGCTGGCCCCTTTACAGAGTTGGGAGAACCTGGAAAACAATGAATACACATTATTATTTGTTAAGTTCCTCTCACAATGGCCCTGCCTTCCTGGGATGTTTATTATGGAATTGCTCCACTGAGCGATCTGCTTTCACATTGTGAAATTTTACCCATCTGGACTCAGATATTGGGTAACCTTTCCATTAGATTAGTTACTGTAACTTTACTTGATGTATCCTGGAGTCTAGAATCCTCTTAACTTCACAGTGTGTCTCACCCCCCATGATTATTGGATTGGGGGCCTCATCCTAGAGCTCTGAAATGGTTTCAGTAGGCTGTAATGGAAGACTGATGCATTCTGGACAGTTTGAGCTCTACCACCACCAGATTGATGACTTTCACAATAGGGAAAGGTCCTATGTACTTTGGACCCTCAGGAGCCTCCCTCCTTGGTACTCTGAGGGTGGGGTGGGGACCTTTGCAATTTGTGCTTTTAATATTCTCTTCTTTAGGAGCTCTCACCCAATTTGAGTTCCTTTTCCTATTAGCCTCTGCTGCCACAGAATCCTGCTGATCTGACTATATTAAAATTCAATTTCTTGAGCTCCAAGATCCATGTTTAACTACCTTTATTTTTAATTTCCTTTCAAAATCAAGAATTGCAGTTTCACATGGTTACTTTTTAAAAAATACGCTTGGAAAAAGATCTAAAATCCAATGTTAAGTTTTAAGAAAAATGTTTCTATGAAAAGTGTCTCTGTTGCCCATAAGCTCCCTCTGGTCCTGGACATCAGCTCCCTCTGGTCCTGGATGAAGCGGATTATCTAGACCCGTGCCAATCGGGTTTCAGGCCCGGGTACAGCACGGAGACGGCATTGGTCGCACTGGTGAATGATCTCTGGAGGGCTCGGGACAGGGGGCATTCCTCTGTTCTGGTCCTATTAGACCTCTCAGCGGCTTTCGATACCATCGAGCATGGTATCTTGCTGCGGCGTCTCTGGGGGTTGGGAGTGGGAGGCACGGTTTTGCAGTGGTTCTCCTCCTATCTCCGGGGACGCTCACAGTCGGTGTTGGCAGGAGGGCAGAGGTCGACCGCGAGGTCTCTCATTTGTGGAGTTCCTCAGGGGTCGGTCCTCTCGCCTCTCCTGTTCAACATCTATATGAAACCGCTGGGTGAGATCATTCGTGGTTTTGGAGTTGGGTATCATCAGTATGCTGATGATACCCAGCTTTTCTTTTCGACCCCAAACCACCCCAGTGATGCCCTCACCATGATGTCCCGTTGCCTGGAGGCGGTTCGGGTCTGGATGGGGAGGAACAGACTTCAACTCAACCCCGACAAGACCGAGTGGCTTTGCATACCTTCATCCCGGGTTTATTCGGACATTCCACCTCTCGTTATGGGGGGCGAATTATTACCCCCCGTAGATAGGGCTCGCAACTTGGGAGTCCTCCTAGATTCACGGCTCACCCTGGAAGACCATATAGGAGCTGTGACTAGGGGGGCTTTCGCCCAGGTTCGCCTGGTGCGCCAGTTGCGGCCCTATCTAAGCCGGGATGATCTATGCACGGTCACTCACGCGCTCGTGACCTCACGACTAGACTACTGCAACGCTCTCTACATGGGGCTGTCCTTGAGGACCACCCGGAAGCTCCAACTGGCACAGAATGCAGCCGCGAGAGTTGTGTTGGGAGTTTCCCGATACTCCCATGTCACACCTCTGCTCCGTGAGCTGCATTGGCTGCCAGTTGTCTTCCGGGTGAGATTCAAGGTACTAGTTATGGTATTTAAAGCCCTACATGGCAGGGGGCCGGAGTACCTTAGGGAACACCTGCTGCCGGCGTCAACTTCCCTTCGCCCTGTGCGTTCCCACAGAGAGGGACTCCTCAGGGTGCCACCGGTCAGAGAATGTAGACTGGTGGCCCCCAGGGGGAGATCTTTCTCTGTGGGCGCTCCGGAGCTATGGAACCAGTTACCGGTTGAGCTCCGGACGGCGCCGGATCTTCGCTCCTTTCGCCGCGATCTGAAAACATACCTGTTTGAACAAGCCGGCCTGGCCTGAGGGTGGGATTGCTGGGGTTTTTATTATCATTTTATTGGGGGTTTTATTAATGTATTTATTGTTTTTTATGGGCATGTATTTAATAACTTTTTAATTTTTGTAACTTTATGTTTTATTCTTGCCCTGTACACCGCCCTGAGTCCTTCGGGAGAAGGGCGGTATAGAAATATTAGTAAAAAAAAATAAAAAAAAAATAAAAAAATAAAATAAAAAAAAAATAAAAAAAAAATTCTAACCTCGTAACTTGGATTTATATCTAATATCCTCAAAACATACCCAGTTTGGAATCTGTGTTAAATTAAGTAAGAACATTTAATAGACTAAAATACTGCTGTTTTGTTTAAGCAGGATGTTTTTTTCTTCTTCTATCAAAAGACCATTCTACAAGGGAAAACAAGAACAGCCTTTGAAAATAAGAGAAGATACAATTACTGGACCCCAAGCCAATGCAAACTAGACTTGGAAATGATTTTGAAAGGGAATGGAAAATGGAATGGCCTTAAAACAGGCATGACGTTATTTGAATATATTGCTACTTCTGTTATTTTAAAATACTAAATATACCTTTGAAATGGAAGAATAGATGTGGGATTGGAGTGATGGCCCCTTGCACTGCAATGTTAGCAAAAGAATGGAAATCCATTCCCCATCTAGCTCTGGCTAGAATAGCAGCTCTTGTTTAATGACGGCCTGTCTCTCTGTTCTTTGATAGTCACATGTAATTAATTGCATGAATGATATCAGAAAAACATGTCCTCTTTATAGGAACCTTAGTGCCAATATCTTTATAGGAACCTTAGTGCCAATATCGAATACCAACCTGTATTCCTACATTTTTAGGGAGCTTTTTTTAAAAATAAATTATTGGAATTTTTAGGAAGGAAAAATTGCTAACTTCACTCATCTCAAAGCAGTGCAAAGGATCTTGAATTAAAACAACAAATGGAAAAAAATGAAGAGAGTTAATAAAAATAATTAGGCATTGGTAGATATAAATAAGAAAAATTATAGGACAAGAGGATAGCCCCTGAATACAATCAGATGCACTGCTGGAGAGATTATTGCACCAGGAAAACAGTGGCATTCCTGGTAAAGCCATTCAGATTAGATATCTCTGCTTCCTCATGCATCTCCCTCTCCGTATGATTTTGTTCCTGTTTGCTCTGAAAGTAAAAGTTCTCTGTTCTAGGAATCTTACTGCAGCCAACATGTAAATCCTCACTTCCCAACCAATTCACTTGCCTTGAGAAACTAGCACAAAGGCTTTCTGTTTGCTGCCCCTATTCCATCACCTGGTCTTGCATGTAGCCCTTGGGATAGAAAGGGTTGAGCACCTGTAAAACTAAAGAGAAAGTTTAAATAGATGAGATTTAAAAATATGCACAGGAAGTGCATTTGTACAAATCAAAATCAAAATACAATAAAAGTTTTTTATTTATAAAATGTTGGAGCAAAAGTATTATATAACATATAAACAAAGGGACCTGTTAGACCAGTAACATAAATTTTGAATTAGGAGATATCTTTTCAAAATTGAGAAATAAGATAACTAAGATATCTAAAATATAATCAACTGAATGTTCTTTTAACTTCCTCTAGCTTAAACAATGTATGCAAATTACCTGGAGGTGTATGATGATTTCTTTTTTTATAAATTTGTCACCAGGATTAATATGGTTTGCAAATATTTTTGTTGTGCATCTTCACTACACAGTAGCATTTTTTCCATGCTTATTAAAAAGTAACCTCACATTGATCGGTGGAAACAGGGGCTGTCAGGCAGATATCTCCCTGTTATTATACTATATAACACATTGTTTCAGCCAGGGGAATATCATTGCAATTTTTCCCCATCCGTTTATTCTCAGAGCCATCCTAATATTTGTAGGGCTTACATCTAACATTCAGTGTGGACATATTTATTAATTAGACCTGTTCGCTGGTTTTTTAAAAAAAATCCTTACAGGTTGTTTATTAATGGGTTTTAACTGAATTTGAATGCAGTATCAAATATGGAACCAGAGAATTTGTTTCTTGGCCTAATATTTTGAGTTGGGTAAGGAAGTGGAAGGAATGCATATCAAGGAGCAGATAATTCATAACTGGATAGTACAACTAATTCTGTGGAGGAGAGAAACAAAATCATTTGCTGCAGAAAAGAACAAAATAGAGCTGAAAGGGACCTTGGAGGTCTTCTAGTCCAGCCCCCTGCTCAAGCAGGAGGACCAGTGACTGTCTAGTCTCTTTTTTAAATCTCTAGTGATGGAGCACCCAAAATTTCTGGAGGCAAGCTGTTCCACTAGTTACCGTATTTATCGGCGTATAACACGCACCGGCGTATAACACGCACCTCATTTTAAAAAGGAAATTTCAGGAAAAAAACTTAAATTTCAAATAAATAACTATGGGTCATTAACATTATATCGGCGTATAACACGCACACATCATTTGCCCCCTATTTTCAGGAAGAAAAAGTGCGTGTTATACGCCGATAAATACGGTAATTATCCTCACTGTCAAGAAGTTTCTCCTTAATTCTAGGTTCCTTCTCTCTTTGGTTAGTTTCCAACCATTGTTTCTTGTCCTGCCCTCTGCTGCTTTGGAGAATAACATGAACCCCTCTTCTTTGTGGCAGCCCCTCAGATACTGGAATACTGCTATCATGTCACCCCTGTTTCTTCTTTTCTTTAAACTAGCCAAACCCAATCTCCCTTTGAATATTCGATTAACTATGACAATCTTCTAGAAAACAATAATATGCCAGAATATGCCAGAGAGTCTCCAGTAAGTCATCTTGCTACTACTTTGATAACTGTAAACTGTAAAGCATGATATAATTGTCATGGGACAGTTCCTGTAGGGTTTAGTATATTGTGACCACACGGAATCATTGTTCTAGTTATTTTCTATCATGGATATTTTCAAGTTTATTGTTTATCATGAATGTTTTAAATTTATTGAGGATGTCTTATTGTTTTATATTGTTACGTGTACTGCCATTTTGTTTCTAGTTTTGTCTTTTGCAGTGGTTTTTTTTTGATATGTTGGGCTATAGTTTCTTTTTGTGTGAAGACTGATGCAAAGTATGAGTTAAGCAGCTCTGCGTTCTCCCAGCTGCCTGTTATTTCCTTGCCATCTTCTCTCTTTAGTGGACCTACAGTTTCCTTGACTTTTTTCTTCTTATCAATATGTTGAAAAAACTTTTTTTTTATTGTCCTTGATTTCTGTTTCAAGTCTTTGTTCTTTCTGAGCCTTTGCTTTCCTGACTTCATCTTTGCGTGTTCTGGCTGTCTGCTGATAATCAGCCTTAGTTATGTGCCCCTCTTTCCATTTTTTGTATTTGATTTGATTTGATTTATTTAATCTACAATTAAGTTTAAGAAAGTGAGATAGAGTAAGAGAATGAAATTTTTCAGAGAGAAATAAAAATAACTAAGAGAATGCAGAAATACAGGAAAATAACAGCATATGTGAAAAACTTTTTGGGGTTGTAATTTATTGTAAGATGAATATGAGTCATATTGTAGCTGTGGAGAAGACAAATGTAGTTTTAGGCACCATTAAAAGAAATATGATTTCCAACTTATGGAAGCAATAATTCTACGCTATTTTCCATTAATTAGATCATCTCAAATATTGTGGCCATTTCTAGGAATTTCATATTGAGAGGGATTAAGATAAACTGAGTGAAAAAAGTAAGCTGGAAAGTAAAGATACATCCACACACACTATTATACTTACAGTCTTAGTTCCTCAAAATCAAATTAAAACTGAACTACAACCATCTTCATTCCTGTCAATCTGGAAATATGAATCAAACCATGTTCTATTCAGCTATCCAACAGGAAAATGCAAAAAAGCATCATTTAGTCACTGCTCCATCCCAATCAACTACTAATTCTGAAGCAGCACAAATAAAGGGAAGTAATATAAACGGTTAGCACCTGCCCCTCCAGTTCTTGTTTCTGATACATTATATGTGCACTTGTTTGATTTGTAAAAAACAACAACAAAAAATTCAGTGGTAGTTAAAAGAGGAAGATCTCTGTCACAAACATCCATTCTTCCTGCATTTAAAATCTCTTGCGAACTATGAAAGTAAGATGGTAGTGTGTCGGCAATTTTGCAACCAGTTGCTTTGAGGATACTTGGGGAAATGGGATGTTTAACCTTGAGATGAGATACTTGTTCAATTCAATGACCTATTTCAGAGTGCAGGACACAGAATGATGGTCTTCAAGTACAAGTGACAATGTCACCTTGCAGATTAAGGACTCTTCTCATGAATTGGTTGAAAAGTGCTAACTTTGAGCTGGCAGACTATTATATCGGCATAATATTCATTACTCCACTGGCAATCCCTATCTTTTCATAGGCATAAACCAACAAAAGGTATTGTTCTTCTTTGCCCTATGCAGGGCATATTAAGGACAGAGATTGGTGAATTTATTTATTTATTTATTTATTTATTTATTTATTTATTTATTTATTTATTTATTTATTTATTTATTTATTTATTGGGACTTATATGCCGCCCTATCTCCCAAAGGACTCAGGGCGGCTAACAACAATAAAATACAACGATACAAAAGTTAAAAAGAATTAAATTAACAGCCCCAATAGAATAAATTAAAATTGAAGTTAAAAATTAAAAAACATTTTAAAATCCCTGTCGTCAGTCCAGGTCAGCCTGATGGAAAAGAAGTGTTTTAAGGCCGCGGCGAAAGGACCGGAGATCCGGGGCCATCCGGAGCTCAAGGGGAAGTTGGTTCCATAGGGCTGGGGCTCCCACAGAGAAGGCCCTCCCCCTGGGGGTCACCAGCCGACATTGTCTAGCCGACGGCACCCTGAGGAGGCCCTCTCTGTGTGAGCGTACTGGGCGATGGGAGATCGTTCCCGGCAGCAGACGGTCCTGCAAATATTCCTTTGCTTTTGTTTCACTTTCTTTATACTAAACTCAACAGTCATCTGGAAAATATTCCCCATCTCAGTCTCCTTAGCATGGAATGGAGCTGAAATTTTGATGAATGATAATGCACTACATTGATGAGTTGCTCTGGTCCTGTGCCAAGGGGGTTCTTTTGTTGTTTTTTTGTGTGTAAGTGCATCTGGAAGAGCAAGTAAGGGAGTTTCATGACAGCAGAAAAAAAAAACCTAACCCTTTGCAGGAGCGTGATTATGCTGTATTAAGTGAAACTGGAAAAAGACCCTAAGACTTGTTCTGTTTCAGGGGTCTTCGAACGTGGCCCTTTTATGACTTGTGGACTTCAACTCACAGAATTCCTCAGCCAGGAATTCTGTGAGTTGAAGTCCACAAGTCATAAAAGGGCCAAGTTCGAAGACCCCTGTTCTGTTTCATTCTGTTTGGCAGGATGTAGAATAAGGTTATTTTATGTTACAGAACGATAGATTGTGATTGTATGTGGGTTGGATGTGCTTATGAATGTGGACTCATAAAATCAGAGAATCATTGGGCTGGAAGGGATTTCAGAGATCTTCTGTCCAACCGCCAGCTCAAGGCAGGATTGCCTTATTATGCCATCCCAGTCAAATGGTTGTCCGGTCCGTTTTTGAAAATCTCCAGTGTCTGGAAATACTGGAGTCTGGACTGTCTTTCCCAGCTGCCATTATTTCCTATGGTCCTTTTGGCCTTTCAGGCTTAACGTGTTTTTATCTTCGGCGTCAACTAAATGCCGCAGGCAGTAAGTTTTCTTTACAAAAAAAAGAAAAACCCCACCTAATTCCGTTATTTCTTCAGTCAGCTTTTCTGAAGGAAGAAGCCCCCCTCAGAAGGTTCCCTTTCCTTGGATCTCTTTGGAGCCACCGCTCCTTCGGGATAAGCGTCCCTTTTTACGCGCCGCTCCGCCTTGGGGTTTTTCGGCTGTTCATTTTCCAGCTGGGGAAGAAACCGGGAGCCGGCCGTCGGACGGACAAATGTTCTCCTTTTCTAACACGGCGCCGTTTTCGGTCAAGAACGGGAGAAAGGGCGCGCTCTCCCGCAGCCCACGATTTTGCAGATTCGGCGATTCCGCCGGCCTTGCCTCCGCTTTTCCTGGAGACCTCGCCGCTGTTGGAAGAGGCCTCTAAGCGGCGCTGTGGCCCAGGGTGGTGCCGGCTCCGGTACGGGAGGGTTTTCTCTTTGCACATGATCTCATCTCTTGCTGGCGGCGGCGGCGGCGGCGGCTGCTGCCTTGGCGGAGGACTAGTCCGAGCCGGCTCAGCACGGGAGGGCCGAGGGTGAGCCATGTCTTCGGCCGGCGCCTACGCGAGCCCGTGCTTTCCCCGTGCGTTTAAGCAAGCGGGCTTCCTGGCTTGGCCTTCTCTCCCGTCGGCTGCGGCGGCATCGCTTACTTCAGCTCTTTGTTGAAAGCGGCGGCGGCGGGGGATTATGTTACGGCTGACTCGATCTGCAGGGAGGTGAGCGGGAAGGAAGCCAGGGCAAAAAGAATGCGGGTCTATTTCATGGTGTGCTGTCTTGTTTTCTGCACCGTGCGTGGACAAGTCGAGTACTCCATCGCCGAAGAAACGGAGCGCGGCGCTCCCGTCGGGAACCTAGCACAGGATTTGGGCATCGATGCGACTCGGCTGCCCTCCCGCAGATTCCGCATGATCACCGGTTCAAGTAAGCAATATTTCCACCTCAATGCGAGCAGCGGAGTTTTGTCTGTTAACGAGCCGGTGGACAGGGAAGAGATCTGTGCACAAGAACCTACCTGCTCTCTGAATTACGAACTCGTCTTAGAAACCCCCCTGGAACTTTATAAACTGCAGTTTAAAATCTTGGACGTGAACGATCACGCTCCTACTTTTCTGCTAGAGGAATATCATGTGAATGTCGCAGAGTTCCTGGCTCCGGGAGTCCGGTTTACTCTCCCGGTTGCCCACGATCTCGACGAAGGCATTAACAGCGTCCAGAGCTACATTCTAAGCCCCAACCAGCATTTCAGACTCGAAATGCAGACTCGCGGGGATGGGAGCCGATATCCTGAACTGGTACTGGAAAAGTCCTTGGATCGGGAGCAGCAGGCCATTCATAGGCTTACTATCACAGCTAAAGATGGAGGGAGCCCTCAGAGGTCTGGAGCCGCCCAGGTTGTGGTAACCGTCCTGGACACAAATGACAATGCCCCTACTTTTGAGCATTCTGTCTACAGGGCCAATGTGTTGGAAAACTCTCCTAGAGGTACTCTGGTCACGAGGGTGCAAGCCACAGACTTAGATGAAGGTCAGAATGGAGAGGTCTTCTACTCCTTTAGCAACAGCACATCTCCTGAGCTACAGAAGATGTTCAGCATCAACTCCCAGAATGGGGAGATAAAAGTCAGCGGTGCTTTAAATGTCCAGAAGCCCCTGCTCGAGATGTTCATTGAGGCAAGGGATAAAGGAGTCTTCGGCATGTCCAGTGTAGCCAAACTATTGGTGGAAATTACTGATGTGAACAACAATGCCCCAGAAATAACACTCACTTCACTGTCCAGCCCCATCCCAGAGGATTCTTTGTTGGGGACAGTGGTGGCTCTTTTGAGTATTACTGATGAAGATCCTGGTGAGAATGGGAAAATCATTTATAAGGTTCCTGTTGACATCCCCTTCCAACTCAGGTCCTCTTTTGATGATTATTACAGCCTGATCACAAGTGGTCTTCTTGATCGAGAACAGGTCAGTGAATACAACATTACGGTCACTGCCTCTGATCTGGGTTCCCCTCCCTTGGCCACCCAGAAAGCACTCTGGGTGCAGATTGCGGATGTGAATGACAATCCTCCCAAATTCCTCAACCAGATGCGTGAAATTTACATAACAGAGAACAATAAGCCCGGGGCATCTGTTTTCCAGATGTCAGCCTCTGATCCAGACCTTGGGGAGAATGGCCGGGTATCTTACTTTCTCAGGGACATTGACATCCAGGGCAGCTCCTTATCCAGATATTTAGCCATTGATGCAGACAATGGAATCATCTATGCAAAAGACACTTTTGACTTTGAGCAACTCCAAAATTTTCATTTCCAAGTAGAGGCCAAGGACAATGGCTTCCCAATTCTGACTGCCACTTTTATTGCCAGTATTACCATCTTAGACCAAAATGACAATGCCCCAGTCATCTTGTATCCAGATGTGAGAAATGCTTCGGTGGCGGTTGAAATTGTGCCACGCTTGGCAGATGCCAACTATTTAGTGACCAAGGTGGTGGCCCATGACCCAGACAGTGGGCAGAATGCTTGGCTTACTTATCACCTTCTGCACTCTTCTGACACAAGCCTATTTCAGGTTTCACCAAATTCTGGGGAACTTAGGACTAGTCGTTCAATGAGATCTAGTGACCCCATCAAGCACAAAGTGGTGATCTTGGTGACAGACAGTGGGGATCCTCCCCTCTCCTCTACTGTAACTCTGGGCATCCTACTAGCTGACACTCTCCCACAAGCGCTCCCAGACTTTGATGACAGCCTGGAAACCCATGGGCAGCAGCTGTCCAGCTTGAACTTCTACTTGATCATTGCTCTAGGCTGCCTTTCCCTTGTCTTTTTTGGATTTGTCATTTTCCTTTTTGCTATCCGACTTTTCCACTGTAGGACTAACCCCTCTTGCAATTGTTGTTGCTCCACGGATGAGTATGAAAAGTACCGGTACAATGTGCGAATGCTCCCAAGCTCGCATTTTACCCCAGAGATGGTTGAGATAGCAGGGATGGGGAAGCTTACGCACACCTATTTATATAGGGCAGCCCTAGGTGTAGGGCCTAGCAATAACAACTCGATGTCCAACAGAGATGCCAGAAGCCTTTCCAAGGGGGCGGGATTATTGCAAGTGCCAGCATCCTGCATTCAAGTACAGAAGGTGAAGAGTGACCATTTTAATGCCATTCTGGTGGTAAGCAGCTCTTTCAAATATCTCTTGGTGTTGGGTGGGATGGGAAAGCAAATACCAAAAAGTATGTCTTGATCCATCAATGAAAATTAAGGAAGTGATTTAGAGGGGGGGAAAGGCCAGAATTGATGTCATTTCATTCACCGAAGGAAGATGGCTTGCCCTCCCAACTTCTTACAAATTAAAAACAAAATAAATGAAATGGGGTAGCTTGAAGTCCAGATTCCTGCACTGACCAGTACCTACAATGATAACCCAGAAAACAAGATGGACACAGGTATAGCCTATGAGCTGACAAGAGTCATGATGAAAGTGTAACTGTTCCCTCAGTATATTTTCTTATTTTTAGAAATGTTTCATAGGAAAGAGCTGGGTGTACATATTGGAGTGGGTCCAAAACAGAATGATTAAAGTGCTAAGGAGCATGGAAAGAAAAAAATATACGATGAACAGTTCAAGATGCTATGTATATTCAACTTGGAAACAAGAAAACTGGAGAAACCTAGTAGCCATCTTCAAGTTTCTGGAAGATTGTCATAATGAAGATGGGATATAATTGTTCAGAGTTATTCCAAGAGAACCAAGAAACACTGGCTTTAAATTACAAGAAAATAGTAACAGTGGGGGTTATCTTTGGGAGATGCTGGAATTTTCTTTTCCTGAAGATGTTTAAACGCAGGTTGTATTATTGTCAGTTGGAAATGCTGTAGTATTGGGTTCCTTCACTGGGCAAAGGATTAGAGTAGATGTTCTTCCAATATTTATGTTTGATAATTCTATAATGAAAAGTGCTCATTTTAGTATTTATTTCTGCAACAAAAGAGTATTTTCAAGTGAGAAAAACAAACTGGAATAAGATCATTAAATTTAGGGCCTAATATTATCATGACTAATATTTTTATATTAATATATTTTATATTAATATATTAATATTATTTTTATATTAATATTAATATTAATTTTTATATTATTATTTTTATATTAATATATTAATATTTTTATATTTTTACTAATATTTTTACTAATATTTTATTATTACTAATATTATCATTACTAATATCATTACTATCATTACTAAGGGATGCAGTGGCTCAGTGGGTTAGGACGCTGAGCTTGTCGATCAGAAGGTCAGCAGTTTGGCGGGTCGAATTCTGAGTGCCGCGTAGCAGAGTGAGCGCCTGTTACTCATCCCAGCTTCTGCCAACCTAGCAGTTCGAAAGCACGTAAAAATGCAAGTAGAAAAATAGGGACCACTACAGTGGGAAGGTAACAGCGTTCCGTGCGCCTTTGGCGTCTAGTCATGCCGGCCACATGACCACGGAGATGTCCTCGGACAAGCGCTGGCTCTTCGGCTTTGAAACGGAGATGAGCACCGGCCCCTAGAGTCGGAAACGACTAGCACGCATGTGCGGGGGAAACTTTACCTTTTACCTTTTTATTATCATTACTCTACTGACGCAGTGACAAATAGAATATGCTCCTTTATATTTTCCCCCTCTTCCATGATAGTACTGTTTAGCATTCTTATTGGATATTAATTGATTCCATCTCAAAGGAGTAGCAGTTGGTTAGGAAAGTGGAGGAACTATTTTATTCACATGCTATTTATGATTTTCTAAGTACCATCTGGCCTGCAATTTGAAATACAATGCTGATCTAAATGAATCCTCATTCTAGTCCATCCAGGCTGTTCTTGCCTTGGTTTTTACTGAAAATTGGTGTACGCTATGCCATTTTATATAAAAATTGATGGTTATAGTTGCTCCTTTTTTAAAAGTAAAAATGCTTGAATCTTCTTAAATAAAATTTGCAAAATGAATATACCACAGATACTATATTATACTTTAGAGAATTGGTTTGATGTGTGGGTTAAGGCATCAGGCTGGAAAATGGGAAAATTGAGTTCTAGTCCTACCTTATGTGTGAAACCAGCTGGGTGACTTTGAGCCAATTACTCTCCCTCAGCTCTAGTAAGAAAGCAAGTGTACGCCACTCCCAAAAATGTTGCCTGGGATTTGTTTTGAACCCTCCTCCTGCCCCCCCCCCAAAACCTAGGCATATTCTGGCACAAATCAGGCATCTTGCAATTCCTTGAGGGGCTTTGGGTATTTGTAGCCTTGTGTTCTGCCTTAAACAAAGCCTGAATTCAGAACAAATTTGTACTGTCCAGTGGCTAAACAAATAATACTTTCCCCTTCCCCAATTCAAAAACTTCTACAACGTTGTGCATGGTACAGGGCACTGAAAAGAGAAAATTTGAAGAAGATTTTGGTATATGCCTATCAAAATTCCTTGGTGGGAAGGGTAAGGGAGGAAGGCAATTGGATCTACTCATTATTGGATTTATGTAACTCAGACAAACCCTTTGGGGTGGCCAGTGAGATTGTGATAATATAATTGATATTGGTTAGTGCAGGAGATCAACCAGCAAATTTGTCATAGGACCAGTCAAATTGCACCCAGAAACAATTACTGATTGCTTTGAAAATGTTGTGGATTCAAGCAAGTGGTTCTTGTGGCCAAACAGCAAGGAAATATTTCAATACAAGATGTTATGAGAGATTGTGCTGCACTCATTCTGAAGATTTAAAAGACTATTTTCCTAATTTTAAAAATTGGATAGGAGGGATAAAAATGGTTTTGGCTGTATATAGCAACTGGGCTCCAATAATTTCTCTTGAAGAATAGTGGAAAGAAATAGCTCTGAGGGGGGATGGGCTTTTAAAAATTATACAGCAAGAATCCTTCCAGCAAGAATGAAGTTCCAGTTTCCTAAATTAAGTTCCAGAGATGGGGATGAGTTGCAATCCCAGACCCATTTAAGGCTAAGCAGGCAATTATCAGAGAACTAGATCTGGACTGTTTACAGTTGCAATTTTTCTAGACGCTTAGACAAAAGGTGAAATATGTTCCATCAAGGAAGGGCCTGAATAAAACAAGAATCTAGTTGTCTTCAATTTTGTGTTGCCTTGGTAAAATCATCATGTCAACTAACACTAACTTCATAAAGTTAAAACATACCTAGCCTACACATCAAAAATAAAATCCAGGGGCTTTCCACATTTGCACCAATCTAGGATTGGTGGTTGTGCATTCATCCATCAACAGAGATAAATCATTCAATAAAATCTAATAATTTTAAAACATTAATACTCTTAGTTTGACCTCCTTAAAGAGTCTGTTGTGTGCCATCCACTAAAGTTTTTTTATTTTAATTCCATTTATATCCCGCCCTTCTCCGAAGACTCAGGGCGGCTAACACATCTCCATGTGTGTTACTGTGTTTAGCTGTGGTGCTATCATGCCTTGATGATGATGATGCAGTAGGCACACTGAATTGATGTTGGTTGAAACTGTGATCATTTCTTGTCCAGGTGTGTCTGCCGGTGAACCTTGATGATAATGTAGCATGTGCACTGGATCGAGGGTGGTTAAAACTGGGATCTGTGTTCATCCAGGCGTGTTGACTTATGAATTCACAAAAAAATGGGAACAGGGGATAAGAAACATCATGGCGTCGTTTGTAGTCTGTGCCCTGCCGTTTCCAGTCCATCTGCATGCTGTAGGGCAGTTTGAACACCAAGGGATCGACACCGAAGGAAGAATCCAGGTGTCGTAGACCAACTAGACGTGGGTCTTTTTTTGCCGATTCTATTTCGGTGAGAAGATCACTTAGTTTCTGAAGCTTATAATGGTCATTATTGCTTATCTTTGGA
This sequence comes from Vipera berus, assembly GCF_964194415.1. NCBI lineage: Eukaryota > Metazoa > Chordata > Lepidosauria > Squamata > Viperidae > Vipera > Vipera berus. The sequence goes on along the minus strand of NC_138204.1, from coordinate 120,269,928 downwards.
AAGTTATATAGTCTTACGTATAAGGCAGCCTCTAATGCTTCTGGGTTGAACAGGAGAATTGATATAATCACAGTCCATACAACTGAAATCAGTTTGTATAATATTCACACAAAATATGATGTTAAATTACACAATAAGAATTTCCCTCAGTATTTTGTAGCGTTGAGATGAAGGTATTATAATACATTTCATTCAAAGTTTCATTCATCACTACCGTAGTGATTAAAACATTAGGTATTAACTGGGAAACTGGTTTAGCCTTAGGCATGAAAGCTGGCTGGGTGACTCACTTCACCTTCCAGGGATGTTGTTATGGGGAAAATAGGAAGAGGAAGGAGTATTAGATATGTTCACCACTTTATCTTTCAAAGTAATGAAGATGGGATTTAAAACATCTCAATAATCCTTACTACTGCAGTCATGAAAACTGGTCAAAATTAATGCCCTCCCCCCATTTTATAACCTTAGGCAAAGAAAATGATTTTCCAAGAAAATTCATCATTGAAGAAGAGGATTTTACTCATCATACTCCTATAAGAATAGAATAGAATTTAGAATTAGAACAGAACAGAACAGAATAGGAGAAACTATACCAATTCAGACAAGTGACTGTCTAATCTCTTCTTTAAAACCTCCAGTGGTGGAGCGCCCACGATTTCTGGAGGCAAGCTGTTCCACTGGTTAATTGTCCTCACTATTAGGAAGTTTCTCCTTAATTCCAGGTTGCTTCTCTCTTTGGTAAGTTTCCAACCATTGTTTCTTGTCCTTCCCTCTGGTGCTTTGGTGAATAACAAGACCCCATCTTCTTTGTAGCAACCCCTCAGATACTGGAATACTACTATCATGTCACCCCTATATCTTCTTTTCTTTAGACTTGCCAAACCCAAGTTCTGCAACCGTTCTTCATGTGTTTTAGTCTCCAGGCCTTTGATAAACTTAGTTGCTCTTTGCTGAATTTTTTCCAAACTCTCAACATCTTTTTTGTAGTATGGTGACAAAAATTAGTTGCAATATTCCAGGTGTGGTCTTACTAGGGTTTTATAAAGTGGTACTAATACTTCGCGTGATCTTGATTCTATGCCTCTGTTTATGCAACCAAGGATTATATTAGCTTTTTTGGCTGCTGCTGCACACTGCTGGCTCATGGTCAAGTGATCGTCCATTAGGTCTCCAAGGTCCCTCTGACAGTTACTGTTTTAGGCCAGGTCTCACCTAATATGTACTTATACCTTTGATTTTCCCTGCCTAAATGTAAAATTTTGCTTTTCTCCACATTAAAATTCATTTTGTTGGATAGGGCCCATCGTTCAAGTTTGTCAAGAACTTTTTGAATCCCGAGCTTGTCTTCTGGGATGTTGGCTATTCTTTCCAGCTTAATGTCATCTGCACATGAGATGAGTTCCCCTTCTATTCCCTCATCTAAGACTTTTATGGAGATATTAAAGAGTACTGGGCCTAAGGTGGAGTACCCCACTGCTTATGCTCCATGTGGATGTAGTACCATTGAGGACTACTAATTGAGTAGAATTTGCCAACCAACTGTAGATCCATCTGTTAGTGATGTTATCTATCCCACCTTTTTCTAGCTTACTAAGCAGCCATCAGCCCTTTTCCAATCCTCAGGTACTATACTTCCCCAGTGCTCCAGGATTTATAAAAGATGTGGTGCAATGGTTCTGAGATATCATCTCCCAGGTCCTTCAGAACTCTGGAATGTAATCAGTTGGGTCCTGATGAATTATATTTGTCAAGTTTGGATAGATGTTCTCTTACCATTGTCTTGCTTCTTTTAATTTTTGTTTCTAGTTTTGTGTTTTGCAGTGGTTTTTTTGGTATGTTGGGGTATAATTTCTTTTTGTGTAAAGACTGATGCAAAGAATGAGTTAAACAGCTCTGCTTTCTTCCTGCTGTCTGTTACTTCTTTGCCGTCTTCTCTTTTTAGTGGACCTACAGTTTCCTTGACTTTTTTCTTGTTATTAATATGTTGAAAAAACTTTTTTTATTGTCCTTGATTTCTGTTGCAAGTCTTTGTTCTTTCTGAGCCTTTGCTTTCCTGACTTCATCTTTGTGTGTTCTGGCTGTCTGCTGATAATCAGCCTTAGTTATGTGTCCCTCTTTTCATTTTTTTGTACTTGTCCTTTTTGTCTTTCAGTTTGTCAGAGAGAGCTTTGTGTAGCCATGCTGGTTTCTTCTTGAGTTTCTTGTTTTTCTTTTTCAGTGGTATTGTGCTAGACTGGGCTTTTATCATCATATTTTTCAGAGCTTTCCATGCTTCTTGAGTTGTTTTCCCTTTTAGGATTTTCATCCATGAAATCTTTCCTAGGTTCTCCCTGAGTTTAATTGATTGCAATGAAATTCAAGTAGTATAGTAAAATAGTATACACCTATTTCTATTATTCTTCAAATGTAGATTTAAGGCTAATCCAAGATAAGAGCAACCTAAAAGGCCACATAATGATGTTATTACAAGATAATAGTAGTTTTTATTATAGTCACTAATAGCAAATACAGTAAATCATGATGGTGGTACAGTGAATCTGTATAAAGGTATTCAAGCAACAAAGTTTCAAAATGTTTTTTGCTGACACTACCTCAGTATGTTCGCTTCGATATCATTATAGATATCTGGCACTGAAATGATATAGATATTTTTATTTATTTATAGTTCATATATTTTAGATTAATAATGTTATTTATTTTTATGCTTTGTTATCATATTACTTGTTTAATTCCAATTATGTTTATTCACATTTGTTATAGTCTGTGACTGAAACAAATAAATCTTTTGAATCTGACTGATGAGCTATGTGCTCACGTATATTTAAATCTCTCCAAGAATCAGGGTGTTCATTTATTTTTATTTTTCATTGCTTTAAGATGTGGGGCAGATTTTAGCATGTGCTCTTCTCTTTCATGAAATAAATGGGAAATGCATATTGTTTTGCATGGATTGTGCAGTTTTTATTCTTTATACAAATTGTATATTTTTAGATGAATTATTGATTTATTCTTACTATCATTCGTTACCAAAAGATAATTATGATAAATAAATAAATAGCATTAAATGTGCCATTTGCAGAACTACAAATAAAAGGAATGAGTTTTGTTGATACAGCATGATCCTTGCTTTTTTTTTTTGGTGCCTCAGCAATTCATAGTGAGGTTTTCACTGAAATGTTCAGATACATTTTATGACCGTATTGAGTGCTAGGCTTTCTCATAGCTCTATGAAGGAAGAATAAAGTATATTTATAGTAAGGTAAAGGTAAAGGTTCCCCCGCACATGCGTGCTAGTCATTTCCGACTCTAGGATCCGGTGTCATCTCCGTTTCAAAGCCGAAGAGCCAGCGCTTGTCCGAGGACGTCTCTGTGGTTATGTGGCCGGCATGACTAGACGCCAAAGGCACACGGAACGCTGTTACCTTCCCACCGTAGTGGTCCCTATTTTTCTACTTGCATTTTTAGATGCTTTCGAACTGCTAGGTTGGCAGAAGCTGGGACGAGTAACAGACGCTCACTCTGTTACGCGGCATTCGGGATTCAACCCACCAAACTGCCAACCTTCTGATCGACAAGCTCAGCGTCCTAACCCACTGAGCCACCGCGTCCCTTAAAGTATATTTATACCAGATATCAAATAAAAAGAATTGGATAGTCTGGGATTTCCATTTCTTCTGGGCAGATATTTTAAAAATTGAACAATAACCCTTGGATGGATTTTGAACTTATAGCACTGCTTGCATAAATTGAATGTTTTTAACCTGCAAGGTTTTTTCCGCTGAATTTTAAACAATTTCTAGCTGCATATCAGACATTTTGTTTCAATATTTATTATTGATTGATTGATTAATTGATTGATTAATATCCCTCCTTTATTATTTTTTACAAATAACATGAACATATAAACACACTTTCTTCCTATTATGTTCACTGGCAAATACAACACCTGCATAAGTGTCCTTATTTACATAAAAAATATTACATTCAAAATAAATATGTATCTCATTCTAAATAATATGCATCTATTATTATACAAAAGCTGGAAGGTAATAATGTATACTTTTTGGTGAGTGAAGGATTAAAATGCTAATCTTGTTTTGTATATAAAGCACCTTCACTCATTCACCTATTATTATCTACTGTAATCATATTTCAAAATACTGTTTTTTACCATCATATTCAGGAACTGCAGCAATAGGACTGTAAATAAAGAATAATTTTCCAAAAATTGTTATTTTGAAAAAAGACATTGAAGTGGCACATTGTAGTGACTTAGTATGATTCCTCCCAATGAGAAGTTGAGATCTAGAGCAGAGACACAATGGAAGGTTAATGACAAATAACTACTGAAATTAATATATACATATACATATACATATACATATGTATATGTATATGTGTATATATATGCCGGCCACATACATACACACACACACACACACACACACACACACACACACATATGATAAGGGACGCGGTGGCTCAGTGGGTTAGGACACTGAGCTTGTTGATCAGAAGGTCGGCAGTTTGGCGGGTCAAATCCCGAGTGCCGCGTAGCAGAGTGAGCGCCTGTTACTCGTCCCAGTTTCTGCCAACCTAGCAGTTCGGAAGCATGTAAAAATGCAAGTAGAAAAATAGGGACCACTCTGTTGGGAAGGTAACAGCATTCCGTGCACCTTTGGCGTCTACTCATGCCGGCCACATGACCACGGAGATGTCCTCGGACAAGCTCTTTGGCTTTGAAACGGAGATGAGCACCGGCCCCTAGAGTTGGAAATGACTAGCACGCATGTGCTGGGGAACCTTTACCTTTACATACACGCGCGTACACACACACACACACACACACACACACGCACACACATATACATATACATAGAATCATAGAATCACGGAGCTGGAAGGGACCTCGAAAGTATTCTAGTCCAAGCCCCTTATAAAACTTAATTTATATTCAATCCCCTACTAAGTTTTTTTAAAAAACACAATTAGCTTCCATTCTATCAAATGCTGTAATAATGTCTAAAGAAGCTAGTGGAGTATATTTCCAGAGAAATACTAATAAACAGGACATTTCAATGTGTCAATGTTTTTAAGAACATGGCCATGTCCTATGAAAAATTGAAATAATGTTGACATTTTTCATCACTTTAACATCAAAGAGGAGGCTATTTTAAATTGTACAATTTAATTAAAATTAAATTGACATCCTTGAGAAATGTAGTGGGTTTTCAAGGCAATCAGAGAGGCGGAAAAAATCTTCCTGTTTAGATGAATGGCATTTTCTGATAGTAAAATGTTAGAAAATTTGGCCCCTTGGGTGAAATTTGATTTATCTGTGGGAACTGAACCCAAAGTGAGTAATAAGTTGCCATCCTTGCAGAGTATTAATGGTGAACGTCTTGAATGCTTAGAGAGAAAGTTTTCAAAATGCTTTTAAGTATTTAAAAGGCATCAATTCAGATGGAATCCTAACCTCAGTGGCCACACTTTTGGTCCTTAGAGTCCCACTGAACTAAATAGGTTTATGTACATATAAAACAGAAGTTTTCACGCATACATGAAAATAGTGGACATTAAATTGTATTAAAAACAAAGAGAAGTTAAATACCTTACTTTGTGTTTAAATCCCAGTATTTTTCAATACAACTAGAGATAGGAAAGGCATAAACTTAATAAATAAATGTCTGCCCTTTGCTTAGACAGTCTGGTTGACTGCAGACACGAGTTCCATCTTTTATTGGTTGGCTGATATGGGGAAAACCCAATCCTAGCCAGTTCCATGCCAGGCTTTCCTTGCCACTCTTCTTGGCCAAGCAACAGAAAGGCAAATCTGAGGCTTAGCTGTAGTGTGTGCACACACTAGATTGGACTGGACCTCATTGGACTATGCACTTCTGCAATGCTACACAGTTTAGGTTTTGATTGATTATTACACTAAAAAATAATTTTGTTTCTTTAGAAATGTTATCTAATAATATTTAGATTATTTATCTAGAAATGTTATCTAAATGTCATGAAAGCCTTTCAATAATGACATTTGGCTTCCATGAATTATAAAGCTATAATAGAACTGAAGATCAGTCAGAAAGAGTTTCTATTTCTATTATAAACAATATAAAATATTTCACTAGGAAATGTGCAGTCTTTAATTAGTAATTTGCTTGTTCTCCAGTTATCAGTTTGTATATGTACTTAGATCAGTAAGCTCATTTCTGAATTGCTCTGAGATTATAATATTGTTATTAAATATTGTTAATTGTTTTTATTATTATATTTATTATTGAATTTATAAATTGGTTCAGTCAAGGTGACTGTAAGCAGTATGCAAAAGTAGCAAAGCAACAGTCATAGCCTATGGAAGTAGTAACTATAAAATATAATAATGTACCGTAAATAAATATATGTCTGTAAAGCTTTCTGGAAGGCCACAGAGTGGGAGTTACTCTCGCAATGGGGGTAAGCTGAGCTTGTCAATCAGAAGGTCAGCAGTTTGGTGGGTCGAATCCCGCATGCCGCGTAACAGAGTGAGCGCCTGTTACTCCTCCCAGCTTCTGCCAACCTAGCAGTTCGAAAGCACATAAAAATGCAAGTAGAAAAATAGGGACCACTATGGTGGGAAGGTAACAGCGTTCCTTCCAGAGACATCCTCGGACAAGTGCTGGCTCTTTGGCTTTGAAACGGAGATGAGCACCGGCCCCTAGAGTTGGAAACGACTAGCACGCATGTGCGGGGGAACCTTTACTTTACCTTTAAAGCTTTCTGGAAGGCCACAGAGTGGGAGTTATTCTCGCAATGGGGGTAAGCTATTCCAGAGGAGAGAATACCCAATTTTGAACCCAGGTGGGGATTTTCAGTAGGCACTTAGATTTTTCACACAGACTGTGAGGTAGGCATACTGAGAGACAGTGGCTGGACCACAGTCAGTCACGATCATGCATGGCTCTTGACATACTTGGACAAAAGCTGATGCTGCCCTCAAGGCAGTGGTTTTAATCATCTGATTTATTTGCATTAACTATCTTATTTTGAATTCTGAACTGAAAGGTAGTAGAGCTCTGCAAAATAGACTGACTCACTTTGCAACTAAATCATCAGCTCAGAAAATAGCCAGACCTATCTTGTGTCAGTCCAGAGGTTTATATTGGCCATCCAAATCTGGTCCTGTTTTTGAAATTATTCAGAAAAACTGGCACTCTATCCTTCAGTTAGCAAACATGGGCCAAATAAAAAGATGTCTGTCTATTTTGTCTAATGTTGCAGGAAAGTTGGATTATTTACTGTTTTAGCCAATGACAGCATTTGACTGCTCTTGCTGGGGCTTGTATGTTTTTATGCAGAATAGGGTCAAGTCTGTTTCATTCTTGGATAGAAAACTGTCAGGAAGTCCCAGGGTTGTAGGCTAGGTGGAAAGTCAAAAAAACCCCAAAACATTTGAGAATAAGTTGTTTGCAACAAACCATTTCTTTCTTGTTGCCAAGAAAACTGTGCAGATGTGTCCATGAAATCACCAGCAGCAAGGCTCAATTCAAAGAACAGTTTATATTTTTATCATTTAGATCATCACCAGATAAATGTATAATTTCAGCTATCCTAAGGGGTTTTGAATGTCATTCCTTACAATCCGGTTTATGAATGCTCTACCTCCATAGTCTTTTTTGCCTGTTGCTAACAGGAGATGAAATCTGCAAGAAATATTTTTATGTAAGGTATTTAGGAGAGTGGAAAAGTTCCAGGTTGTATAGAAATCAAGGCAGGGATTTAAAACAGCCATCATAACTGATGCTTGCTCAGATTATTGTTATACTACCCTCAGTAATCCTTCTGCCAATGACAGACAAAAGAAGGGTATGGGAAGCTAGAGGGAAGTTGCATAAAGAAGCCAGTTGAAAAAGAAAAAATGTAAAAATGGGAATGAGAATAAGGAAATAACAAAACACAGTTTTCATAAGAGAGAACACAAATTCATTCACTATCTGAGCAATCACTAAATGGTGTTTTTACTCCCTTTTTGTCAAATGGCATGACAACCTTCCAGCAAACTGAGCCCTTTAACTTTATTATTGGTCAAAGATGAAGCTCTGAGGAGCATTTTAAGCAGATATGTACCAAATTCAGATATAAAGTCCCAGTTATCACAGTTGTTTCCAACCCAGCAGGAACTGTGCCATGTGTTGTAATTACGGATCTCTATCCTTGATAAAGATGAATGCTAATTTATTTTATGTATATTACAGTTATTTGATATAGATCACAGACTGAATCTGATCTGCCTCATTGACAATTCCAATGCTTCTTGGATTTGCATTGAATCTATTGTTTGAATTGTTTGGTTCTGATACCACTTCTGCGTTGGAGTAAATGTTGTATTGAAAGACATGCACCAGCTGTGTTTGGAGTTTATTAAGATATCAAAAGGGACGCGGTGGCTCAGTGGGTTAGGATGCTCAACTTGTCGATCAGAAGGTCAGCAGTTTGGTGGGTCGAATCCCGAGTGCCGCGTAACAGAGTGAGCGCCTGTTACTCGTCCCAGCTTCTGCCAACCTAGCAGTTCGAAAGCACGTAAAAATGCAAGTAGAAAAATAGGGACCACTACGGTGGGAAGGTAACAGCGTTCCGTGCGCCTTTGGCTTCTAGTCATGCCGGCCACATGACCACGGAGACGTCCTCGGACAAACGCTGGCTCTTCGGCTTTGAAATGGAGATGAGCACCGGCCCCTAGAGTCGGAAACGACTAGCACGCATGTGCGGGGGAACCTTTACCTTTACCTTTTAAGATATCAAAAAGGACAGCTCTTTTCAGCACTAATCAACACTTCATTGTTTCAGGTCACATATAGATTTATCCTTCTTGATACTACTACTGGTCAAAAATAGTATTATCAAGAAGAAATTTATATCTGACCTGAAGCAATGGACTGTTGTTGCATATGGCTTGTCAATATTAGTATTAGTGCTTTTGTTTGCTTTTTATTTAACAAAGAGGCACCCAAAAAATCTGTGAGCATTTTTTTTTAGTTCTTAAACTTAAATTTTCAAACTTCTGAAATTTCTTACCCACATTTCTATCCTGTAATTTCCGTTAAGTCAGAATAGAGCTGGGAGGGACCTTGGAGGTCTTCTAGTAGTTCAATCCCTCCCTACCATTTCAGATAGATGGCTATCCAGTCTCTTCTTTTTATTTAGTTTTATTCATTTATAGCATAAAATGTGAAAATGCAAAAGCAAATAGCAAGGGACAACAGTAGAAACAAGGGAAAACAAAAAAGGTGTGAAGAAAGGGAGCGGAAGAAACAAAAAGCATTGACCTCCGACTCTCTCTGTTGCAGTAAAATCAGACATTAAAATCAAATCTCAACTATTTACATTTCTGTAGTAGTATGCACTAGCCATTTCTGTATCGGCAAATCAGTCTAATCGGTAAAACCCAAAATCATGGTATCATTTTTTTTACACCTTAGGCACAAAGCCCAGAAACAATTTCCAAGTAGAAACAAAGGTACTTATTTATTTATTTATTTATTTTATTGGATTTGTATACCGCCCTATTCCCATAGGACTCAGGGCGGTTTACAGGGCAGTTAAAACCATGAATACAAAAAAAAAACAATTAAAACAAATTAAATTCAAGCCCCAAGAGTAAATCTAAAACCCAGTTAAATTAACAACCCCACAGTCTGGACCAAACAGATCGAAGAGCCAAGTTTTCAGGTCCCGGCGAAATGAGCGAAGGTCGGGGGCAGTCCTACGTTCTGTGGGTGGTTGGTTCCATAGGGCAGGCGCACCCACAGAGAACGCCCTTCCCCTGGGAATAACCCGCCGGCATTCATTAACCGGCGGTACCCTGAGAAGGCCCTCCCTGAGGGGGCGCACAGGACGATGGGAAGATGATGCCGGCAGCAGGTGTTCCCTTAGATAGTCCGGACCCAAGCCATTTAGGGCTTTATGTCCTTTTCTTTTATCAGCACAGTCAATTTGGCCATCTCTGCTAATTCCATCAGCTTTCGTAGCCATTCGTCAATGGTAGGAATCGAGGTATCCTTCCACTTTTGTGCATACAGCAGTCTTGCTGCCGTCACTATATATAAAATCAGAGTTCCAATTTTCCCCCCCAGTTCTTTCCATTAGGCTCAGAAGGAAAGTTTCTGGTTTAATCTTTTATGTTCATTTTAAGAATTTTCTCCATTAATATATGAATCCTACTCCAATATTTCTTTGCCTTATCACATGTCCATCATAAATGATAAAAAGTCCCTTCTTTACGTTTACATTTCCAACATTCGTTTGAAATACTTTTATACATTATAGATAACTTATCTGGTGTTAAAAACCAGTAATACATCATTTTGTAAATTTTTCTTTTAGGTTATAATTTAATGTGATTTGATTTTAAGCCTCTTGTCCACATATTTTCCCATTGTTCAAACATCAAATTATACCCAAAATTCTTTCCCCACTGGATCATACCATGTTTTACATGTTCATTTTCCAAATTCAGTTTTAATAACGTTTTATAGACCTTGGCAATTATATGATCATCACTACCACAGAGTAGGATTTGGCTGTCCAGTCTCTTCTTAAAACCCTCCAGTGATGAAGTACCTACCACTTATGAAGGCAAGCTTTTCTATTGGTTAATTGTTAGGGTTAGGGTTAGGAAGTTTCTCCATAATTCCAGGTTGCTTCTCTCCTTGATTAGTTTCCATCCATTGCTTCTTGTCTTGCTTTCTGATGCATTGAAAATAATTAACCTCCTCTTCTTTGTGGCAGTCCCTCAAATACTGAAATACTGCTATTACATCATCCCTAATCCTTTTCTCTAGACTGGCCATAGCCAATTCCTGGAACCGTTTTTGTCTCCAGGCCCTTAATCATCTTAGTTGTTCTTCTTTGCACTTTTTCCAAACTCTCAATATCTTTTTTGTAATGTGGTGACCAAACTGGATGCAGTATTCCAGGTGTGGTTTTACTAAGGATTTATAAAATGGTACTAATGCTTCATGTGATTTTGACTCTATGCCTCTGTTTATTATTTATTATTTATTTTATTTATTAATTTGGTTTATATACCGCCCTATTCTCGAAGGACTCATGGCGGTTTACAGGGCAGAATTTAAAAACAATACAATACAATATAAAATTAAAATAAAATTACCAAATTAAGTATAGCCCCAAAAAGTCAAAATCACAATTTAAAATCATTAAAACCCCTCAGTCCAGGCCAGATAGCTCAAAGAGCCAGGTTTTTAGGTCCCGGCGAAACGAACAAAGGTCGGGGGCAGTCCGAAGTTCCGTTGGCAGTTGATTCCATAGGACAGGCGCGCCCACAGAGAACGCCCTCCCCCTGGGGATCACCCGCCGGCAATCCTTGACCGGCGGTACCCTGAGGAGGCCCTCCCTGTGGGAGCGCACAGGACGATGGGAAATTGACACTGGCAGCAGGTGCTCCCTCAGATAATCCGGGCCCATGCCATTTAGGGATTTATAGGTCATCACCAGCACCTTGAATCTCACCCGGAGGGCAACTGGAAGCCAATGCAGCTCGCGGAGAAGAGGTGTTACATGGGAGTATCGGGAGACTCCCATTACAACTCGCGCGGCTGCATTCTGCACCAGCTGAGTGGTCCTCAAGGGCAGCCCCATGTAGAGAGCATTGCAGTAGCGTATTAGTTTTTTTGGCTGCTGGCTCATGTTTAAGTGATCATCCACTAGGACTCCAAGGTCCCTCTCAGAAAGCTACTTTTTTTTTAGCTAGGTTTTGCCTAATATATACTTGTACCTTTAGTTTTTCCTGCCCAGGTGTAAAACCTTGCTTTTCTCCACATTAAATTTCATGTTGTTAGATAGGGCCCATTGCTCAAGACTGCCAAGATTTTTTTTTGGATCCTGAACTTGTCTTCTGGGCTGTTGGCTATTCCTGCCAGCTTAGTGTCACCTGCAAATTTGATGAGTTCCCCTTCTATTCCCTCATCTAAGTCATTTATGAAGATATTGAAGAGTAGTGGGCCTAGGACGGATCCTTGTGGTACCCCACTGCTTACTTCCCTCCATGTGGATGTAGTATCATTGAGGATACTTGTTGAGTACGGATTGTCAGCCAGTTACAAATCCATCTGATGGTGATACTGTCTATCCCACATTTTTCTAGCTTAGCAAGAAGTAGGTTGTGATCTACTTTGTCAAATGCCTTGTTGAAGTCTAAATATACTATGTCCACAGCATTTTGCTGGTGTGATAATTAGGTCACTTTGTCAGAGAATGAAATAACATTGGTTTGCATGATCTGTTTTTCAACAAACCCATGCTGGCTACTAGTTATAACTTTGTTTCTAATTGTTCACAGATCTGCTTTTTGATTATTTTTTTCCAGCATCTTCCCAAGTATTGATGTTAAGCTGATTGGTCTGTAGTTTCCTGAATCTCTTCTTCTTCTTCTTTTTTTTTTTTTTTTTGAAGATGGGAACCACATCAGCTTTTCCTCCAAACCTCTGGTAGTTCCCTGGTGCTCCAGGATTTTTTAAAGATATGGTAAAATGGTTCTGTGATAACATCTGCCAGCTCCTTCAGAACTCTGGGATGTAATCTGTCAGGTCCTGGTGGTTTATATTCATCAAGATCAGACAGGTGTTCTCTTATCATTTTCTTGTTTATTTTAATTTTCATTTTTAGTCTGTCTTGTCCAGTTATGTTTTTGGTTGGGCTACAGTTTCTTTTTGCATGAAGACTGATGCAAAGAATGAGTTAAGTAGCTCTGCTTTCTCCCTACTGCCTGTTATTTCCTTGCCATTTTCTCTCTTTAGTGGATCGACTATTAATTTTGATGTAATACTCTACTAAAAATACTATTGTATATATACATTTTTCTGTTGCATATGTATGAAGGAACTGGTCAGTCTTAATCTCTCAGAAGTGCTTTTTATCTTTGTCAATTTTATCCCATTATTTCAAAAAAGTGGAACTCCCACTTTTGTAGTTTTGTTTGTAGTTTTCCCTGTCACTGAGTAGTATGAATACTGCTTTGAATTGGTCCCCAAATCAAAACTGTCATCTTATAGATTCAGTCCAAATTATAACATTTTTTTTCCAAATTTCAAAACTGGGCCCAAAGTAAATGTGGTGCTCAATATTCACTCCTAAAATGAAGAACATGCTGTGATACTAGATCAAAAATTATAAAAAGGGATATGAAACAAACGTATCATCTACCATGCTGAGCTGGCAACTAAAAGTTATCTCCTAAACAACAATGATATATTTCTAGAAATTTTTAACATTCCCTTTATTCTAAGCATGTGAAGGAAAGGAACTTCCAATACTTTCAAAAGCAACAGTTTGGTCACATGAACTTAACTGCAGAGAAGACAGTGTAAATTCTAGGCTGTGTTGAAAGATAGTGATGGAATTATATGACTCTCACGTTATGTAAGATTGATTCTTGAAAAATGGTTAAGCAATATTTGGCGACTTGGGATGTTTTACATTTGTAAATTTACATTTGTAAATAAACAGTACGTTTATTTGTAAGATTCTACTGGTGCTTTTTGACTAGGAGAATTAACTGTTTTCCATAATGAACAACCCTATCATGTCTCAAGACTGAAATTACTATTGCCAGGGCTTTTTTTCTCATAGAACGCTCAGAACGGAGTTCCGGCACCTTTTTTGGATGGAACCTAGGGTAGGCAAGGCAGGTTGTATAACATGTGTGAGTTCCGGCACCTTTTTATTTTACAGAAAAAGCACTGACTATTGCCTTCTGTACTTACTTTCAATAAGCTTAGTCATGTTTTATCCTTAATGCAGCCAGAAAATGAATGTAAAGCACCACATGACCTGAACAAGATATGTGAGAAAGCGGTTGAAGAAAGGAACAGTAAGACAGTAGGGCTTAGTGATAGCCTATCTTCTCCTTCAAATGCTTTTTAGTGCAGCATCGCAATCAATGACAGGCTTAGATTTTATCAACTCAGATTCTATTGCCTGTAACTGAAACCTTAATTTATAGTTAGAGGTTAAGCTAAACCTTATATATGCTGAACATGAAGGTTGATAAATGTAAGGACAAGAGCATGGAATTTCCATTATTATAACTATGATAATGGATTTCCCAGAATGAATAATTTACATTGTGGCTGTAGTGATTTTTTTCAAGTTGGCTGCAACTCTAATAACTAAATATGAGATATGAGGTAAAAAATAAGGAGATTAAGAGATTAGTGCTATGAGCAATTTAAGAGGAAAGAATTGAGATCAGATATTTTGAGAACATTTTTTTGATGCAAGGAATCTATAGTGCTAGTATAAGAAACTTAATTTTAGCTCCAAAGTTAATTTGTGCTGCTTAATATGGCTGGACCTTGTATCCTACAATAAGTTCTTAAATACAATCTTAATGAAGACCATTATTATTTACAACATTTTGAGACTGTTTAGATTCATGGGGAAACAGACTTTTCCTCAATTTTTTTATGAAGTGTAAACCTTTGTTTCAGCTATATGTAGAAAGGAACTTGGAAAATAATGTCTTGGAAACAAATAATATAGTAATAAAATAAAAAATACAACAAAGAAAGGAAGAAAATTGCCAAGGAAAAGCTAATATATTTCTTATTCTATTTCCTAAGTGGAAGAGCATTTCTGTGTGTTTTTATCTAACAGTACCTTTTTAAGATAGGCACAGATACTGTATACCACCATAGCAGGAACTGGGTCACAAAATGTGCAATATTACTCCTTGTATTACATAGTACATGCCCAAGAATTGCTTCTTCACAAGGTCCTTCTCATTTCTGATAAAGTTCACATAGAGAAAAAGAGAAAATAGTCATGTGCATTATGGGAGCTAAGATAGCTATAAATATAATGTTGTTTTAGAAAAAAATATTCATTGATTATTGATATTTTTAATGACATTGTAAATCATATATGGTTTTAAAAATGTTATTTATACAAATTACATGGTTGCTACATGTAATGAATATATTTGAACTGCATTATTCTCAATATCGGTTGAAGGAAATTTGGATGGGAGAAAACTGTTATGATACTTTGTTGGCCACTACAGAGTGGATACAAAATGCTGGACTAAATAATTTCAGTTTGAGTTATTAAAGCATAGGGCCCATAACTGGCAAAATACTTTGGGAGGAATCTAAACCATGCACAATAGAGTTAATTTATAAATAATAAATTATAAATAAATAATTACTGATCTACACTTTATTTCCAATCAACCATATGGATTGAAAATTTCTGGAAGACATGTTATTTTGCTGACTCACACTCTGTGATCAACAGGATCAGTTCAAGGATCTTTTTACAGTAGAACTATGAAATTCAGAAATCCACTGTCCTTGGTCTGTACATTTGAATTTGATTTCCTAAATGAAGAAAGTTACATTTTTTTTATTAAAATCTAATTCTGTTATATTCAGTCCCTTTCTCTAATTCCACTGCTTTCCATTTTATTTCTAATTTCCAAGATGTCAGTTACTCCAACCAGCACAAACTATGAAGATTTTTGTATCACCTGCAGGATTAATATGCCCCACTCTATCTCTTTATCCAAACCAAATAAAAATATGGAAAAGTCTTTAAATGATCATGGAAAAGTTAGAATGGTGGTAGAAAACAATTTTGCATATTTATCTTTCATAGATTTCAGGAATATTAAGGGTGTGAATGAGATGCGGGGGGGGGGATAGCAAAGCAGGCAAACCTGGAACGTTCAGTTTGAATATTTTTGCATTCTGACAGAATACAAATCTCAAACACTTTGAGGCTTCTGCCAGAGGGACCAAAGAGAATTTGGAGGACCCAGATTGTTGGGGGCAATTAAGCTGACTTTGTAATAATGCCGCTTGGGGTGGTGGTGAAAGCCCTAATAAGCAGGCATATACATAGAATGAAGGCTACTGCTAAGCTTGTAAGCCGCCCTGAGTCTTCGGAGAAGGGCGAGATATAAATGGAATTTAAATAAATTTAAATAAATAAATAAAAAATAATCCCACTTAATTTTTCAATCTCTGACCATAAAATAGGTGATGTGGTAATTCAAGTAAAGAAAAATTGGCTCAAGGAATGATGGTTTTTATTTAAAAAAATATATTCACAATCTTCACAATGGATTTTACAAGGGAAGGGAAAAGTCCAGTAGATGTTATTTTGTAGTAACTGCACAGATAGCCACAGAAGAGAGCTCGGCAGATTGTATGCAACAGAAATGGAGTCACTTCAACACAGTCCATGAATACTGCAGCTGTAAATCATAAGGTATACTTCTCTAGCTATTGGCTTGAGATTGTATGTTTGTTTGTTTCCTAATAACACTGGACTGCCTTTCTGCAGAGGGCAACAAACAGAAAGAAAGCAACATAAGTTTTTACATGCAGTTATTCATCCAAAAGCTCGACAGTATTAATGTACACAGTGCATATCTGTGCGTTTTGGCAAATTCAGAACAAGCAAAATGAAAGGGTTTTTATGTTAGCCACCATAAAGTTCAGTCAAGAGCTTTGTAGCCAAAACAACATACAGATGTGCATCCTCCTACCTGTCTGTCTACCTCCCTGAATATGAGGCGTAACTGATAGCAAAGTTATACCACAACTCTCATTTCTCCATAACAGTACTAATAAAACCTATGCCTTCTTTTTTATTGGCTAATATCCTCTCCTAAGTCACAGGGTTAGGGAAATGAAATGAAAACAAATTGAGAGACACCAGCATGGCTCAACAATTCCCATTTTGTCCTGATGCTGGAACAAAACTTCAGTGGACTTAGAAGCACCATTCTGACTAGTCTTGACTTCAAAGCACTCAAAATGTTTCTCAGATTCTCAAATGATTATCTAGTGAATGTTCTAGTGAACATTCTCTCTCTTACAGTGTTCTGTAGAAAGGATGTAAGACTCTTGAATTGCCTGGAACAGATTGGGGTGACGATGGTGCGCACAGTATGTCCTTCGTGGAATTTATTTATTTATTTAAAGCTTTAAACAAATCAACAGAAAGTTATTTTAAATACCAGTATTTCAGTACTTTTTCTTTTTTATGGCTTTGATGCTCCCTTTTTCTATGTGTAAGTCTCTGTTTAATGCATATTTTATTTCTCTGTTAGATTTATATCCCGGCTTTTATTCCGGAGCTCAAAGCTTCTCCTATTTTTCTCCCCAATAACCCTGTGAAATGTTGGACTTGAGAGAGTGCCTGGCCCAAAGCCGAGACTGGGCTGGGACTGGATTTCCCTATACTAGCCCAGTACCTTAACTGTTAAATATCGTCAGTCAGATATAAAATATTACGGGGTTTTTTTGCTTTAGTATTGGTATCTTAATGCAGGATAGAAAGAACGTGTACTAACCGAATCCCAAATTTGGAGTCGGGTGTGGAAGAAGAAATGTTTGAAGATCGGGAATCGCCCCGCCCGAAATTGCACTTTTAAGTTGCTAGAGGGGTCTTCAAACTTGGCCCTTTTATGACTTGTGGACTTCAACTCCCAGAATTCCTCAGCCAGCTTTTCTGGCTGAGGAATTCTGGGAGTTGAAGTCCACAAGTCATAAAAGGGCCAAGTTTGAAGACCCTAGAGGGGGGCTTTCGCAGATTGGTTCGCGGTCCGGGGCAGGGAGTTGCTAGGGCTCTTGGTAGGCAAGGATTCCGCTTCAGCTCTTGGGTGTTTGTAACTTAAAAGCTTCCCGGGACCGAGGCTAGGAATAATTTGGCCTGCCAGGTGCAGTGAGCGGAGAGACAGCCTCTTACGGATCCCGTCCAATACTTTTTGAGAGGGAGGGAATGAGCGCGCCTCGCTAGCCTTCGCTCCTCACGTCTCGACTGCGCGTCGTCTGCCTGTCTGGACCGTCGCTCTCGGTTGCCTCCCGCCCGCCTCCAGGTCGCTGTTCCCAGACAAAGTGCTGAAACGGAGTCAGCCGAGCTGAGCGCGCCCCACCTCTCCGCTCTCTCCCGGTAAACCCAACGGTTAACAGCAACAGCAAAAGCACAAGCCAGCGACAGCGTCGCCCGCCGAGGAAGGAAGGAAGGAAACGGAGAGGCTCTTGCAGCTGCGGGCCAGACTGAGGACTGAGAGACATGGGCGGCCCAGAGCAGAGCGGCGTTAGCGGCGGCTTGGCGGCCACGCCAGGGGCTGCAGACGGCGCCCGGTAGCCGCTGATGTGCCCCTCTCGGGCAGCTGAGTGCGCCTTCCCAAGGAAGGGCCAAGCGGCTTCCCCGTTTCTGTAATGTCGTCGGGCTCCTGGTGCCGCTGTCGGGCGGAAACGCTTAGGCTTCTCCTGCTGCTGTTGCCGCCGCTGCTGAGCCTGGGACCCGCCGCCGGGCAGCTCATCTACCAGGTAAGGGAAGAGCTGCCGCGAGGCGCCGTGGTAGGCAAGGTAGGAGAAGACTTGGCCCTGGAGCCTCGACGTCTGGCGTCCCGAGGGGCCCGGCTGACCTCGGGAAGTGGGAAGCAGTACTTCTCTCTGGATCCGGCCCACGGACTCCTGGTGGTGAAGGAACGAATCGACCGGGAAGCCCTGTGTGAGTTCAGCGCTTCCTGCTTCCTTAGCTTGGAGTTGCTGGTCGAGCAGCCTGTACAAGTTCACGATGTAGAAGTGGAGGTGCTGGACATCAATGACAATGCCCCCAGGTTCCCCCGGCAGGAGTACCGCTTGGAGATCAGTGAATCTGTTGTGCCGGGGTCTCGCTTTCCTATCGAGAGCGCGCAAGATCCCGATGTGGGTTCCAACTCGGTGCAAAATTACCAGCTCACCCCCAGCGAGCACTTTGGGCTGGATCTGCGGGACTTGAAGCCTGGCAGCAAACTCTTGGAGCTGGTACTGCTTCAACCCTTGGACCGAGAACAGAGCACTCACCAGCAGCTGATGCTGGTCGCCTTGGATGGAGGCAATCCTGCCAAATCTGCCACTGCCCAAATCTCTGTGAGGGTCTTAGATGTCAATGACAACTGCCCAGAATTTGATCGTAGCATTTACGTGGTGACCCTGTTAGAAAACATTGACCCAGGTATGCTAGTTGTAAAACTGAAGGCCTTTGATCCAGATGAGAGCTCCAACGGTGACTTGCTGTATTCTTTTAGCACTTACACTCCACAGGAAGTGCGTCAACTGTTCACTGTGCATGCAGTGTCAGGAGAGGTGAGGGTCAATGGATCATTGGACTATGAGGAAAATACCTCCTATGAAATCTATGTGCAAGCCACAGATAAGGGCTCTGTTCCTATGACTGGTCACTGCAAGGTGCTAGTCAACATTGTGGATGCCAATGATAACGCCCCTGAAGTAGTGCTGACTTCCTTGTACAGCCCAGTCTCTGAGGATGCCCAGCTTGGAACTGTAGTAGCTGTGCTGAGTGTTACTGATTTGGATTCTGGCCTGAACAGTCAAGTCAGTTTAAACGTTCCTGCCAACCTTCCTTTTAAACTTCATTCTTTCAAAAATTCTTACACTCTTGTCACTGAGGAGTTCCTTGATCGTGAAAGGACTTCTAGTTACAACATTACAATCACTGCCACAGATGCTGGGACACCTCCACTCTCTTCCCATAAAGTCATTAAAGTAGATGTTTCTGATATCAATGACAACGCACCACAGTTTCAAGAACTCCCTTATTCTATTTATATACCTGAGAACAATGCTCCTGGATCTTCTCTGTGCACAACAAAGGCCACTGATCTTGATGCTTACGCAAATGCCTATATTTCCTACTCTTTGATAACAGGAGAAATTCAGGGGCAACCTGCGTCCTTCTATGTCTCCATTCAGTCTGAAACCGGCAACATTTATGCTGTCAGATCCTTTGACTATGAAACACTGAGAGAATTCCAGATTGTTGTGCAGGCTCAAGACGCAGGGATGCCATCTCTCAGCAGCACAGCCACTGTACACATCTATGTATTGGATCAAAACGATCATGTACCTCAAATTTTGTATCCCATCTCTATGAATAATTCAGCAGCCACAGAGATGATCCCTCACTCAGCCAATTCTGGATACTTAGTCACTAAAGTGATAGCCATTGATGGAGACTCGGGACAAAATGCATGGCTGTTTTTTCATCTAGCACAAACCCCTGTTCCAGACATCTTTAGAGTGGAGGTTCACAGTGGAGAAATTCGGACTACTCAAAAGCTGTGGGAGGCAACAGAGGCTATGTTCAACCTTACCATTATAGTGAGGGACAATGGAGAGCCACCCTTATCTTCCTCTGTGTCAATCATCGTTGTTGTGGTGGACAGGGCTTCCCAAATCATTCCTGACGCTGGAAGACACATTACAAGTTCCAGAAATTATTCTGAAATAACCCTTTATCTCATTGTGTCTCTGAGTGTTGTCTCTTTTATATTTCTCTTGACTGTTGTTGTCCTTGCTGTGATGAAGTGCCACAAAGACAGTTTGTATAGCGGCTCTTGTTGTGCAGGTTTCTGTGGGGCTTCTAAGGAAAGGTGCCCATTTGAAGCAGACAAGCAGACAAACAGCAGTGTTGCTACTGGGATGCTGCAACCCCATTTGGTTGAAGTGAGAGGCAGTGGGTCTCTCTCCAAGACTTACTGCTATAAAACCTGTGTGTCAGCCGGCTCAGGAAGTGACGCCTTCATGTTTTATAATCCAGGGGGGACCACAGGAATTAACCCTCATGCTGTGATGGCAGAGAGAAACATAATTGGAGAAAGTGGACTGAGCTCTCCAAACTTTATCATTTTTAAAAGTGATCTAATTGCTTCAAATGAGGTGAGGTTTAAAGGTATATATGTGATCTTTTCTTAATTAAATCAATTTCCTTTGAAACATAAAAAATGTGTGTTCAGGATTAATGAGTTGTGGGAAAATTGAAGAGTGAAAAAATTAAGATTTCCTTTCATCCTTTTGGTAAGCAAAATTTTGGCAGGCTTTAAATTTCTTCTAATAGGTTAGCTCAGACAAATGACTTTTCAGCAGTGCAAGGTTAGGTATAGGGAAAACAATGCAGGAACAGCCAGGCAATGAATATGCAGTATAATGAATCTACATTATAAACTATTTACCAGCAGAGCTTATTTCTAGGGAAATGTACACAGCTGTATAGCCTTAGTTATTTATTCCAAATTAGTTATTTATTCCAAATGCTGGGGTCTAGGTCATGGTAGGGACAGATTAGGCTTTGTGGTTATGTATTTTAATGATCCTGAGTTGTAATGTATTTATTCAACATGGTGCATATCGTTTTTCTTCTCTCGTCTTGCATCTTCCTTTCAAAGTTTACATATTTCAGCATCTGTGCTGGTGAGTGCTATGCCATATAGTAACTTGAAACTGCTATTGTGGTTTAATACCAATAGCCAGTCATTAATTGATCAAGCTTTTCTGTAGTGGTACACTGCTGAATTTAATTCTTGCCAATATATACTACACACTTTCTACAGCAGTTCCATTTTAAAGAGTCTTCTTCTGTTTCTCACGATACCGAACAGTAATGTTTGTTCATTACAGCTAGTATTGAATTCAGTGAATGCATGGAATGATTATCACTGATTTTAGGCTGAAGTCCTACAGCCACTTATTGGAATACAAGTGGCACTTTTGAAATATTTGGCACTTATGTTAAAACAGACTATAGGATTATAGCAATTAACTGTTTATAATTAATCAATTTAGAACCCATTCTTTTTAAACAGGCACATTGTAGTAGAAAATAAAGTCTATTCAATGTCAATGTTGTATATTATTGAACCAATAAAAGTAATGCAATTGAAACTTAGAAGTCTACGAAAAAGTAAGTTCATTGCTCACAACTCTTCAAACTAGATATTCTGTAATGAAATTATTTCATTGTGACACATTTTCTAAGAAACCTTTCCTTTTAAAAACAATTTACCCCCCTCCCCCAATCTATACTGAGAGACAGTTTGATGTAATGGTTAGGGCACCAGGCTAGAAACCAGGGGACTGAGTTCTAATTCTGCCTTAGGCATGGTTGGGAAATTTTGGGCCAGTCTCTCAGTCCATGACATCAGGCAACAAACTGGTTAATCAATTCCTCTCACAATCAATGGTTCAACACTTGTTGATCTGAAAAAAGTAGACATTGCACTTGCAGGAAAATGCTAGGAAGAAAAAAATCTATGCTGTGATAAATATTGTTTATAGTATTAGCATGGTTAATAGATTTTGTATTTATTTGGCACGTATCTCAATTTTAAGTGTGTGTGTGTGTGTGTGTGTATATATATATATACATATACATATACATATACATATACATATACATATACATATACATATACATACATACATACATACATACATACATACATACATATATATATATATATATATATATATATATATATATATATATATATATATATATATATATAGAGAGAGAGAGAGAGAGAGAGAGAGAGAGAGAGAGAGAGAGAGAGAGAGAGAATACACACATAGATTCAGGTAAAAATATTTACTGATTGATGCTCCAAACCTAAATCCATTTATTGTAAGATTGAACTATATGAGATATCAGAGATCTGCCTGATTACTGTCTGATTACTTTTTCATTTTGGTAAATAGCAGCTGTAAGAAGACATCTAGAGATCTAGAGTAGAAAAGATAGTGGTGCTGGTGGAAGCAGTGGGGACAAATCTTTATTTCCACAACAATTTTCTATGTTTTTTTGTTTTCAAATCTGTGAGTACAGTACATGTCACTTTTCCTTAATAGGGCTTTTCCATATCGCTAATCTGGATTGGAACTTCAATATTTAGCAGTATTTAATGAGTCTGCATAATGGCTATTTTCTGTCCTATCAAATCAGTTTTTAATTTCCATTGTTTACTATCTTTAATTGCAGATTCAGCTGCTGAGTGCCAACAAACTTATAGCCAAAACAGGAACATTAAGAAACTCAGAGAAAGTTTTAAGATTTGCAGAAGTACAATAAATATTTGAGAAAGCCTCTTAGGGAGCAAAACAAAACCCAAAGCAATTCAGAAAGAAGGTAACATAAAATCTTTGGCCATAGGGTGCTGAGTGCCTGGCGAAAAACCTTGAAAACTAATGGTTGGAATAGGAATGAAAGTGAGTATCTTGGAGTCTGGTTGGCTGAAATCCTAAACAAGGATATTCTGCATTAACCTTTGTTGCAGGTACAGCATTTAAATGTCTTTTGAGATTTGAATAGTACCTGAATGAGAAATTGTGTTATACATGGTGTTTTTTTTTAAAAAAATAGAGATTTCTATTAGGTATGGAAAACCAGTCCTTTGGAATCTTAAAGCATTTTGTTAATTTTGCCTTGCAGTAGTAGCATCTGCATTCAAATAATTTTTAGCAGATGTCCCCCTGCAGATATATATCTTTTGCACATTGCTTGGAATCCTGCTAATAAAAGAGAAGAAAATGTTGAGGAGTATTAAGCATTGGTATTAAATACCAGTGCTTAACTAATTTGGTTAATTGTTTTTATTACATTCTGTATTTTGTTTATTTGAATATATCAAGTAATCCAGATTTGTCATTTATTTTTATTTGGGTAGGTGTTCTACCCAAAGGAAAAAAAAACATTAATACACTTAATGATACGTGAAAATAAAATGCAATAAATTAATGACAATGCAACAGTAATGGCATGGCTGAATCCACATCCCTCTCCCAGAAGCCCTTGGAATCTTCACTCCATCTCCTCCTTTGTGGCTTGATCATTCCAAGGAGCTGTGTGTGTGATAGGGACAGGGTTCTCACAACCTGTGCTGCCTTTTCAGAGTTGGAAAGGTAATTTAAAAAACCAAAACACTATAATGCAACCTGCTGGCTAGGTACCATACATATAGTCCTGATTTAGTGACCACTATTGGGTCTGGCAACTGAACCATTAAGCAAAGCAGTGACTAAGTAAAATTGTAACTGCGCTTGATAATGGTGATGATAAAATGACAAAGATGAAAGTCAACGCAACATTCCTAGGTAAACATTTTGACTTGGGTGTGGCCAATTGGGTGGGCATGGCTGGGGGGGGCATGGCCACTTCAATGTTGCTCGTGGGGAGGGACACCTGTGGGGGCCAGGCAGGGTTGGGGAAGATCCAGGGGGTCTCTGGCAGGTGGGACGGTGGGCAGGAGGCTCGTCCTGCAGGGTGAGGCGAGGCAAGGCAGCGGGCAAGGCAGGGGTGCCATTGCCGCAGGCAAGGCAAGGCAGGGACCAAGGCAGCTGCTGCCTGATACCATCGTCCCCCACACACAGCAAGTGCATGGGGGCCAACTGTGTCCATCAGCAGCCACAGTATGCTGGCCCCTGAGTTTCGGCACGATGTGGTTGTTTGCCTCTGGTCGCGGCCATTTGCCGCCTTGCACGTCACACCCAATGCGGCTTCCATGAGGCCGCAGAACAAGCTGGGCAGAGGTAAAGAACTGTTTTACCGGTTTCTTACCGCCACCCGGCTTGTTTCGCGGCCTCATGACAGCAGCACTGGGCAGGAGGCGGCAAATGGCCGGTTTTGGTGCGACATGGCTGTTTGCCTCTGGCTGCGGCCATTTGCTGCCTTGTGCGTTGCACCCACCCCCGTCGCAAATCTTTCCAGAAACTCACCACAAAGGACGCCCGGCACGAAGGATGCCAGCACAACTCCCATGAGCCAGTGGGGCGCCTCATGGCAGTGGCACTGGGCAGGATGTGGCAAACGGCCGGTTTCAGCATGACCTGGCGGTTTGCCACTGGCTGTGGCCATTTGCCACCTTGTGGATCGCATGCAATGCCGCTGCCATGAGGCCGCAGAACAAGCTGGGTGGAGATAAGGCACCAGTATACCGGATTCTTACCACTGCCCGGCTTGTTTTGCAGCCTCATGGCAGCGGCATTGGGCAGGAGTGGCAAGTGGGAGGTTTTGGCATGACACAGCTGTTTGCCACCTCACGTATTGCGCCCAATGCTGCTGCAATGTGGCTTGGCCAAAAGCGGCCGTGGAACAAGTGGGGTAGGTTTCCCCCTCACCTGCCCATTCAGCTACCTACAGTTCTACCTACAGAGAAGAGAACTCCACAGCTCTGCCTACAGAGCCACAAAGTGGCAGGTGGAGCGCCAGAGACTCGGGGAGGGAGGGCGCTGAAGTGGGCGGTTGGGCCTTTGGAACGGAAAGCGGCCTTGGAACAAGCGGGGCAGGTAAGGAAAGAAATCCTCGCTCCCCCCAGAAATTGCCTTTCTTTCCTTACCTGACTTTCAGCCCCATGTTGTTTCTCCTTCGCAATCCGCTGCCGCCGCCGTGTGCAAAGAAACAAAGTTTTTTTGGGAAAAAAAGGTCAATCAATCAATTCTAACTTCGCAATGTTTCACAAGATCGCCCCCCCCCCCTCTGTGAAGGAATGCTTGTTTCTCCAGGAATTGTGAGAGGTTTTTGCTTTTTGTTGTCAGCATGGTTAGATCAGCAACAGTGTATGTAATTTTCAGTCTGTTTTTAAAAGATTGGGGAGTAGAAATGGAGTGGGTGCAAGAAGGTCTGAGGAAAGTGAGTCTTGCAAATTCCAATGCAGAAGGCTTTTTCTGTCTAGTGCAACCTAGCATGGCATTTCTACTGTAGCACTCTCATATTGAACATTGCTAGGTGTGAGAAAGAGATTGGGGGCTAATGGCATTTGTGATCTCGGAGCTGGAGGGAATTAGGGACTTATCCTTACAACCAAATTCCATCTACTAGCACCATTTTGAGTTTGAGGCTTGACCTAGTTTCTAAATTAACAGACCAACTTTTGCTTTTATGTGACTTGCAAAATGCCATCCGTCCACACTGCCTTAGAATAAGGTACAGAGTAGAATTCAGCTGTCAGTACAAGTCCACACTTCTCTGAATGTCGAGTTGCACTTTTCAGCAATGTAAACATATAAACACATACTTGTGAATAGAGAAGTATGTAGCTACATACATAATTGCATGTACATTAAAACCATTGAAATAAGCGTTTTTGGATTTGCAGAATTCCAAATTAGATTTGCCTTTCTCCAAATCCTAGCATCAACTACAGCAGAACAAATAATTTTCTTTTTTAAGTGCGTGTGTGTGTGAATTCTTGATGATGATGTTCCTCAGGGCATGAATTCTAAAGTATAATTCATTGGTTCGGAAGTGTTTAATCTGCTTGTGAATGATAGTCTTAAATAGACCGTGATGCTTATTTGCAAAGAAAAGGGAAGGGAAGAAAAAGGCATTTAGAGGCATTAATAGCCAATATCTAGCAGGGTGTTGTGATTCAGGGTCAGCCTGTGGGTTCGGCAGTTGGGTCGGACGACTCAGAGGAGGAGGAGGGGGTGTTGATGATGGCCTTGAGGCTCCGCAGAGCCCTCAGCCGGGCCCCTCCCACCTGGTCACGACGGAGACCCAGCTGTGTGAGCCTGACAGCATGGATGAAGATGACCCACAGCTGGCCCTGTTCAAGGACGCCGGACGCAGGAGGCAGTCAATCAGGAGTAAACAGAGGAAGGCAATGGGGCACCTCGGAAGGAGGCAGAGAGAGGCCACGCCCTGAACTGTATTTAAGGGGAATGTGTGGGAGGGCTGGTTTGCTGAAGGCAACCGCTTGGATAGTTCCTGTTTCATAGCTCCTGTTTCATGGTTGGTGTCTTGTCTTACTCTGTTTTATGTTAATAAATTGGGCTGGCTTTATTCCAGCCTCTTGCCGTTTGTAAAGGGGTTGTCCCTGCTTTTTTCTGCAGGGCCAGTAGCAGGCTGGTACAGAACACGGGGCAGAGCCTTCAGAGTTAAAGCTTAGGATATCAGCAATGCCAAAATTAGAGTTTATCACTGCTGATGAACTGGGGAATCGGGGCAGGATTAACACATCAGGTGACAACAAGTTCTGGCAAACTGTCTTAGCTTCTGTAGTGAAACATTTTGAGATTGAAATGTGTATCTCTTGCAGGGGGAGGGAAAATGTTTTGCCTGACGGTTGGGCTTCTCACATATCCCAGCGCTTTGCTCCGTTCATAACTCTTTGAAAGGGCTTGCCCCTGCTACTCAGTGTGTGCTGTAGTACTTAAATTATATTGTCTTGAGTGGAGGGTTGGACTAGAAGACCTCCAAGGTCCTTTCCAACTCTTGTTATTCTGTTCTGTTCTGTTCGGTATTAGCTTTAATTCAATCTGCTGTATTCAGTTTGTCTCAGCTACTGCATTATAGCAAATGAAATTCACTGATTTCTGCAAAGGTGCAGTGTGGAATGTTATCAAATAGCGTATCTAAAACGATACCAATCAGTTCCACTCTTGGCTTTTTCTGCTGCCACCTCCAGTTCTCTTTCTTAGGGAAGGCCAGCTAGGATGTGGTTGCAGAATGTCAAAAGCCGTTGGGAGGAAAACTTCTGAATCCGCTTTAAAACTGAGGGGAGAATTTAGAGCTGCATTTCAGTCCCTTAAACGTTTTCAAATGTTATGCAGAAATTTTCTCTCAACTCTCGGTATTCATGTGTTTGCTATTTGTGCAGATCGTATAGAGTGGAAAGATGGTGGGGACAGGCTTGAGCTGAAGGGCGTTTGGAGATGCTTCTGTCAATAGCAATGCTACGGTAACGGTGGAGGAGAGACTTAAAAGGCAGATAATAATAATAATAATAATAATAATAATAATAATAATAATAATAATAATAATAATAATAATAATAATAATAATAATTTTATTTATATACCGCCCTTCTCCCGAAGGACTCAGGGCGGTGAACAGGGCAAACATATAAAAATACAAATGCTTCTGTCACTAGCAGTGCAACGGTAACGGTGGAGGAGAGACTTAAAAGGCAGATGATGATGATGATGATGATGATGATGATGATGATGATGATGATGATGATGATTATTATTATTATTATTATTATTATTATTATTTTATTTTATTTATATACCGCCCTTCTCCCGAAGGACTCAGGGCGGTGAACAGGGCAAACATATAAAAATACAAGATACAAAAGTTAAAAAGAATTAAACACAATGCCCAAGCTAAAACAATAAATAAATATATTAAGAACAACAATAAAATCCCAACCCATCCCCCATCAGGCCAGGCCGGCTTGTTCGAATAAATAAGTCTTCAGATGACGAGGAAACTTGTTTCTTTGACTGCAGATGATTATGGTGATGGAAAAACCCTGCCGGATTATATTAATGAAGTGTACCTAGCAGATGAAACAGAACACTGGAAGGAATAAACTGAAGAGAATACTTACTGTCGTATTAATAAAAGATGCCAAGCAAAATGAATAATATTAAAAAGGAAAAGAGAAATATAAAATTTTGAGCTTAGTAACAAAGGCTCTACTCTTATTATTTATAAATAGTGAAAGAAAAGAAAGGAGGGGGGAGAAGAAAAAAACCAATATGAATAAATATTGGGTTTTTTACTTTCCTTTCTTTGTTCTCCAATGAATTTGCAGTATCTGTTGGTGTACACTTGAGAAGCCATTTTGCTCTAAATGTTTGTATTTGCCTAACCCAGTGATGGCGAACCTTTTAGAGACCAAGTGCCCAAACTGCAACCCAAAACCCATTTATGTATTGTCATGTGCTGGGTGGGCGTGGCCCATTGGGTGGGGTGTGGCCCATTGGGTCTGTGTGGCCCGTTGGGTCTGTGTGGCCCATTGGGTCGGCGTGGCTGCAGTGGTAACGGCAGACTAGGTGGGACTAAAAAGTTCAATCAATCAATTCCAACTTTGCAAGATCTTTTTTTTTTCTCATGAGAAGTTGAAAATGATTGATTGATTGAACATTTTTTTTTTGGTCATGGCGGCGGAGGCCTAAAGTGAAAAGGTTTTATAAAACCCAGCTGAAGGCCTAGGACTGGGGCGACAGCACGCATGCCCACAGAGAGGGCTCTGCGTGCCATCAGTGGCACTCATGCCATAGGTTTGCCACCACGGGTCTAACCTTAACCCTAACCCTTGCCGCATAATGTGTAATATACATGGGAACCACTCTAGCTTGAATTTAATTAAACTTGTATTTTTTGTGTACTGTATACTTTTAGTTTTGCTATTGCTACATCTTCTCCAAGTTTATTTGCATTAATGCTATGCCTTTTTTCTAGGGTTGTGCAAAACGTTTGCAGCCATAAGCATACACGTTAATGAATGATCACATTTTATTGATATGTTCTGGAATTATGCTTAGTTACAAAAGTTTTATTTTGAATTTAATCCCTAAGATTCTCTGAAGATTAGTTTGCAGGTAGTCTGCAACTTACGACCACAATTGAGCTCAAAATTTCTGTTGCTAAGTGAGACATTTGTTAAATGAATTTTGAAGCATTTTATGACCTTTCTTGCTACCATTGTGAAGTGAATCCCTGCAGTTATTAAGTTAATAACATGGTTCTTAAGTGAATCTGGCTTCACCATTGACTTTGCTTGTCTGAAAGTGATCATATGACTCTGGAGCACTGCAGTTGTCATAAGTATGAGTCAGTTGCTAAGCATGTGACCATGCGGATGCTGCAACAGTCATAAGTGTCAAAAACAGTCATTAGTCACTTTTTTCAGTGCCATTGTAACTTTGAATAGTCACTAAATGAGCAGTTGTAAGTTGAGGACTACCTGCATATTTCTTTCCAAGACTTTTGTTTTTTTCATGTCCACCACATGTCCCTTCATGTCTCTTCTGACTCATAGTTTTTTCCAGTATTAATTATTATATAACAGAATAACAGAGTTGGAAAGGATCTTGGAGATCTTCCAGTCCAACCTCATTTCAGACAAATGGCTGACCCATCTCTTTTTAAAAGCCTCCAGTAATGGAGCACCCACAATTTCTGGATGTAAGCCATTCCACTGTTTAATTATTCTAACAGGAAATTTCTCCTTAGTTCCAGGTTGCTTCTCTCCTTGATTGGTCTCCGTCCATTGCTTTGTTGAAAGAAAAATCTTCATCAGGTTCCAGTCCAAGCTGGGAATAAACAAAATGGTTTTCTTCTTTTCTGCCTTTATGATCCTTTGGGGAAATATAATATTCTGCCTTTTTAATATTCCCCAAAATATTTCTTTCTCTTGGGGGCTGCTGTCTTTCCACAATCCCCCCTTTGTGCCATATAAGTGTGGATGACACACTGTTACTGGCACAAGATTAAAATTGATCTGTCAGGGAGACTTGATAAAAAAGCTTTTACACTTAATGCAAAAAAAAGGGGGGGAGACACTAATAGAGGCAGCAGAAAAGATCCCTGCATTGGCTCCCAAAAGCGGGGCTTCCAACCCATAAAGGTCTAAAAGTCAGGACAAAGGTTCTGCTAGGTGGAAAAGAAATTTATAGTGTCCAATATTCTGTGGCAATTCTTTTTAAATGTTTGATGTCACTTTGAGCTTCCAGTCAGGTTTGCACATGCCCCCAAAATTCTTCACAGCCATGTTTGCCTCAGTACCTAACCACTGGCTGATTATTTTCAAGGGTTGCTTCCTGCCTAAGCTCTTAGTTTAGTACATCCAGGGTTTGCGAAGTCTAATTAAGGTTAGTCAAGTGTGCAAGCCAGAATATTAATATTTCTTAAATTGCACACAGTCAGCCCTAGGACTCCCACTCCGAGTTCACCAGTGCAACCAGTTCAGGGCTTGGGTTTGGAGATCTCTTTTTTGCTACTTCCTCAGTGAGGGCATATGAATTGTAAATCACCTGAAGGGGCCTGGTTCCCTCCCCCTTTGAATTTGCAGGAAGGTGTGCATGCAAAGCTTTAGTACCACAGAGCAAGAACCAGCCTAAGAAGCTTTGCTGAAGATAGGTGAAGGGGATAGCCTTAGTGTGATTCTGAATGGTGTGTGTGTATGTGTGCATATGTGCAGCTGCTTCTACAGGACATGCAATACAAACATCCTGGACAAATTTTCCCTCCCACCAGGCAGAAATTCAAAGTGTTCAATACTTGCTGTGCCAACCATTCCAAATGCCATCCCTCCATGAATCCATTCGTCTAATGCAATACAAATGAGGGAAGAAAGACAACCTTACAATGAGTTTCTGCCCTCCCCCCATAGTCTTTCCCAGTTGTCTTCTGAGGCTTCACATGTGGGCCAATGGTTCCAGGACTTCTTCCTTCCTCTGCAGTTTTCCACAGACATCTGGGATGTAGGACTTGGAAGATCTGTTCCACTCTGGTTGCATGATGACTTACTAATGGATAGCTAGATTCAAATCCAATTCCATGCTCAAATGAATGGAGGCAGCGTCTGGGTCAGCGTGCACTGCTTCCAAAGGTTGCTGAGCCACCTGTGCAGGGCTGAAAAACATGAGAACATGGTCTCCTCCCCGCTTTGTGAGTGGCTCTCCTAGGAGAGGCATTTCTGGTCAGACTTAGGCATGGAGAATAGAGGATAAGAAATAGAGAAGTGGAATGGGGGATAGCTTGCAGGCAGAGTTTGAAAAGACATTAAGGTTAACATTGCAGATGTTACGTAGACAGGTGAAACCCACTTAAACACATACAATAAATACAAGAATGAAACTTTTCCTGTAGATGAACTTAAAACATTCCCTTCTGACAACTTTGGGCTGTTCTTACAAGCACAGAGAGAAAGAAAAAAAGAACACATTTCTCTGTTTTGCTGGCCAGGCAAACAGGGTGAGAGTATTTTCCTTTTGATGGCTTATTTTAAGCAGAATTTCTAGCAGAATTTTAAAATTCTTGTGTCTAGGGATTAGAGGCACCCAACAGTTAACATTTAATCTCAAGGACACACAAAGATCTTGACATAGACACACACAAACACAGACAAAGACAAAGAGGAAAGGAGAGGAAAACAGAACACTCAAGTTTTCACACCCTGGTCATTCCCACTATAGATCTCAGTTAGCTCAAATTAGGGAAGGCACAAATCTTAAACGTATCACGTAGTTGCATAGAGAAAGAGAGAGAGAGAGAGAGAGAGAGAGAGAGAGAGAATATCACTATTCCTATATTTTATTTTCCTTTTCTTTTAACTACCTTTATTTAGCCAAATTGGTTTCCCAGCAAAGCCCATTCTTCACAAATTTCTCTTGCTCACTTCCTTTTCATACAGGCTAGGATGAGCACTCGCTTCTCGTCCCATACCTCGAGCAAATCTCCAATGGGGGATCCAAACCTGGCCCTCGAACTACAGCTTCCCATGTTCCCCTTCTGATGAGGGGTTCAATCGGCTTAGTCAAGTCCCTTTTAATGGCACAATCCAGCCACGCTTAGTGACACTAACCCTGCCGCCCCGCCGTCAGTTTTTGGACCAAAAAAAACCCATCCTGGAGGACTCTGGTTCTCTCACAGAGAACGGGCACCTCCTAACCAGAGAACTCACTGTCATCAGTTTCTCAGACCAAAAAGGGGTCTGGGAGGACCTGCTGCCCCCAACCCAGCAGGTATGGGGGCCTCTTTCAGCCGCCGTCAGTGTTCAGACCCAGGAGGGGGTCTGGGAGGTCCTTTGCTTTTTGCAGTAGTACGGGCACCTCCTACAACTGGGCATTGCTTATGGGGCCTTACCAGGTGGTTGCCCAAACTCTGATTCTCTCACTCACTTTTCCATTCCATTTTCCAAAGTTACAATGGCACTGGAAAAAGTGACTGATGAGCATTTATCACACTTACAACCATTGCAACATCCCCATGGTCACGTGATCAAAATTCGGATGCTTGGCAGATGATTCATATTTATGACGGTTGCAATGTCCCGACCTTTTTGTGACCTTCTGACAAAGTCAATGGGGAAGCCAGATTCACTTAACAACCGTAACTTAATAACTGCTGTGATTCACTTAGCAAGTGTGACAAGAAAAGTCATAAAATGGGGCAGAATTCACTGAACAAATGTTTCACTTAGCAACCGAAATTATGGAGCTCTGCTATGGTTGTTAAATTGAGGACTACCTGTATAATTTGACATAATTGTTTCAAGACTGGCAGAGTAGCACTCTGTAGACAGTGTGTATTCATCAAATTTGTGTGCTGCCCAATTCCTAGAAATTCTGGGATTAGAATAATTTCTCTTTTTGAAAATTGTGAAGAACCTACTGCTATTTTTTTGGGGGGGTGCCTAATTAAAAACTGAGTAGCCAATGGCACAGTATTAGCAGGATAGCTAATATTCTGGGTGAGAGAAACAAATTATAAAAGATCTGAATAAGCTGCAGAATGAAAATTTGTAGAGATAAATGGTCAGTTCTTAGGAAAAAAAATCAAATTCACAAGTATACGTCATGATGGGCTTGGAAAGGGTGCTTTGTGGCTTGGAAAGCACTTCCAGCCATTATTAAATCTCATGCCATCTCTGTGCCAGGGTGCAATCTGGATGTTTGGCAACCTACTTTGCACTTAACGACCAGTTGCCAAGTGCGCCGTGGTCATGTGATTGCCATTTGCAATTTTTTTTCTTGGCCTCCCCAAGGAGGCTAAGAATGCCAGAAGGTCAGCGGGGAAGCCATCGGGAAAGATTGCAAGCCGCTGCTGCCTGCCAAGAGAACTCCCTCTTGTCTCCCTTGGCTAGCTAAAAGAGCTGCCTACTGACCACAGTGAACTCCTCTGGCAGGGTGGAGAGAAGGAGCTCAGATCCTAAAGGTCCTACCTGCTTTTCTGCAGCCCACCAAAGCAATTCTCTTTGGTGCACAGAGGACAGCCAAACTCCTCTGGTAGAATAAAGAAACATCCTGAAGATCCAAGTGCTGTTACTGCAACCTCCCAGGACAGTTCTCCTCTGCAGCCAGAGGGGAGCCAAATATCTCCAAAGGGGTGGAGAATCCAAAGATCTGAGTTCTACTCCTGCAACCCACTGGAGCACATGGAGGGGAACTGAACTCAACAGGCAGCTCTTTCACTCCATCCGCTTAATGACCCAGGGGATTGCTTAATGAGCAGAACCAGGAGACTGGGATTGTGGTCATTGAGCAAAGCAGTCTTGCTTAATGACTGTTTTGTCCAATGACCAAGATTCCAGTTCCAATTGTGGTTGGAAATTGAGGATTATTTGTATAGGATTAATAGTATGTGTGGAAGGGATCTTGGAATTGTAACTAAATGAGAATCACAGTGTAACATGCCTACTAAAAGCTTGTCTCAATTAAAGGATCATTTCCAAATCACTGGAAGTGATAATTCCATTCTAATTTGCATTAGTCAGATCCTACCTTGAATCCTGTGTCCCAGGTCAATTGCTTTCTCCCCCCCCCCTCTCTCTCTTAGGAACTGTATATAGACCACACTTCCAAAGATCTAGAGAAACTTGTTTGAATGTTAATTTTATATTGTATCCAATAGATATTAAATTTCTTGGGATTCTGAATACTTGCTTGTTTCTTGAAGTGAGATGTTGGATTGTTAAAAAAATGTAAGCCCCATTTCAGCACTTATTTATACTTCTGAACATTTGCTTTTGTTTTTACTGAGACAAAGGCAAAATCTCACATCAGCTCTATCCATGCATTTCACCTTGCAATTGTTGGTCAATAGTCAGCTGTTCAGATAACAGATTTATTTATTTTGCTTTGTGTCTAATGAGAAAGGAAAATATGTTTCTAGTGTGGTCCTAAACACATTACATGTTTTAAATTTCTAAGCCCACATATGTCTTTATTCCTTTTTATCCTTGACCTTACCGGTACTCCTTGACTTATGACCAGTTGCTTAGCAACTGTTCAGAGTTATGACAGACCTACCTTGGGTCTACATGCAACCCAGATTCAATGTTACGATGGTCACTGCCCCCATGGTCATGTGACTGACTTTTGGGCACATGGTAACGTGGATGTATCATGTTTGTGGCATTCCATATCACATGACCATGTTTTACAACTTCTGTTGAGAAGTGGCACTTCTAATTTTCAGCAAAATTAACAGCTTTGTCTCACTTAATGACTGCCACAAACAAGGCCCTATTATCAGATCAGTCATGTGATAGTCACGATGGTAAATCAAGGATTACCTGTACCTATGATCAAATTGCAAAATAGGATTCTGATTTAAAAAGAAAAAGAAATTATAAAAAATACTTGGAGTATAATTCTTACTATTCTCTTAAACAAATAACATAAAACAAAACAAAACAAAATAAAATAGTATATTTGACGCAGGTTCTTGGTGAGCAAAACCTACCACTTTAAAAGATCTTCCTGGATCTCTTAGTAACTTCCTTTCTGAAAACAAGAGCATAACACAGAGGAATAAAAAATTAAAGGCACCCTTCAGATGACCTCAGCTCCAGAGCTAAACTGAGTGTCATGCAGAATATTTCTGGCAACAGTAAGGAAATGGTTTGTTTTGCCTGGGGTTTTTATTTTCCTTTTCTCCATTTAATGTACAATTTTGGAATCTCCTAGTCATCGCCATCCAAATACTAATCCCGCCTGACCTTGATTTGTTTTTCTAAGATCAGCTAAATTGACTAGATGCTGATTGTCCTTTTTTAAAATTATCATTCCTGCTTTTAAATATTATGTTGGTTTTCAAATATTGTTAACTCTTTTTACGTACTTTGAAAGCCACTTCAAAAGGAGGAAATAGTTTAATTAATTAAAGAATTTTTTTAAAAAATTAGAAAAGCTGCTTTTTCTTTCTCCATCTTTTTTACCGGCTAAATCTAAAATCTATTTTTTTTTCTGTTAAATGAACGGGGGATGAGGGGATTGCAGGTTTTACTGCACGCAACCAAGTAAGTACATTTATTTGATCCCTTGGCAAAGAAAAATAAAAAAAAACAAGTGGTCAGATTGAAGTGTGCTGTGCATGGCCTTTAAAACATGTTCGAGTACAAATTAACAGTGATATTTGTGTTCTTTTTGCTCTGCAGCCAAAACCACCCAATCCTGATTGGCGTTATTCTGCATCTTTAAGAGCTGGAATGCAAGGGTATGTACTAACTACACAGCAACATTTTCTGGCTCTTGTACTGCTTTAAATGAAATACCGTATTTATCGGCGTATAACACGCACCTCATTTTAAAAAGGAAATTTCAGGAAAAAACCCTTAAATTATATCGGCGTATAACACGCACACATCATTTGCCCCCTATTTTCAGGAAGAAAAAGTGCGTGTTATACGCCAATAAATACAGTAATTCCCCAGGTAGTTATGCTACCTGTGCTTCTCCGCAAAAGTTTGGAACATTAGAAGTGTGTACCAAACTTTGGATTCAGTACAAATGTGAAATACAGTAATTTGGAAATGGATTTTAATTTGAGGCCACCCAATTCAGAATTAAGAAATCTGAACCTATTTGTTTCCTGCTGACTAACGCTGAAGTCCAGAATGCTGTAGGAGAGCCCTGTTAGTCTTTAATGGCAAAAAATAAAATTAAATTAAAAAATCAGGTGGCGGTGCTACAAGATTGCTTCTGAAGTCAAGTACAATGATTTATTTTTTCCTGAGTTTTAAATCAAAAGTAACTTCAAAAATACTTAAGCCTATCTGCATGGATCATTCCTGTTGCATTTCAGATGAAAATCTTGTAGTAAATTTTATGAAACATAGTGTTGTAAAAATGGTGCCATTTTTACCCACGTGACACCAACAGATTGTAAAATGTACAAGCAACAGCCTTGTGAAAGAGGAATGGTTCTTTATTTTTCACTTTCTGTGTAGGCTTTTTTTTTTTAGTTTGTGTAAAAATAACAAGAAACATATTGTGCTAGAAATTTGAAATGCTTCAGAAGAGCTTTAAGAACAGTTTTTATTTTTACTGGCATGCTAGCTAGGTCTCTCCCTCTCTAATTTTTCGATGAGGCTTAAGAAAGTTGAGATTGTGATTCGGCTTGCTTAATTGGACTGCCATTTACTGCGCTTCCAGTTCCAAATTCCTTAAAAGCCCTTGGAAGGTAATCTGTAATTGCCTTTGAATCTGCCGTCCTTTAAATGCTGGCACTGCAACCTAAACCCTTGCTGGTCCTTCATTGAGAAAAATCCTTCAGCTCCACTCCACCTAAAATAAAAATGAATTATTGCACCCTGACCTCCCCATTTTTATTGCATGCATTTGTCTGGTAATAAACAAAACTAATTCTTGTGAGGGGAAATTGCAAAATCAAAGCACCTTTCCCTTTGAAAGATCTGAATCCCAGGAGTCAGAAAAGCTGGTGAGAGAAGAATTCTCGCAGGTGGGGAAAAAGTGCTCTGCACATGCTCTAGAGCAGACATGTCAAACTCACGACGTCACGTGATGTTACGCAACGTAGGGGGACGGTTTTGCCATTGCTGGCAATGGGGTGGGTGCGGCTTCCGGATAACGTGTCCGGCCTGTGGACCGGCAGTTTGACACCCTTGCTCTAGAGAGCTTTGGTATTTTTTTAATGCGCTATAATTGAGCCAAAAGTTGTCAGCTGTTGATTCACAGAGGTATTGAGTACAGACTGGTTATTTATATCAAAATAAACTGTTTTGGTTTTTTTCTGAGAACTGTATAATATAAACCTTGTGTGATTTGTTTAGTGCTGTACACATGGAAGAAACAGGAGGCCTGCGTGTTGGATCAGGGGGACCTGAGCAGCAGTGGCCAACAGTATCCAGTGCAACAACAGGTAAGGGAACAACAGGTAAGGCTCAGTGGGTTAAGAAGCTGAGCTTGTCGATCAGAAGGTCGGCAGTTTGGCGGGTCGAATCCCGAGTGCCGCGTAGCAGAGTGAGCGACTGCTACTCGTCCCAGCTTCTGACAACCTAGCAGTTCGAAAGCACGTAAAAATGCAAGTAGAAAAATAGGGACCACCACGGTGGGAAGGTAACAGCGCTCCGTGCGCCTTTGGCGTCTAGTCATGCCGGCCACATAACCACGGAGACGTCCTCGGACAAGCGCTGGCTCTTCGGCTTTGAAACGGAGATGAGCACCAGCCCCTAGAGTTGGAAACGACTAGCACGCATGTGCGGGGGAACCTTTACCTTTACCTTTTTATATATATATATACAGTATATATATATACACTGTACTATAAAGAGCACTCTTGTACTGATTTGGAAAGCATGCACTTGTTTGTCCATAAATGAATAACTACAGGTAGTCCTCGACTTATAACCACAATTGAGCCCAACAATTCTGTTGCTAAGCAAGATAATTAAGTGACCTTTCCCCCATTTTACGACCTTTCTTGCCACAGTTGTAAAGTGAAGCACTTCAGTTGTTAAGTTAGTAACATGGTTATTAAGTGAATCAGACTTCCCCATTGACTTTGCTTGTGGGAAGTTTGTAAAAGGTGATCACATGACCCCAGGTCATTACAATTGTCATAAGTACGAACCAGTTGCCAAGCATCTGAATTTGGTCATGTGATCATGGAGATGCTGCAAGGGTTGCAAGTGTAAAATATGGTCACTTTTTTCAGTGCTGTAACTTCGAATGATCATTAAATGAATGGTTTTAATGTAAGGAACAGGGTAGAAGATAATAGATAGCAGATACTGGCTGAATGAAGTCTAACTATCTTATTAGGTGATAATTTGGGGAGATTCAGGGGAGTAATTTTTGCTTGCAGGAAACATTTTTATGGTTGGTAAACTTTTGATTGGAAACCTCTTTCTTAAATATACTGTAATTACAAATTAGCATTCCATTTCTTAAATGTGAAGATAGGAGTTGGAATCCAGTCACATGGGAACCATAAGGTTCCCCATTGTCATGTCACAATTTTTGGAGACGATGCAAACTTAGATGTGTAGCTCATACCCTACAACAAACAAAATGGTCTTGATAGATTATTATGCTGAAAATATCACAATGAAATTAAACAAAACAAATTTGAAGTTACTCACAGTTTAAAAAAAAAGAATATTTAATATTCATGTAGAGGGCCAGTATATGTCTGTTAAGGATAGGAATGAGAGTGGTTCCATTCCCATTCTTCAAAACTGAAATTGTGAAAGAAAAAAAAAGTAAATTTTTTTGCCTCTTGCCCTTCCTCCCCCATAAATATCATGCCACTGATAACCTCCTGTGCCATTTGGAAGCAGATATTGGGAGGGGGGGTTGAATTTCCATAACAAGCGATGCAGAGGTTCCATATCTTATCTAAGTGCCCCTTGCCAGTTCAGCAAGGGGAGGGAGGGGAAAGTGGATCATATTTAGAAATTGGTCACTCTGCCTTCTCCTTTCAGCTTTCTGTTTCCCCCAAACTGATGCCCAGGTTCATGAACTCATATAATTATTCTCCTCCAAATTAATATGGTATATAGGTTATGTTTTGCAACAGGTAACTTTTCTGCTTCGTGCAATTATACTAAAAGCCAAACACTTCTTGTTTTTTCAGATCATTCCGTTTCCACACCTATATTTCATTATTTATCTTATTTTATTATTATTTTATTATTTTAATTGGCTGCTGATTCTGGGAGCCACAGGCTTCCCAGAAGCGCTTCTGACTTCCAGAGCTGTAGCCAGAGGGTAGAAATTGGAGGCAGCCCTATGAATATTTATCTTGCTTTCCTATTTTTCCCCCCTCCTAATTTATTGCAGAAATTATAGGGGAAAAGGTGAAATAAAGTAGTCTGTGGGAAAATTGATGGAAAGAAGAAAAGCCGAATATGCTAAGTGATTCCTCAAGCAAATCTGTTCTGGGTGGATACAGTGATAGTGCAAATCATTTGTATATGAGAAATTGGCAAAAATAAAATTGAAAGCAGAGGAAACCAACAACATGCTAAAACATAGTTATGTATTTTGGAATTAAACCCTTCCAAATAGTTACATTTGTAGAACAGGTGCTCAGGAAATGGAAAAAGTCAGCAAAAATATTGCATCACATTTTGATTTTGTTCTCTGTTCCCTCTCATATTCTAATTTATCTTTACTGTTAGCAGGTTCTTCATTTTCTTATCATACTGACAGATTTTTGATTCTGAAGATTGATGCCATTTAGTGGTTTTCTGGCTTTCTACAGCCCAGATTGCATAGCCTTAAAGAAGTTCTTATGCCTTTAACGCCAAAGTGAAAAGAATGGTCCTAGACCGGGATAGGATGGGTGTTCTCTGCTGTCTTTATACAGCGTTGGATTACAACAGATAGAATTGGGAGGTTAAGATTGCAACAGATGATGCTATTTGACAGCTCAGGGTCTTGTTGGGGTGGTATGAATATGAAGAACTGCTGAAAGGGAAGGTTTTAATATGGAAAGTAATGTTTCTCCACTTCGTATAAAGGTAAAGGTTCCCCCGCACATGCGTGCTAGTCGTTTCCAACTCTAGGGGCCGGTGCTCATCTCCGTTTCAAAGCCGAAGAGCCAGCGCTTGTCCGAGGACGTCTCCGTGGTCATGTGGCCGGCATGACTAGACGCCAAAGGCACACGGAACGCTGTTACCTTCCCACCGTAGTGGTCCCTATTTTTCTACTTGCATTTTTACGTGCTTTCGAACTGCTAGGTTGGCAGAAGCTGGGACAAGTAACAGGCGCTTACTCTGTTATGCGGCACTCGGGATTCGACCCGCCAAACTGCCGACCTTCTGATTGACAAGCTCACTTTGTATACCTACTTTATATACCTACTTTAAATACAGATCAATCAGCCTGACATCAATATCCCTGAACACCTAGAAACAAGCAAAGCTATAACTAAAAGCCAATACGGGTTTGTCAAAAAGAGATTATGCCAGACAAAACATACTGCAAGTGACTAAATTATTGAATCAGGGAAATATGGACATAGTTTACAGTATTTAGACTTCAGTAAGGCATTTGGCAAAGTAGACCACAACCTACTTCTTAGTAAGTTAGAAAAATGTGGGATAGATAGTACCACCACCAAGTGGATTCGTAACTGGTTGACCAATCACACTCAACACGTAGTCCTCAATGGAACTACATCTAAATGGAGGGAAGCATGAAAGGGGGTACCACAATGGGGGAATATCCAACTCTTTAGAAGTACAA
Source organism: Vipera berus (assembly GCF_964194415.1). Lineage (NCBI taxonomy): Eukaryota > Metazoa > Chordata > Lepidosauria > Squamata > Viperidae > Vipera > Vipera berus. The sequence goes on along the minus strand of NC_138204.1, from coordinate 120,229,129 downwards.
GATACAGAAGTATCTTGACGCACTTGATCACTGGGCTTTATCCAACAAAATGTAAGTCAGTGGTAGAAAAGTAAGGTTTTACACTTAGGTTAGAGAAAACAAATGCACAGGTATAGAATATGTGGTACCTGGCTCAACAGCAGTAACTGTGAGAGGGATCTAAGACAACCACTTAAGTATGAGCCAACAGGTGCTGGTAATGACCTATAAAGCCCTAAATGGCTTGGGTCCGGATTATCTAAGGGAACACCTGCTGCCGGCATCAACTTCCCATCGTCCTGTGCGCTCCCATAGGGAGGGCCTTCTCAGGGTACCGCCGGTTAAGGAATGCCAGCGGGTTATTCCCAGGGGAAAGACATTCTCTGTGGGCGTGCCAGCCCTATGAAACCAACTTCCCACGGAACTCAGGACTGCCCCCGACCTTCGCTCATTTCGCCGGGACTTGAAAACCTGGTTCTTCGAGCTGTTTGGCCCAGACTGAGGGGTTTTAATTAATTAATTTATTGGGTTTTAGTTTAACTTCAGGGACTGTAATTTAATCATAGTTTTAACTGATTTTAATTTTGTATGTTATGTATTTTAATTCTCCCTGTAAACCGCCCTGAGTCCTACGGGAATAGGATGGTATATAAATTAAATAAATAAATAAATAAATAAATAAATAAATAAATAAATAAATAAATAAATAAATAAATAAATAAATAATAAACAGGGTGCTACAACTGCCAACCCCCCCCTCCAATGCATCCTAGGTTACATCAAGCCTCATGAAGTATTAGTACCATTTTATACTGCAGTGGTAACACCCTTGTAATATTGCATCCAGTTCTAGTGACCACAATGCAAACAAGATGTCAAGACTCTAGAAAGAATGCAGAAAGCAGCACAAAGATGATTAGGAGACTGGAGGCTAAGCCATACGATGAACAGTTATAGGAACTAGTTATGTTTAGTTTAGCAAAGAGGAGGACAAGGAGTGACATGATAGCAGTCTTCCAATATTTGAGAGGTTGTCACAGAGAAGAGGGGGTTATTGTAGTCTCCAAAGCACCTGAGGCAGGACAAGAATTAGCAGATGAAAAATAATCAAGGAAAGATCCAACCTTGAGCTAAGGAGAAATTTCCTGACAGTGAGAACAATGAATCAGTGGAATGGCTTACCTCTAGAAGTTCTGACTGCTCCATCACTGGAGGTTTTTAAGAAAAGATTGGACAGACATTTGTCCAAAATGGTATAGGGTCTCCTGTTCAAGCAGGGTATTGGACTAGAAGAACTTCTAAGGTCCTTTCCAGCCCTATGATTCTATGTTTCTGTGATTAAGCTGCTCATAATATTTATTTTGTTATTCTGGATTCTGTACCTTCCTGGCCTTCCAATCAAAATCTCCCAGATGTTGCAGTTTCTGCAACAGGAACTGAGAGTCTTGGAGAAATCAGATTATTCTAGGCCATTGTTTCTCAACCTTGATAAATTTAAGATGTGTGGACTTCATTTCCCTGATTCCCCAGTTAGCAAGAGATTGCATGAATGACGAGCAAATCCCCAACCCATTGGGATTGCAGGACTGCATAAGGGTGTGATGGTTTCCCAGTAAGGACATTTTATTCCTGTTGCATTGTTTTTAACCTTTGTTAATAGTCTTAGAAGTTGAAACTGACATAAATGTATAAATGATCCCTTCCAAAAGCAGTCAAATTATCTAGAAACAGAGGAAGGTTGTGGCTTCTTAGATTATTCAAGCACAGTGGGGCTTTAGTGTGAAAATTCTTTCATTGGGCTGTTGTCTTTTATTCTTTTCATGTTTTTCCTTTTTTTTTTTTGTTCAGAAAGCAGTAGCATCAAAATCTTCGGGGAAAGATTTTTTTTCCCATTTTTTTTCCAATTGTGAAATGTGAAGCTATTAAATTCACATTTATTTAATTAAATTCTGGAATTCAACTATCTGTTTTGTATTTGTATATCTGTATTTACTTACCTAAGCACAAAACCCTACCTTTCTCATTACCCAGCTGCACTTTGTTGTATATGGCCCAGTACTCAAATCTGTCCATATCCATTTGAATTTTGAGACTGTCTTCTAAGGTGTCAGCAATCCCTCTCCAGCCTTTTATGGCCTGCAGATGTTCTGTCCCAGCCTACGTGAGTACTTGCTGAACCACTTTACTCACAAGGAGAAACCCCTCTTCATGGAACCAGCAGGACCCGCAAGAAAAACAAACCCCTCTTATTTTTACACACCTGACTCAATGTCCAAGACTTCAGATTAGTGGTGAGATTCAAATATGTGAACAACCGGTTCTCTGTGTGGCTGCTGCTTCCAGAAGTCCATTCTGGGCCTGGAGAACAAAAAATTAGCTACCAGTTCTGCCGAAGTGGTGCAAACTGGCTGAATCCCACCACTGCTTCAGAGGCAAGCAACACAATCAACAAAACGCAAATCCTCAGCGTGAACGGTTGTCTTTGGCAACCAGCACCTCCCACACCTCCACCCTTTATAGTCCAGCCAGGGCGTGACTTCTTAATGACTTTTCCTTTGCCTCTGGAGCCGCCCCACTGCTTTCCTCTGTCTTGCTCGCCTCTCTTCTCTGCGCATCCGTGCATCTGGGATTGGCCCCAGCTGTTCCTCTTCTTTTCCCAGCTCAGGCTCCCAAAATTGCTATGTCTCTGCCTGAGCGTGAGTAGAGGGGCAGGGCTCCTCGTTTGACTGTGAGGCTTGGTGCTCCTCAGAGCCTTCCTCTGACTCCAGTGTCACTCCAGGCCCCTCCTTCTCATCTGAATCCTCAGGCTCAGCTGCCAGATCCACTGGCTGGCGAGAGATCACAACAGCAGATTTGATGAGGGTCCCTTTTATCCCCTCATCTACCAGTAAGTCTTGTGTGAAAATGTTGAAGAGCTCTCGAGCCAAAAATACCATTAAGCATCACACGTAGACATGCCAGCTACAAATCCATCTGGTAGTGGGATCATCCATGCTATAATACTCAGTTTTATCAAGAAGGAGGCTGTGATCAACATTCTCTTGCTCTAATCTCTTTATCAAAAAAAAAAGTTATATTCTGGTTGTAAAGGTCATAAAATGATTTATATTGCTCCTGTGTAACAGTTCATAGAGTATATATAACCCATAATCTTGCTTAATTTAGGACTCTTGGTTAAGAGCCCAGTGATCACTGCAGTTGTGCATGGTCAGTAACGATTAAAGTTCGTTGCACATCTATCTCCAAATGGTTTGGTTCCTTACAGTATTTAAGATTGACATTTTCCCACAACAAACCTGTTTTGCTTCTAGCAATTACATTGTTCCTTTCTAAATACTTGCGAATTCTCTGCTTGATTTTCTTATCTAGGATTTTGCCAAGTATTCAAGTCAAGCTGAACCAGTTTGTGGGTTATGGATCCACTTTTTCATTTTTTTAAAGACTGGCACTACATTAACTCTTCTCTAATATTCTGGCAGCTCCCCTGTACTTCAGGAGTTCTGAAAAAGTAATTAGTGGTTCGGAGATCATGTCTGCCAGTTCTTTAGCACCCTGAGATGTAAACCATCTGCTCCCAAAGACCTGATTTCAGTACAGTGCTACGTGTTCTCTCAACTAGTTTCTTTTTCTTTTGACCCACACCCCACCCCACTGGTGGTGTGACTTCTGAAAGATTGGAACATTTTTCTTTTGGGGAAAAAGCAGATACAAAGTAGGGATTAAGCAGTTCAGTTTTTGCCTATTACCCATCATCATCTGAAATGTTCTCCCACAAGTGGACCACTATTTTATTTAACTTTCTTCCCTGCATATCCAAAGAATTTTTTGTTAAATTTTGGCATTCATTGCAAGCTTCAGCACTTTCTGAGTTTTAGTTCCTGGCCCAGTCTTATAAAATCATGCTATTCTCTCACATTCTGTTGTTTGCCATTTTAAAAACTTACTCTTTTTGTTTCTTAGCTTATTAAAGATCTCTTTATGCAACCAGCTACCAGCAGGTATCTGTCAAGTGCTGGGGAAATCAAGAGAATCATGCAGTTCAAATGAGTATAAAGATTTATTGCAAACTTAAGCTCTCTACAAGAATCTGAGCTACTAACAGCAAGGGAAATTAGCAGGAGATAAGAAAGGCATTCAAGATGGGCTGGACGTAGATCTTTTGTGAGCACAGAGGGAGTCATGACTGATGATGCATTTGACCCCTCCCTCGGGCTCAGCCTGGTCATTTATATCAGCCCTCCCTCCATCTTGGCCCCCCTCCTCTTCCACGGGTTCTTCTATGCTGCTTTTCCCTTTCAGCATTGTCTCTTCAAAGTCTGAATTCTCATGGGAGCATGGCAAGCGGGGAAGGGAGGCCATCTCAAAGGAATCCTCCTCCCACTCCTCTGCAGGAGCTGGTGAGCCAGGTGGTGGTTGCTGTGACATATAAACGTTGATGGAGGTTCCCTCCCTTCCCCTACCCAGGAATTGAAAGTCAGATGTGGAAGGTTCATCATAGGCGAGTCTCCCTGCTCCCCCTGGAGGAATGCAGAGGGGCTGCTTAGCTTCCTCCTCAACAGGTTTCTCAGGTGAAATTGGGTGGGGCGCTGGTAGCTTGGTTGGCCTTGTCTTGTCAGGGTCCTGGTGGAACTGATGAACTAAATCTGGGGCATGAACATACCATGCATTTTCCAGGAGCGATCATAAACCGGGTAGCCTCTTCCAGTGAATCAAGTACTGGATGCCTTTGCCCCTTTTCCAAGAGTCTAAGATTTCTTCCACCTCATATTCTCATTCTCTCTCTACTATGACTGGCAGTGGAGGGTGTAGCTGGGATCTTATTGTCCTTGGGGGGCATCTTTGGCAAGTAATGCTTGGTGAAAGACTGGATGCACCTTCATTGAACGGGATAATTGGAGGTGGAAAGCCACAGGGTTGATTTGTTGGAGAACTTTGAATGGGCCTACAAATTTAGCGTCTAGCTTCTTGGAAGATCTTGAAGTAGCTAAGAACCTAGAAGAGAGCCAAACTTTGTCTCCTACTGCTATGGGTGGGCCCTTCTGGTGATTGATGCCTTCTCGTAAGTCTGTTTCACTTGGTCAAGTTGCTGTCTCAACGGGTCATGGGCTGCAAGGTGTTCTTGTAAGAAGTCAGTCTCCCCAGAAACAATGGAGTACAGTGCAGGATGTTTTGGCAATACTTTAGGGTGTGTGCCATACATGGTTTGAAATGGTGCCAGTGAAGTCGATGAGTGCAGCAAATAGTTGAAAGAAAATTCTGTGACTGGCAGTAATGATGACCAGTTGTCTTGGCTGTAGGTGTAGTAGCACCCCAAGTACTGGTGGGTGGTGGTGGTGGTTGCTGGTTAGTTTTCTCAGTGAGCTGAGGAGAGGTTGAGCTTGACAGTTAGTAGCTGGTGAAGTGCTTTCCAAAACCTAGACCATGCCATGATAGTGAAAGAGGTGATCTAGAAAAAGTTGGGCTATATCTTTGGTATTGGACTGCAAAAGTCCTGCAGGCTTCGGATGGAGCAGTTTGGCCCTCCTGCATGTGTGGCAAGAGGACTTCCTTGTTGAGTCAGGAACTGCATTTGCTGCATCAGTTGTTGAAGACTGGCTGCAAAATTCCTCATTTTGTTTCTATGCTGTTCAGGCATCTGCTGATAGAATGGTTTGTCTGCTATTGCTGCAGCTCTGGGATCTGAGGTCATGGCTAGGATATTCTGGAAATTAATGTCAAGCACCAGGGAAATCAGCAGAATCATGCAGTTCAATTGAATATAAAGATTTATTACAGACTTAAGCTCTCTACAAGAATGTGAGCTAGTAACATTCAAGAGAAATTAGCAGAAGATAAGAAAGGCATTCAAGTTGGGCTTAGATATCTTGTGGGCACACAGGGACTTATGACAGATGACATGTTTGACCCCTCCCTCGGGCTCAGCCTTGGTCATCTCTTACAGTATCTCTCATTTTTTTTCTCTTTGGTATTTGTGTTTGGGCTGTAATTATCTTCCCAACTCTTCCAGATATTTTTCTCATCAAGATGCCCATCCATGAGATCCTTATCTTTTTCTTTATTGAAGTTAGCTTTCTTGAAACCTAGAACACCTTCAGCTCTCTTTGCTTGTGTCAGAACCCATATCTCAACAGGCCCCTTCTCTGTTACTAACCCAAACCTTATTCTCTTGTCCAGCCCAGTGGCGGCAGCTCTAAGCCCAGCGCATCATTGCTGATGCCATCGCCAGGCACAGAGCTGCTGTTACACTGGGCTTGGAGCCACAGTAGTGGCGTTAGTGGCGGATCCATGCCAGGCTCAGAGCTCATCGCGGAAGTGGCAGCAGCTGGATGTATGAAAAAGGGTAGCCCCTGGCTGCTGCCTCTCCTATGCCTGCCCCAATGCACTCTGTGCTCTGCCCACCCACTCACTTGCCTGCCCAACTAGCTCTCCCTCTGGCTGACCGTGGGGAGTGGTCCTTGTGGCAAGTTGGCCATGTGGAGCTGTCCCTGTGTTGAGTTGGCAGAGACGACTTGGTGGTGGTGAACTGGCAGCAAGCTGGCCATGGTGAGTTGGCTGCGGCTAGTTGACCCAGACATCTCAATCTTGACCTTGAGCTCAGAATGTGTCATACCTCATTCTGATAGTAAAAATATAGTAATAATAAATTTAAATTACTAACTGGTTTTGATTTCATTAAATGGCAGGAATCTCTTCAGTATGTAGAACATAGTCAGGAGGCAGCTTTAATCAATCCTAATATCATACCTTTGGGATGTTATTCCTTTTATTATTCTTTATTCCACATAATGCTATTCACTTTCATTCCTTACACGCTTGCAAACAGTTCCTCTTCTTCAACAACTCCTGCTTACCCATTGCTGGTGCAGCTAGAGCAATCCGAATGTAATAATTTCAAATTATTTTCTTCCACTGTTTATGTCATATATTAATTGCCCCCAAGAAATTATTTCAACATTCAGATTTAAATCTGTGTTCAACTTTCACAGTACTTTCAGGAAGTAAAATAATCTCTCCTTATCAATATTATTTTTTATTTATCAGATATGTATGCTGCTCAATTCAGAATCCCAATGATTTTGAGTGGTCCATGACACTCTGCATAGCTTTCCCAGTCTGTCTGAAACTTGTACTTTTATCAAATTATTTTCCCAAGCAACCAGAATTACAGACATTTTTAAAATCAAATGTTAAAGGAACCCCTGCTGAAAACAGCTCATACCAACTTGGTGAAATTTGGCAAATCTTCAAAAAGATTTTTGTAAAAAGGATTCCTAAGCCTCCCATTCTAGAGAATTGATAAATGGTAATTCCTTTTAATGAAATATGTTCCATATGGACATATTACATCTTATAGGACATCTGTCATTTGCTACAGAGCAAATTAGACTGTTAGCAAAAGTTTAGATGAGGTTCTGAACGGAATCCTATAATTTGTCCCCACCCCTAATAAAAATTCTGCTCACTTTTCTGCATTGACAGGCAGATTGTATTCTGCCAGACTAACAAACTGATAAAAAAGAAGAAATAGTTCTGCTTATTGTAGAATGAATGAATAGCTGGGCGTTTTATATTGACAATAAAAGGCCCAATATCAGGTTTACGAGTTGCTGCTTTTTATTGCCACCTGATGTTATTCCAACTAAAAATGTTGTTAACCTTTTAACAAAATTTTTGACCATCTGAGCAAAATGTCGAAGACAAAATATTTTAAACATTTTACTTCTTTATTTTTTGAAGAATTAATCATTATTTAAAGAATTATTAGGAGAGCTCTTCAATCAATATTGACCTGAACTGTAATAAAATCAGATAAAATGCCTTCTGGGGAAAAAACAGAACCAGTCAGCTAATAGGGAAAATGTTTGGCTAATAATATCAGGAAATAATTTTCTAGGGTTTTTGCATTCTAGCCTTATCTGTCATACACAAAGCAACTGGAAGTAAAGCTAGTTTCAGAGAAGGGTTTCTAGATTTCAGGCTTTTCTTGCATTTTTATGGCCAGGGCATTTGCCCAGAGTGCAATTAATACAGCCCTGGATTGGTGGATTTCCCCCGCATTTTTTCCTTTAAAAGCCTCCAATGATGGCGCATCCAAAATTTCTGGAGGCAAGCCATTCCTCTGATATATTGTTCTGTCAGGAAATTTCTCCTTAGTTCTAGGGCTGGATCTCTCCTTGATAATCTTCCACACATTACTTCTTGTCCTGCCCTCAGGTGCTTTGAAGAATACAATAAACTCCTCATCTCTGTGACAGTCTCTTAAATACTAGAAGACAGCTATCATATCGCCCCAATCTTTCTCTTGGATACGCGGCTAGACAATCCTAGTTCTCTTAAGCATTCATCATACAGTTTAGCCTCCAGACACCTTATCATCTTTATTGCTCTTCTCTGCATTCTCTGCATTCTTTCTGCCTACCGTCCCACCTGCCAGAGACCTCCTGGAGCTCCCCCAACCCTGCCCACCCCCCACAGGTGTCCCTCCCCATGAGCAACATTGAGGTGACCACACCCACCTTGGCCACACCCACCCAATCTTCCATGACCACCACAGCCATACCCACCCAATGGGCCACACCCACCTGGCACCCAGCGATAAATAAGTGGGTTTTGGGTTGCAGTTTGGGCACTCGGTCTCTAAAAGGTTCGCCACCACTGTTCTAGGGCCTCAGTATCTTTTTGTATAGTGCCAACCAGAACTGGATGCACTATTTCAAGAATGAACTTCAGTGGTACTATCATTTCTTATGTTCTTGATGCTACCCCTCTGTTGATGCAGTCTAGGATAGCACTGGCTTTTTTGGTAGCTGCAGCACACTGCTGGCTTGTACTTAAGTGGTAGTCCATTAGGACACCAAGATCCCTTTCTTTCACAGTTATTACTGTTGAGCCAGGCACCACCTGTTTTATACCTGTATGTTTGATTTTTTCCTATCTAAGTGCAGGACCTTACTTTTCTCATCACCGAACTGCATCTTGTTGGATAGGGCCCAATGATCAAGTTTGTCAAGATCCATCTGAATCTTGAGTCTATCTTCTAAAATGTTGGCAATTCCCCTTAGCCTAGTGTCATCTGTAAATTTGACAAGTTCCCCTTCTATCTCTTCATCTAAATAATTTATGAAGATATTGAAGAGTACTGATGTAGAATTCATTTACCTACCCAGAGACTTTTGCGGTAAGTATTGTAGATATCTAATTTATTCATAGGAAAAATTCAGGGAATGAGGTGTTTTTTTTATCATAATGGAATGAAATTTGCAGGAAAGAGCAAATTGTAAGGGACTAATTCTGCTAAATAAGAGAGCCAGTTTGTTCTAGTACTTAAGGCACCAGGCTAGAAATCAGAAAACTTCAACATCTAATTCCACCTTAGTCATGAAAGCTAGCTGGGCAATCTTGGGCCAGTCACTGTCTCTCAGCTCCTCCATTTTTGTTAGAAAAATAGGAGTAAGGAGTATGAGAGATGCTCCCTGCCCTGAGCTATTTATGAAAATAATAAAGATGGAATATAAATAAAATAATTAAATTAAATTAAAATAAATTTGAGATAGTCCTAGCAATCTGGTTTTTAAATGTGCCATGTCTCTTTTGGTTTTTCACCACAATCTGATGGGAATTGTTCAGGAAAACCTGATCATTATGAAAGGAATAAGGACTTCATATTACAAAGTAATCATTATGGAAGTATTGAAACACTTGCTTTAGAAATCTGATCTAAACCTCTGTTATAATAATCACTGTTGAACAGGGCATAATGAATTTGCTATGATAATAGCTTCCTAGGGTGAGAAATAATTCAGATATTTCAGAAAGCTTGGTTGAGAGAAACTGTTTTTCTTTTCAGTTTGTATGCTCCCCCTCTTTGAACACCACACAGAGCTTGACAATAACTGGCTAACCTTTCTGTAACCCCAGAGTTGAAATGGAGCGATGCCTAATAAAAATCTGTGCCAAAGAAGCCACTCTTAGTTTGAACCTTAAGCTTCATTCCAAGCCAATACACGCTGCTAATATTAAATAGTTTGAGCAGAATTTTTTGCTGGGAGAGATGGAGGCAAGGAGAGGCTTTGGAAACTGTTTAGAAATATTGTTTTCATAATATTTTAGACATTATTTCAAATATTATTTATTGAAATAGAAGCGTCACGTCTCACGGATGGTCTTCCGTGAAAGCTGATCCAGATGGCTTATAGAGAGGTTCCCTGTAATCCTATAAGCAGCTACGGTACATGACCTCAGGGCATCTGTCGCTCAGTCAAGAAGACAGGAGATCACAAGGCACCTGCTTTTAAAAAGTCTCTTTTTTTTAGGAAGGCTGGGTGAATAGATGGCAGTGTAATATCTTTAGGTTCTTTTCTGTCAATTGCTATGTTTATTTTTTTTTAATATGCAACTAGTTGTTAGAGATAATTTAATCCAGAAAAGGCTTAGAAAAAGTCAAGGCTATTTTTAATATTTGTAGAGAAAGCCATTCACTTTGCATATTTTCCATGTACTACAACCCCCACCCCCACCCCCACACACATTTCCCAGCTATGTTTATGCTCTGCAAGCTTTTCAGAACTAACACAGACAATATATGACTTCTCTGTAACAATAAATATTCATCATACCAGCCAAAGGGAAAAACAGCAGCCGGCATAACATGAAAAGATAGGAAAATCTTGCAATTTCCTACCAGCTCGCTTTCTTCTCTGTGATTTTAAGCAATGACTTTTATACTGGCATATATTCAAATAGTTATGATTTAACCTAATATTATTCTAGATGTAGTTTGTTACAAAGGTGATAGCCTCTTGTAGCTATAGCAACAATATAAGAGATAGAGAAGGGAATATGATGTAATTACTTGAAAAAAGATGTGGAGAATTGAAATAGCTGCAATCTGGATTAAAATCAATCAGCTAAAGAATATATCTGCTTAGAATGACAGTTACATGATTCCAGAGTCTTTCAGATTTTGGAAGGGTCCATTTTTCAACAGAGAAAGGTATTCATAGAAAACCAGAGGGATCTGAAACAGAATTTCTTTTTGCTGCAGCCTCACCTTATTTAGGAAATGACAGACTGTGGATTTAGGATTGTGCAGAGATGACAACTGTATGCCCTTTTCCATCCCCAAGAGACAGATTCAGGAGGGAGGGAGAGCAGCAGAGGAAAAATCTATTTTTGGCACTGCTCCCACAACTCTGCAATTCTAACCCTCTGCTTGATGCTTTACTCTTTCTTTGATGAGGAGCCATCTTGAGGGTGGGGTTTCCAGGGCTGGGCTGCAGAAATTGAGACTACCGTACATACCATAAAGTAGCCATAGAAAGAGACATTGAAGTCTGTAAATCCTTGCTGCCCTGTTTTGGCCAATTTGTACTTCTTTCAAAACAGACAATTAGCAAAGTACATTTTAACAGAACCTATCTGTTCTGTACTTTAAACAAAGTCAGTTTTATAGATGCATAATTACTTTACGAATGTTCTGCCTAAGAATGGCTGAGAAAAATGCAGGAGGACCTTATTTTGTCCTCATTTCAGCACAATTTCTGGTCCCAGCTTAAACTAATGCTAATAGCTTTATATGAACTATAACGATAATATGAACTGTTAGTGGAGTTTCTACTTTTTATATTAAGATTTTATAGTGTATATGTATTAGACATATACGCTTAATTTGAACATGACATATTGTCCATAGACTGCAGAGAAATTAAATTTTGTAATATAATTATAGCTGTTTTCTTTTACTTTTCGTTGTGTAGATGCTGGCAAAGATGGTAGTTCTTATCTCTGGGGGGGGGGAGAGAGAGAGAGAGAGAGAGAGAGAGAGGCAAAGAGGAGGATGGAGAAGAGTGTGGAGATGGAAGTGAAGCTCTTTTAGCCTGATTTCTCTTTATTGTTGTGGGACGGTCATATGAACTGTTATGTCAGTAGCTTGTTGCAAATTTGTCAGTAGCTTGTTGCAAAGAAGGTTCCTTTGAAGTGGGAGATTCTGGTGCAATTATTGGTTAATGTTGTAAAGGCGGGAAAACCCGGGCTTGTGATTGGATACAGTTTAAACAGCTCGAGTATAAAAGCCAGAGTTATTTGACAGTTGTCAGTTGACATATGTGTATTGAATAAACCTTTTGCTGTTAAACCTCACTGAGTCATTCGTCTGTCTGAACCAAACAACTGGCGACCAAGGTGGGATAGACGGCGGACTAGTGAAGGATCGGCGACAAGCAGCTGCGCGTAAAGCGGCAAATTTAAAAATTCACAGTCAACCGCAAGCGGCCGCGGCGGAATCCTCAAACCTCCGAATGGCGCAAATTGGTTCTTTAAAAGAATTCGATCCAAACTTCCCAGAGGACTGGGAAGAATATGTGGGACAGGTCGAAGGATTTTTGCTAGTGAACGGCATAACCGACGACCGGAAAAAGGCGGCTGCCTTACTGACTATCTGTGGCACACCTGTGTACCGGGTTGCCGTGGGACTTTGTCAACCATTGCCAGTATCAAGCGTTTCGTACGCCGACTTACTGGCCAAATTAAAGGTACATTTTACACCAAGAAGATCAGAACTCTTTTGGCGGCGCATCTTTGAAAAACGAAATCAGAGACCGGGCAAGTCAATAACAAAATTCGTTGCGGCAGTCAGAGAAGCAGCGGTACGTTGTAAATATGATAACTTAGAAATAAGAATCCGGGACAGAGTGGTGCTCGGGCTACGAGACGAGCAGTTACAAAATAGAATTATCGCTAAGCCCACCGGCGACTTGCAAGAAGTCCTTGATGAACTTTTGACTTATGAATCCACTGGGTATCGCGACCCCCCCCCCCCGCAATAGCATGGCTGCTTCTGCCGAAATAAACCAAGAAAGCCCTGTGGACTGCGGGGAGGTGGACCCACAATGGGAAGCCGACATAGCCGAAGTCACCAGGCGGTTTGGAAAAATGGCGGCAAAACCATTCCGCAGTGAAGGACCAGAACCGAGTCGCCGATTCCAAACAACAACACCGCAACGACAACCGAGAGAAGTTCCAGCTAGACAGCGCGACAGCGACAACCGATGTGGAAGCTGTGGGGGAAATCATGCCCGAGCAACATGCAGATTCCGCTCTGCCAGATGCAGATTGTGCGGAAAGACCGGCCACATTCAAGCCATTTGCAGGGGTCGTGCACGCGACAATCGTCTACACGAAATCGACGTTTGGCCCGAAGGTAAGGTAACCCCTCACTATAGTGGCAAGGAGACCCCTAGACCTTGGGCACAATACCCCAACCGCGGGGAGGTGGCGCGAGTTAATCACATAGGGAAGAGAAAAATAAACCACATTTTGGGATCAAAATTAAAAATCGTAGTCCAGTTGCAAGGAATTCCTTGCAAAATGGAAATTGATTCTGGGGCCTCAGTGTCCATAACTTCAAGTGAGACCCTTAAAAAGATTGAACTTAAAAGTGGTCGAAAAATTCCACTTAGTTCAACCAAAATTCAATTGGCAGACTTCCAAAAAACCCCAATAAAAATTAAGGGAAAAGTTACCCTTAGAGTTAAATATAAGGGGTTTAATGGAATACTAGACTTAATAGTTACAGAAGGCCATAGAACTAGTTTAATAGGCCTTAACTGGTTCCCTGCCCTGGGAATTTGGGTCGGAGGAATAAACACCGTTATTAATAATAAGACCCTCAAATCTGTCTGCGATGAATTCGCAGACGTATTTGATGGGTCTTTGGGTAAATATAAAGGACCCCCAATTAATTTTAATTTAGACCCATCGGTTAAACCCATCAGGCTTAAGGCCCGACGGGTGCCTTTCGCCCTTAAGCAAAAAATCGAGGCCGAGCTCGATAAGCTTGTAGGCCAAGGCGTTCTAGAACCAGTCGAGGGTGGTTTGTGGGAGACGCCGATCGTCACACCCCTTAAACCTAATGGGGATGTGAGGATCTGCGCTGATTACAAAGCCACCCTGAACCTAGGAATGAAAAAGCATGCTTACCCGGTCCCGACGGTGAAGCAGGTCCTCGCCACGATACAGGACGGCGCCATATTTGCCAAGTTAGACTTGGCGCAGGCGTATTTGCAACTTACTGTTTCCAGGGAGGCTGCTGAAGCTCAAACTATTGTTACCCACAAGGGGGTGTTCCGAGTCCACAGACTGCAATTTGGTATTGCAGCAGCTCCAGGCATCTTCCAGGAGGTGATGGAGAGGACCTTAAAGGGCATACCTGGTGTATGCCCTTACTTTGATGATGTTCTAATAGCTGGAAGAAATGAAGAAATATTAGCTGAGCGTCTGGAACAGGTACTGGGAAGATTTAGGGGGGCTGGAATTAAATTAAAAAAGGAAAAGTGCTGTATTGGAGTTAAATCCACAGAATTTTTAGGATTTAGGATAGATAAAAATGGAATTCACCCTACACCTGATAAAATTATGGCAATCAAATTGGCACCAGAACCAAAAAACAAGGCGGAATTACAAGCCTTTTTAGGATTAGTCAATTTTTATCATACATTCTTGCCACATAAAGCTGCCATCGCGGAACCACTACATAGACTATTAGATAGAAAAACCCCATGGCAGTGGCAAGATAAACATAGAGTCAGTTTTCAAACATTAAAAGATATTCTTTCAAGTCAATCCACAGTTACTCATTTTATTGAGAATAAACCGATTTATTTAGCTTGTGATGCTTCACCTTATGGTGTGGGGGCTGTTATCAGTCACATGGATAGTCAGGGCATTCAAAAGCCAATTGCATACTATTCCAGGACGCTTACCAAAGCTGAACGGAATTATGCACAGATTGATAGGGAAGCATTAGCAATCGTGGCAGGAGTAAAAAAGTTCCATGATTACCTTTATGGTAGGAACTTTACCATATTCACTGATCACAAACCATTATTGGGACTGTTTACCACTGATAAACAGACACCCCAAATAATGTCTCCCAGAATGCTGAGGTGGTCAATTTTCCTCTCAGCATATTCATTCTCACTGCAACATAGACCTGGTAAGAAAATGGGCCATGCAGATGCCCTTAGTAGACTGCCTTTAACCAACACAGAGGAGGACCCTGCCCCAGTAGGACAAATTATGTCATTACAGGAAATTCCTGAATGCCCCTTAACTGCTAAAGAAATAGCTGAGGCTACTAAAAAAGACCATATTCTCAAAAGGATTATGACCTGGGTTCTTGGTGGTTGGCCTAGTACTAACCCTGATGCCAAGTACATCCCATATTTTAGGAGGAAGAATGAACTATCATCCCATTTGGGATGTATATTGTGGGGCAACCGTGTTGTTATTCCTGAACTTCACAGATCTACAGTTTTAACGGAATTACATGAGGGTCACCCTGGAATTGTGCGAATGAAGGCATTAGCTAGAAGTCATTTGTGGTGGCCAGGGCTTGATAAAGATATTGAAGAATGCGTTTCCGGATGTTATTTGTGTCAGCGATCTAGACCAGAGCTGCCACACACACACACACATAAGTGGGAATTGGCCAGGAATCCTTGGTCTAGGATTCACATTGATTTTGCAGGGCCATTTCAAGGCTTAACCTTCCTAGTTGTGGTGGACAGCTTCTCTCGGTGGCTGGAGGTAGTGCCTGTTAATTCAATGACATCTAGTAGAACAATACAGGTTCTAAGGGGCCTCTTTGCCACTCACGGGTTACCTGATGTGATTGTATCAGATAATGGGCCCCAATTCACCTCTGTTGAATTTCAGGATTTCCTCAGGGCCAACTCGATTAGACATGCAACATCAGCACCCTTCCACCCGTCCACCAATGGCTTGGCTGAACGCAACGTGAGAACCACCAAAGACACCTTGAAGCGAATCATCCGTGGCGACTGGCACCAAAGACTTGCAGACTTTTTGCTGACCCAACACACAACCCCTTGCACGGCTACTGGGAAAAGCCCTGCGGAAATGAGGTGGGGCAAACGGCTAACCACCAAACTGGACAGGTTACATCCTGACAAACTACCCTTAAGTGCTGAACCTGATATCCCAAACAGGTCCTTCAAAATTGGAGATTTAGTCTGGGCCAGAAACTATGGACAGGGGGACAAATGGGTTCCTGGGGTAGTCACTGACATATTGGGGCCGTTGTCTTACACCATTGAGGGGGAAGGGAATAGAATAAGTAAAAGACATATTGATCAATTAAGGAAGAGAGTTGCCGGAAGTATGCCAGTCGATGGGGGTCAAAACGTACACGGGGGTGATACTGCATCTTGGCTTAATCAAAACAACTTGCCAGTTAGCGGTGAAGCGGAAATTCAAACCAGTGTGACTACAGCTAACCCACAACATTGTCAAATTGACTGGGAGCTGTCCCCTATGAACAGGCCAGCAGTACCTGAACAACAACAACAAACACAACTGCAATCACAATCTGTTAGTAGGGAATCTTCAGAGCCTGTAATTCAAAATTCCAGACCCATAAATATAAGCCAGCCAATCAGACAGTCAGTTAACAATGACTTAAGTAACCAAACCAATAGATACCCATCTAGGGTCCATAGGCCACCCAAATACTTGAGAGATTACGTCAACAAATAACATCAACTGGGGGGGAAGGGGTGTTATGTCAGTAGCTTGTTGCAAATTTGTCAGTAGCTTGTTGCAAAGAAGGTTCCTTTGAAGCGGGAGATTCTGGTGCAATTATTGGTTAATGTTGTAAAGGCGGGAAAACCCGGGCTTGTGATTGGATACAGTTTAAACAGCTCGAGTATAAAAGCCAGAGTTATTTGACAGTTGTCAGTTGACATATGTGTATTGAATAAACCTTTTGCTGTTAAACCTCACTGAGTCATTCGTCTGTCTGAACCAAACATGAACCTCTGCCACCATTCCCCGCATGATGTGAAGGTGGACGTTAGATTCTTGCAAATGCTTTTACAAAATGGGGTGGGGGGGGAGGATGGGAAAAATCATATCAAGCATAGAGTCCGAAAAGGTCATTGTGGAAGGCTGCCATAGATGCAATGGTCTTATCAATGGCAACGGAGCCTCTTATATTCATGTTACTGAGTAAGAATCTTAAGGGACTGGTGTGATTATATGCATTAGTGATCTGACTCTCATCTCCAAATTTGACCAGAGAAAAATGAGAGCGCAATACAGTTTTGATTATCTTCTTACAGCAGCAAAATCTTCTCTCCTGTTCTTTTTTAAATTCCTTGCCTTCTCCTGTCTTTCTTCCCTCTTCCCTTTTCTGCTGATTCTGTGAATAAAGTAGTTAGCTAGAATCTGCCACATAAACAAAGATAGTAAACTAATCGTGTTGTTGCCACATAAAAGCAGGAGCAGTGACAGGATCTCAGCTATTGTGAGCAATTTCATCAAGCCTCCTTGTACGTGGGGATGATCTTGGGAGATCAGTTAAAAGAGACACTGCTTAGGGAATGGCCAGATAAGAGATAGCATAGCCCACGGAGGCATAGTGACTGGTGCAAGAAGCTCAGCAAGGACCCTCTCTACATTACCAGGTTGTAAAGGTGACGGTGGAAGAATTACACTTTTAAGATTGAAAGATTCTGTTAATATAGCTTTGCAATAAAGTACAATTAGCTTATCTGGTTGTTTTTCCTGTCTGGTCTACCTACTAAGACTGATACTCCCTTCTTCTTAAGCTATGTTGGGGGGAATTTTGCAGCTTAATCTTCTGAATTGATATTTATACTGAATAAGATAGAAAAAAATACTAATATTGGGGTTTTTGTATATCACTAATCATATTTTTAATGAAAAAATATTGAATTAATACAAAATATATTCAGCAAAGGTTGTTGTTGTTAGTTGCGAAGTCGTGTTCGACCCATCACGACCCCATGGACAACGTTCCTCCAGGTCTTATCAAATATTAGCAATATTAGCAAAAATTAAAATATTGCAAAAGAATTTATGTAGAAATTCATATTGAAACACAAGAAGAAATATATTTAGTTACAGAGGAATTAGTTATAATTATTCTCTTACAAGAGGAATGCAAACTTTTAAATATTTTAGCCATGTCCTTATAATAATCAGAAAAGCATCTTTTTCTTATTTCCCATTAGCAGCCTCATATATTTTTGTGGCAATTCTGTAACACATATTTCACTCTGTTCCATGCAGCTTCCATGTTTCTTTATTTTCACTTTTCATTCATTCTGTATTTTTTTTTCCACACAGGACTTGTATTTTCTGTTCCTGCAGTTATTCTATTTTTACACTAGTTTGTTTTTTACTTTTTTGTCCTTTTTTAACTCCACAAGACCCATGCTTCATACAGCCCAAAAGACGGTCTGTCCTACATTCAGAATTTCTCACCACCTCTGTATCTTTTCATTCTTTTATTAAGAACAATCAAATGAATCATGATTTTGGATTCATCTCCATTTCATTCTTATTTGTAAGTGTGAGTAGACCTATGCTTAAACCACTGTTTGAAATAAATATTCCTTTTTCTAAGTGACTATTTGTCACACAATCATCATTCTAATTCATTCTTGGGTCTCCATTTGGCTCCATTTTTCTGTACTCATCTTGCTCCATCCCAACCATTCATGTCATTGGGCAGAATCATATAAAATATGCCAGAATAATGGTATATTCCCACCCTCCATTCTTATCATCCAGCAGGCTAGTATACATGTACTTTTTTAAAAATCAGAGAACCACATCACAAAAATTGGAGAAGTGTAAACACCGAGGAATAACAGGATGTTTGTATCATGTACTAGTTCAAGATGTACAGATGCAACCTGAATTCATTTCTCCCCATCTTTAGCCTAATGAGAAACAATAGACCAACTACTTAGCTTTCTCTTTTTAATCCATGTCTTTCAAGCACAAGGAACTAAGGCAAATAATTTCATTTATTTCACTCTTCCATTTTCTATTGATTTGATTCCTACCTGGTCAGCTGTTCAAGATTACAAATATTAATTCAAATGAAACAGCTTTGATCTTTGTAAGGTAGTTTTTAAACGCCATAATATTCAACCTATTGGGCACAAGCCTCTGTGGGGTAGAATCCAGTTTGATAGATGCATGAGGTGAGGGGTTTTTTTTTTGTTTTTCAATGTAAAAAATTAAAAATCATTCTTAATTTTAATTTGACAATTCAGGTTGTAGATTTCCAGGGTTTTGAAAGAACATTAAGGAAATGTGATTTCTTTTGATTAGAAAAGATAAATCCCACCTGTGAAAAACTTGATATGTACCCGTAGCATCATTTTGACCCTTATTTGAAATAATTCTTAGAACATAGCACTAACAGCTGTAAGTTACCTGCATGTATTTCTAGATGAATAATATTTTAATGCTTGATTTTATTTTATTTTTTTCCCTAGAACCTGAAGCCGGTGAAGTGTCCCCTCCAGTGGGAGCTGGCGTGAACAGCAACAGCTGGACTTTCAAATATGGGCCTGGTAATTCCAAGCAGCCAGGACCAAGTGAGTTGCCAGACAAATTCATTATCCCAGGATCTCCTGCTATCATTTCCATTCGTCAAGATCCACCAAATAGCCAAACTGATAAAAGTGACTTCATAACCTTTGGCAAGAAGGAAGAGACCAAGAAAAAGAAGAAAAAAAAGAAGGGAACCAAGGCTCAGGATAAAAAAGAAAAGACCAACAGCGCCACTGATAACAGTGATCAGTGAGAGGTTTATACTGAACAATAGATTTAGCCAATTTTTGCAATCTTGGAAGAGCTCTCCCATGTAGCAACTCCCAACTTCTTCCTACTGTTAACCAATTTCCTGTATGTGCAAGACTTCAAAAATCTGCAGGGAATTCACAATGTCTTTTGCTTGACAGGTTTTGTCTTGAAAGCTTTATCACACCTGACATTAACTATTTTTCTCCACCCTGGCTTATTTTCAGATTCTTAAAAAAAATCAGATCAGTTTCTTTTCTCTTCTCTGGAAGAGAAACTTTTCAAAACACAGCCCAAGCAAAATCGGAGTCTGTAACCTTATCCTGATGACATATGGGGGTAGGGAGTTAAACAGTTTTGTTATTGTGCACCCTGTGGCTGATTGAAAACTCCTGTGCACTGATGGCTGGCTGGTGATGCAAGGTCAGATTAATATGATGCAAAAGCACTCGCAAAACATGAACAAATTAAGTTACTTGTTAAATTAATGTGCCCTGGGATCTACCTTAAATTTGTGATTATTTTGTATTCCATCAGATTTATCCATGTCTATTGTGAGTGCAAGCTTTTATATATTTTATATGCACACTCCAGCAAAAAAGCAAGTTTAACTCAGACAACTCATATGAGAAACCATGAAGTATGTCTGCTTCCAAGCCATTGGCCATATTGCCGCAACAAGGCCTTTGATCTCCTAGCAAGGATGTCCCTCAGGGAACGTCTGCATGGCAACCTCCCATATCCTTGACTCACTACTGTAGAGCTAAACAAGGTGTGTGGAATATCTCCCTCTTGGAAAAAAACAACAACACCACAAATAACTTTGGAGAGTGGGGATTCCTTATTCACATCTAGTGTGCAGCTGTGTGGATAGAAGTGTCTACAACCCAGATAACTGAACATCCCTCTGGGGACATTGTCCGAGGCTGTTATGAAACCACCATGCTGACAAGCTCTCAGAGTTTAACAAAGGAATTAAGGGCTGACATCTCAGGAATGTAAATGACTGTGATGTTTCCTTTATGTCCTTGTTTCCACTCTATTTAACATTCCTTTGCACATAGCATCTCTGAAAATGTCAGAGTATTTCCATAAAACATATGCAAAAATATAGAAGGAAGGAAGTAGTCTTATCCATGCTATTAGTGATTTAATATATTTATAAAGGGAGAATAGCTGTAAATGAAGAAATATTATGTCCTTTACCCCCAAACTGAAGTAAATTTACAGCCATTAGAAAATATAATTGCTGCTAATAAAGTGCTTTAGAAAAAAAATATGCCTGAAACACTGTATTATATTTGCCAATCACCGCTTTATTATATCAGGTCACTAGATTGGGAACGGGGACTGCCTCTTGCATGCATTTAAAGAAGTACAAGATTTTCTTGCTCTCATTTTGCTTTCCTTATTCTGCACTTTGAGTACACTCCTTTTGTAAAAATAATAATAATAATAATAATCAGGGGAAGTGGAAATAAATTCTTTCTCACCAAGCAAGTAATCTGCTAGCTCTGTTAAGTGTCTTGATGTATTTGCCTACATGATCTTCTTGGGTTGAGTTTCTCTAAGATTTTATGAATTTCTGACCCTTCAAATTATTGCTTATTATGTAAAATTAAAGTACTGTATGTATGCAACATGCTCTTATAAGTATCCTAAAATATTTATTCTGTGTTTATGTATGTGAATGTCAATGCAACTATTATCTAGTGTGGACATTAAGCTTTAGTAGTTGAATGTAAATCTACTATTATTTTTTTTGTACATTTGTGAACAAGTGGAGTAGCGTTAATATTTTTAAGCACTGTTAGTAACTAGTTTTTGTGTATGAATTGGAACACAAGTAAAATACCTTTCTTAAATCAAGAAATCAGTAAGTTGTAGGGTATTATTTTGAGCTCAGACCATTATATGAACTGTGGCTATTATGTAAACTATACAGCAAAGAAAGTAAATTTCCTGGCTATTATGCTGCACACAAAGCTGCATAAAAAAAACACAAGGAAGGCGACAATATAAAATATATCATTAATAAAATATGAAAAATCTATACAGGTAGTCCTAGACTTACAATAGTTCATTTAGTGACCATTCAAAATTACATTGGCACTGAAAAAAGTAGACTTATGACTATTTTTCACACTTACGACCATTACAACATCTCCATGGTCACATGATTTATACTGGGATGTTTGACAACTGACTCACATTTATGACAGTTACAGCATTCTGGGGTCACCTTTTGCAATCTTCTGAGAAGCAAAGTCAATGGGGAAGCCAGATTCACTTAACAGCCGTGTTACTAATTTAACAACTGCAATGATTCAGTTAACAAATGTGGCAAGAAAAGTCGTAATATGGGGCAAAACTCACTTAACAAATTTCTCATATAGCAACATAAATTTTGGGTCCACATGTGGTTGTAAATCGAGAACTACCTGTACTGTTATTACTAGTGAGGTGCATGTTTATTAATACTTGATAGTACTATGTGAACCCATATCTATCTGGGCCAACATATTCACCAAACATTTCCTGCAGTTTTTAGATATATATTGTACCAAACTATCTTGACTACCCAATTGAAATTCATCTAATTTAGCCATAGACAGTATCCAACTGAATATAAGTTCTGGTACTCTGTGCAATTAATTTTTGTATTTGGCCATCTTATAACTTTCCTTTTTTGGTTTAAACCAGGGGTAGGCAACCTTGGCTCTTTTATGACTCGTGGACTTCAACTCCCAGAATTCCTGAGCCAGCATGGCTCAGCTTGGAAACCTTTCCCTTTCCCCTCAGCATGGGTGGCTCAGGAATTCTGGGAGTTGAAGTCCACGCGTCATAAAAGAGCCAAGGTTGCCTACCCCTAGTTTAAATAAATCTTCAGTAAGGTACTTTTAAGTTTCCTTTCATTGTCTTACTAGGCTTTCTTTTTCCCTCACTTAAGTTTTCAAGTTCAGATAACCTGAGTTGCTACTGTGTGAGAGGTATCCTTTGTATTAATTAAAGTTACCATAACATTGTATTCGTAATTTAAAATGTAATTTCCTAGATATTTTGGCCATGAAGGTTGGTTTTTTTTCTTCAAAATACCATGCCATTGTCACAGTCACAGTGATGTAACTTTTAGAGTATTTCTTTTACCTTTGCATCTTCATGCTGAAGAGAACCCAATCTAAATTAAGATGCCGGCATTCAAAGGGCAGAAATGCTGCTCGGAATCCAATAGAACACCAGAGGAGTTAAACATAACATAAACAACATAACCTACTGTAACATAGCATGTTTACACTAGTCGAGGCTTTCAGTATCAATCTGTTCAGTCACATGGGCCCCCAAATCTGCACAATCTCTGTGTGATTGTATATTCTCAGAGGACATATAATGGTTGTATATACATATTTATTACATTCATTAGCAACCTATATTCTAGGAACTCAATTCACCATGTATGCTAATTTAGCACTGGAACAACACTGGAACAATCCTATTGTAAGGTTTTTCAGCTCAGAATCCAAATAAATCCCAAAGAGACTCTAAACACGAGACTACTGCAAAAGAAACAGCTTTATTCTTTGATCAAAGGCAAAGCTGGGTACTCCCAATCTCTTGTTCCCGACACAGCAAGACATAGGAAAAAAGGCACACACACACTACTAAAATTTTTCCCTTTTATAGCTACTATGTTTTCCCGAAAGTAAGACCCAGTCTTACTTTCTTTTGGGCTCTGGAGTAAGCTCTAGGATTTACTTTTGGGGAGGGCTTACTTTTTGCTGGTACTGGTAGGTCATGAGTGCGCGGGGGCAGGGCAGGGCCTGTGCATGGGGTGGAGAAGCAATGCCGCAGTGAGAACATGGTGGCAGACCAGGTATGGTACCAGGGTGGGCAGGCAAGGTGCATGCCCTTCCCGTGCTAGGCCAGCCCCTGCAACCCCGGGGCGGCCGTGCTGGGCAGCAGCAGGAAGTGTGCCAAGGTGGGAGCAGCCAGGTCAAACAAAGCGGCAGGTGGTGCGCTGGAGGCTTGGGGAGGGAGGGTGGTGAAGCAGGCGGGCGTCCTGCTATCAGCACCCATACTTTTCCTTACCTGACTCCCAGCCCCATGCCTTTTCTCCTTCATGATCTGCCGCCGTGTGCAGGGAAACAAAAGTTTGTGGGGGGGGGGGAAAGCTCAATCAATCAATTCCAACTTCTCATGAAAAAAAAAATCTCACGAAGTTGGAATCGATTGACCTCCCCCCCCCCAAACTTATTTTGTTTACCTGCATGTGGTGGCAGCGGATCATGAAGGAAAAATGGCACAGGGCTGGTGGTCAGGTAAGGAAAGGGATGGGTGCTGATGGGATGCCCGCCTGGTCTACCACCCTCCCTTCCTGAGCCACCAGTGCTTCACCTGCCGCTTTGTTCAGTCTGGCCACCTCCAGCTTGGCACCCTTCCTGCTGCCGCCCAGCTTGGCTGCCCCGGGGCTGCAGGGGCTGGCCTGGCATGGGAAGGGCACGCACGCTCCATCCACCCACTTCATCACCCTCCCTCCCCAAGCCTCCGGAACTCCACCTTCCACCTGCCTGCCCGCTTCACCTCTCTCCCTCCCTGAGCCTCTGGCTCTCCACCTGCCACCTCGGCACCCTTCTGGCTGCCGCCCAGCATGGCCTCCCCAGGGCTGCGCTCAGAGCCTCCAGGAGCTGCAGGGATCCGTGTGCACCTTTTTCATACCACTATTTGGTGCCGTGTCTGTGTGCCTGTTTTCCTCACTGTTTTTGGCGGCACTTTTTGGGGGGATGGTCTATCCCCATTTGCAGCATGGCCACCATCCAATTGCCACGCCACCTCGCAGGAGGGCAGCATCAGCTGCCAATGCAGTGCCAGGAAGACGGAAGGCAATCCTACCCACCAGATCAACCTGGAAACGGTGGAGTGGGAAACTGAGTGGCTCAAGAAGCAGCGCTTGGAGCCTCCAGGACCTGCAGAGATCTGGGCATGCCCTTTTCAGTCATCCTCCTGCAATGCACAGCCTCTCCTTGTAAACAATCTGGCTCACCCAGTGTCAGGTTGGCTACTGCGGGAGGCTCATCCCGCATGTGCAGTGGAATTGGATGATGGGATGGGTCATGCCTCCTGCGACAGCCAACCTGACCCCAGGCGAGCCGGATTGCTTCAGCTGCAAGGAACCTGGCCTAAGGTTTCCTGAAGCTGATGGGAACTGCAGCTGAACAATTTAACCAAGCTGCAAAATTGAAGTCGCAGTGGTGGTACTGGTAGCAGGTAAGGCAGCGGGAGGCACGCGATCCGGCCAAAAAAACTATGGTGGGACGGAGTGGGTGGGGTTATGTAGGGCTTTTCGGTGTAGGGCTTATATTAGCCTGAACTCCAAAAAAATAAGCTAGGTCTTATTTTATGGCTAGGTCATACTGTATTTTCGGGGAAACATGGTAATGTACTTTCTCACACTAACAGGCTAAAATTTTTCTTTTTCGTCTGAATACGTGTTTTCTTTATCAGGTTATGTCAGTTACGGCTTGTTACAGAGCTACCCTTCAAATACACAATTGCTGGCAAGCAGCCCAGAACTTTCTCCTTGGGCAGATACATTTGCAAATTATAGCGGAAGAACAATACATTGCAAGCTACAGCGAACACATTTAAAGTTAACAGCTAACTTTTTCTTTCTCCTTGGTCAGCTTTTAAATTATCTCTGAACAAAGTACAGAGCGCAAACAAGAAAGAATGAAGAATGGCTGGGTTATACATAAAAGATTATATTTTGATCTCTTCACTATAAAATTACAAGGGACTAAGAGACTGATTGGCCTAAAGGCATTCTGGGAGCTGCATGGTTAAGTGCAAACTTGAGCTCTAGTGTCACAGAATTCTTCCTCCAATATTTTAATCACTGCAGCACATGCACCCAATCTGTCATGTATGATGTTGCTTGTAGGCTATGTTCATGCAAATAATTAAAATTATTCTTCTGCATAGTTTGGGATTGTTCTCACCTGTCTATTGCAGTTTTCTCATTTTAAACAGTTTCTGGCTTCTTTTCAGATCATATAAATCTTACTATAGTTTTCCTATACTAATTTTTTTTGCTTCTGTATGTTCAAAAATGAACCTTTAAGTCTAATCCACTTTTTTTAAAAAATAAGAATAATGTGAGAACTGAACAGGATTTGTGTAACAACATAGTTTTTCCTTTTGTAATTTTAATCAAAACCACTCTTAATATTTGCAGTGCTAAAGAAAGTCCCCACTGACACCATAAAATATTTAAAAAATCACTAATCTAAAATAAGAAATAGATGGCTCCTAATACAAAAGAAGATACCAGATGGAGTGGAGAAAATACAGTGCATTTCAGAAACAAATACAGTGCATTTCTTTTGGACATGACCAGGATTAAACTGAGTCCTAATTGCCTAATCCCATCAGACCCAAATGGCCCTTGCTGCCCCCAAACAAAGCCCCTCCTGCAATCCCATCAAACCAAAAAATAGAAACCTCCTCACCACCTCATAGTCCAGTCTAAAGGCAGCCTTTACAAGGAAGCAGCAACCTAGAGAAACCTCAACCTTCCATTTTCCAATGAGCCTGAGGGCCTTAGCTCTCCATCTCCTTCACAATGGACTTTTCCAGCTTTGCTGTGACTTCTGATTTTACCTCCCCATAAAACTATGACCTTAAGTACACTGACAACGATCTGCCTAATTTCCTCAAAGCTGGCCAGGAAATCAGATCCCTAGAATTTCCTGCCTTGAAGCTTTCAGCTTTTATTAAAATCTTGGCTTTCTCATTCTTCAAGGTCCCTTTTTCTTGTAATACAACCACCCAATGATCCTTGCAGTAAACATAGTTCTTTCTCCTCAGTGTTGTGTTTTGTACTTCTGAATTTTCCACAACATAGGGATCCTGCTGGATCATCAAGGCAGAAAGCTAAATTATACTGAAAAGGGACAGGAAAAATTGGAAGATTTTGGCAAGTGTGCTTAATATTTTTCTTGTAGCCTTGCAGTATTACTACTGCCTTTCCCTTCCTATTCTGTTTTTCCTTTGTTGTTGTTGTTGTTGTTGTTGTTAGTTGCGAAGTCGTGTCCGACCCATCGCGACCCTATGGAGTTGCCAAAAATAGTTTTAAAATAGTAATAAGATGTATGCATCTGAGAATCTTTCTTTGTAGCGTTTATTAAATTTTCAATGCTTTTTTGAGTAGAGTTCTGATCATAATTTATTATAACATTTGTAAGTGATAAATTATTCAAATACTTTCACTGCTGAGTAACAGTTTAGGTGTCAACAGTTAAAATGGTAATAAAACTTTTAACTGCTTAACACCATATACTCTCCATCAAATTTACATAATAATCCCATTTTTGCTGAAAATTTAATTCTCTGCTTAGTTATAACATTCAATTTATCAAATACTTCCCCCCTCCAAAAAAACCTGATACTTTTTCATTATCCACTAAAACAGGAAGAAGATTTACTTCTCTTTACAACTCATCCAACATTTCTCTGTATAATTGTGAGAAATTTGTACAATTCTTGTGGGGATCAAATTCCATCAGTACAAAATCTTCAAATAGAAGATTTGTGTAGAAGCCAACAGAAATCTGTGCAAACAACATGTGCCTTGTATTATGATCTGGTTCTTTGCCCAGATCAGCCGTCCAAGTTTTTTTTTTAAATTGGCACAGGGAAAGTGGGTAGAGACGTTATTGGTAGCTAGGTAATTGGAAACTGTTCTGAGCAAAAAGAAACTAAAGCAGGCAGTCTTAGCTAGTTGAGAGAAATTAACTTGGGTCAAAAGTGAATAGTGATCAGTAAGGAAAAACAGAATAGGAAGGGAAAGGCAATAGTAATACTGCAAAAAAAATGTTAAGCACACAGATGCCAGATAATGAGCAGACCAGAAGGTTTAATAGGTGTGTGAGAAGTTTTATATCAAAATATATTTTACTCTTCCCTTAAAATATTAACAGAATCCATAATGGTTTGAGAATTGGTGGTGGCTCTTAGATAATTGATGGTCAAGCTGAAATTAAATTAATCAAGTAAAAAATAACAAACGGGGGAAAATTTCTTTCTCAAACTTCCTGAAACCCCAAAGTAAGTTTTCTAATCCACATATCACAGGATACAGTCTGCAAACAGAGTCAGAATTAAATTATGTCTCCCAGAGAAACTGCATGTTCACAAGAATAAACATACCTACATACACACACAAACACACACGCCCCTCTGTTGTTCCCTATTTCTCTGCAGCCCGCTCCTGAATGCAAACTGTTTTGCTTTTAGGAATAAATATTTCTTCTTTCTTCACAGCTGTCTGGGTCTCCGGCTCAAGTGGAAACCCCAAATTATTCTTCTAGCAGATGCTTGGCAATAAGTTTAAGGCTGGGTTCTGAAGACAGGTTTTTTTCCCTCTAACTCAACTGTTAATTCATCTAACTTGAGAGCCTGAGAAGCTCCTTCCTTCCTTCCTTCCTTCCTTCCTTCCTTCCTTCCTTCCTTCCTTCCTTCCTTCCTTCCTTCCTTCCTTCCTTCCGTCATCTGCTTTCTCATAAAAACATATGAAGGGAAAGAAGAGAGCCTGTGCTTCTGAGGACACGTGCATATACAGTTTCTTTGTCTTTTTCTGGAAAACGTGGGGAGGAAAAAAAGACCCTGAACATGACTAGTGTCGGTGACACAAAGTTTTTTATCTCTTTTTGTCTATTGCCATTTACGGGATACATACAAACTCTTCTTTCTCCATGTTTTGTTGAAGAGGACTCAGTGGATCAACTAATTTTGAGCAGAGTGAAGAAAACCAAAACCCTCGGACTGTGTATTGGATCTGTTTTCTTCTGTTGATGGCCCTGTTTAAGGTTAGGAATGTTCCTCTTCATCAAATCTGAATTCTGTAGAATTATCCCTTCTTCCACCACCCTTCATAAGTGGAGAATTAATTGTGAAGGTGAATGTTACTAAATATTATGAATACTCCTCTAATTTGATCAATCCAGTTCAGTTTGGGGAAGGGGATGTTTCTTCTAAGAATACTGAAAACAATGGCAACAATGAAAATCTTCTAGGTAGTAAATAATTTAATAATTAGAAAATCGCAAATTTAATAAATGTGACTCTTGCTGTCAACATTAAATTATTCAACGACAAAATCACCGTTGGAAAGTTGGCCGTCTGAAAGCCTTCCACTGATATGAACAAGAAAATTTTTATTACTGCAGTTCCACAGCAATGCCTTTTACACCGATAGCAATCAGCTTCTCTTTTTAATTTCCTCCAAAATATTAGGTGGCTTTAAAATAACATCTGAAGTTGATAGTGCCATTGTAGCATGTCAAGATTAGTAACTGCTGCAGGCCTTCAATTTTTGTGTGTGTGCTTGGTTTTTCCCCCCCTCTGGGATACTTTCTCTGGCCACCTCCTTCAGCCTTTGTTATTATTCTATAATATATACCCAGATATGCATATTAGATCTAGAGTTGACGACTTCTAAAGTGCTTAATGCTCATATTTAGGGTGAGTTTCAATAATAATTCTTAACTGAACACTTGAATAATTAAACTGTATTTACCTATGTCAGTCATTAATTGGGTTCATAGACACTCTGCTGTATCAATTTTTAAAAAGAATTTATTAAAACAGTTCATGAATGTGTGTCAGAGTTGTGGGGCTCCATGGTAGATTAACAGCCCTGCTGTCAAGTACGTTGAACCAGATTGCTCATCTGGAAATGAATTGCAAGTCACTGGACACCCTTGATTTATTCATTTATCAGTTATATGCCACTTCAATCGGAAGTCATTAGAGGAGGAGCCATGTTAAACCCATGCTGATATATGCAACGGGCTTCAACTGTTGATCATGTTCCTGATATAACAACGCCCTCCCCAAGGCCATCCCAACTGGCATCCACACGTAACTCATACGGTCAATTAGGGTTGGCATAAGCCAGGACTGGGGTGTTTGTAAACCTCCACTTCAATTGGTCAAAAGCTTGCCTCACACTCTTCAGTCCATTCTGCCTGAATAGATTCCCGAGGCCTCCTGGGCCCCTTGGCTCCAGCTTCTGTCAATTCAAGCGGACGGAGATTTCTCACTAAAGGGGGTACTCCCGTCACTCCCATTTTCAATGAGGGTTTCCTAGGGAACCCTCTCTTGTCGGGGCTGACTGATATCACTGGGCACCCAGCTAGCTCCCTCACTGGGGCCCTTGACAGTTTCCCGACTGCACTGGGTTCCCTGATCTTCTGTACGGTTTTGTACACGGACGCTTATAATGCCCCACACCCCTACAATTGTAACAAACCACTTGTCTCCTTGAATTATTAACCAGAGTGGACGGGCCCATCCCCCCATCAGTTGGCCCAACCCAGCCTCCGTTCGGGGGTGGGCCACCCATTACTATCCAGGAAACCATTATCTTAGTTAAATCCAGTATCTGGGCTTGCATCGTTGTTAACCGATCATCCTCCTCCCTTGCCTTTCCCACTCCTGGGCCTCAGGGCCATCCTACCAGCAACTCAGCTATTGCCTCCTTAGCCTCCTCCACTACCTCAGTTGTCTGCACTCTTCTTATAAGCTCCTGATACCCCCAAACATTCCCTCTAGCTTCGACCTTTATTTGGCTCCAGACAGGGTCCGAAGCCAAAGCACCCCAGGAGAGTTCTATCCTGGCCTGTTCCATCTCAGTTGGATCTAATCCCCTCCTCTCCACAACCTAACAATCAGGCACCTCATGTATTCAGACAGCTTCTCGCTCCTCTTCAGATACATGTGTTCCAAATGAAACAGTAAGCTAGAGACCATCTCAGCAGATCCAAATTCATCATGCAACAAAGAGAGATAGTCACAGACAGTAAAATGCTCCCAGCTCAATGTTAGATTTCTAATAGCTTCTGCAGCAGGGCCCTTTAAACTCTCTCTAACTTGTTGCCTTTTCTGGGTGTCGGTATATCCCATTCCTCAACTGCTTGTATTGCCTGTTCCATCCAAGCTTCATATTCCTCTTCCCCTTCTAGCACCAGTTGCATCCCCGAAAAAGTATGTAATTTCCTATATCCAGCCCCTATGTAATAACCCCCATCAGGTTTTGGATGGAAGTCAAACTCCCCCCCCCCACCTGTGTGAACCCTATTTCCGCTATCCCCATGGGTAAGGAAGCATGCTTCTCTTTCTTCTGGCTTAGTGGTTTGCTTGAAGGTGTGCCCCATGTAGTTGGAAAAATCACCCCCTACTCTGACATCTTCTGTCAGTTGCAAACTTTCAACCTGAAAGCATTCCAGAATACTCTTCTTCCATTCATAATAATGTACATAATAATGGGGGGAATCCTGATCCACTCTCGTATCTATCACATATACCCTCTGATCCGGGACAAGAACCCTCAATATCTGTAAAATTTGCTCCTCTGACCAAACATTGCCAGGAACATCAATTACTACACTCGTCCTTACTTCACAATTCTGCTCTTCGCACTACCTGATAGCTGCATTAGAGTCCATTTTGTTCCCATGGCTCATATCCCTACATGAGACCAACCCTCCCTTGCTAAGGAGGGGGGGGAGGCAGGGAATCCTGGACAAGCATCCCACATGTAGCATTACCCTCTCAGAGGCCACCAAAGCCCAGGCCCTCCCAGCCCCACTCCCCTCTGTCGCATTCTGCAGCTGTGCTCTCAAGATGTTAGTAAAGTGTTTTTTTAGCAGAAGTTCACGTGAAGTGAGGAGGTGGCAGACTCTCATTGTCAAAGGGGGGCTTTCAAGAACAAAGATGACCAGCCCCTAGCCCCGATAGTCAATGTGTGATGGTGTTTAACAGCCCCAGGCAGTCATAGGAACAATAGTCAATGATTTCACAGTGACCGTTTGGAAACAAGTGGGGTGGGGAAAACCCTGGCTCCAGGCAGTGATAGGAACACGAATGAAGATAGTTGGCATTCTGCAGTAACAGCTTGCCCCACAATGTCTATAATTTGCACAAGTAACAATAATCAGTTCGGATGGCTGCTAGTCTCCAAAGCACTAATGACCAGCCTCTCTTTCTCTTCTGTTGTCGCTCACAGTCTCAGGACTCGTTGGTGTAAAAATCCCTCCCCCATTTCCATTATTGTTAAAATCTGAATTTATCAACCCCAGCAACTTTCTCTCTCCTCACTCTCTCTCTTGCCTCCACTCAGGATACCCTCCCCTGCGAAAAAAAGTAAAATTCCACCTTCTCACTCTCTCCTTCCCTCTCCTTCACAGAAAGGGATCAGTTAAAGCCCTCTTCAACTTCATCTGGTCTCCGTTTGACAACAGCAACAGCAACCACCCCCTTCCCCTTTCTGTCCTCCTTTTTCTTTCCTTCCACCCAATCCACATCCACCATGCCCAAAACTGGCAGCAGCCATCTGAGCTTCCCGATTCTGCAAAGACTTTTTCCAGCCCTGCTACACAGTAAAGCACTACCAACAACTTCAAACCTGGACATCTGGAAGGACGCACAGAGAAGAATAAACACAAGACTTGTAGATAGTGCCACAGTTTTGGTCACCATGATGTAAAAAAGGTGTCGAGACTCTAGAAAGAGTACAGAGAAGAGCAACAAAGATGATTGGGGGACTGGAGGCTAAAACATATAGGGAACGGTTGCTGGAATTGGGTATGTGTAGTTTAATGAAGAGAAGGGTGAGGGGTGACATGATAGCAGTGTTCCAATATCTCAGGGGCCGCCACAAAGAAGAGGGAGCCAAGCTATTCTCCAAAGCACCTGAAAGCGGGACAAGAAGCAATGGATGGAAACTAGTCAAGGAGAGAAGCAACCTAGAACTAAGGAGAAACTTCCTGACAGTTAGAACAACTAACCAGTGGAACAACCTGCCTCCAGAAGTGGTGAATGCTCCAAAACTAGAAGTTTTTAAGAAGAGACTGGACAGCCATTTGTCTGAAATGGTATAGGGTTTCCTGCCTTAGCAGGGGGTTGGACTAGATGACCTCCAAGGTCCCTTCCAACTTATTATTATTATTATTAGTTTCCTTTGATGCATGTAAACCTATTGACTATAATCAATCTAAATGGACTAAGTGTCAAGTGATGGGGTAGAAAAAGATTTACTCATTTCACACAAAATACGTTTATATATCCTACCCAACCTGACAAATCAAAGGAAGGAAAAATTCAATATGATTAAAGGAGTCGGCACTTCCTAGTGCAATGCTGATTCCTGCAACCTGGTGTGCTTTGAGATAACCAGACCAGCAGACTTCTCAGCATCTTTTGGACCACCTATCAATTGAACCAGACACAAATATGGGTTCAGCTTGACACTTTACGCCACCATCCCAGAAACATTTTTCAGTTTTTCATTCTTTTTATGATGAACTGGAAACCACAATTGAAAGCATTCTGTTACAAAATTAAAGGGGGGAATGAAGGGTCCTGGAACAAAGGGAAATTGTTTAGTCCAACTGTTGCTTTCTTGCTTTTTGTAATCAGCTTTTGCACCAGGGAAATCTCATGCAAGCATAGGAAACATGTACATAGATGTGATATACTGAAGGAGGGAATAAGGGAGCGTACAGGAATGATTGATGTCTTCTTTATGATGCAATGGCTCTGTTGTCTGATTTTCATTGGCTAACAAAGTTTAGAAAGCAATGCTATCATCTTTCTAAGATGTGGCAGGTTCTGGACGTACTGCCAGCATTCCAGATTGTTGGCCATCCAGCTGCTTAATTTGATCAAATAAAGTGCTGCTTGATCAAGAAGTGTCCGCTTGGGTTATCTGATTAGATTGATATGGTATCTCAAGTTTAAGTAAGGGACTGGGACCTTACAGATCAAAATGGATTCCTGTCTAAAAGACAAATAAAAAATAAGAATGATCTTAGACATTTTGGAATACTATTGAAATACACCCAGGGAAGCAGATGGCATTATTATTTTTAGATGCACAGAAGGCTTTTGATAATGTAAATTGGCAATTCATGATTCAACAATTAGATAAAATGGATTTTGGAGAAAACTTCATAAATATAATTAAAACAATTTATTATAGACAAAAAGCTAAAGTAATTGTAAATGGAGATTTAAAAGAAAACTTCAATATCAAAGAAGGCACAAGACAATGGTGTCCATTATCCCTATTGTTATTTATATTAACACTGGAAATATTAAACAGAAACATTAGGCAAGACACGGAAATTAAAGAATTGGGGATAAAAGATGAAAAATACAAATTACAAGCATTTGCAGACAATTTTGTTTTTATACTAGAAGAACCCCTTGAGACAATCCTTAAGCTTATGAAAAAGATAAACGAATTTGGAGAAATGGCAGGTCTGAAAATAAATACAGAAAAGACCAAAGTGATAACTAAAAACCTTACAGAAAAACAAAAAAAAATAAACTCTCAGAAAAAAAACCAGGTCTCAAAATAATAAAAAAATCAAATATTTGGGGATTTGTTTAACAGCAAGATGTGCAATATTAAAAGAAGTCAATTATGTAAAATTATTAAAACAAATAAAACTACACCCCAGCACTATCTGAAATGCCAGGGAAACTGGCTCTGCGGGCTCATGAAATGGCACTAAAGGAGAAGAGATTGTTGCCCCCCCCCAGGGATGAGGCTGGACCTCCAAACAAAGCCCTATGGAATCTGACCAGGAGCAACCCTGGCACTGATGAAGACCTCTTGGTAAGTTAGGACATGCCTCCCATAACCACCCCCATAGAACCTGAGGTGCCCTTCTTAGGCAGTAAAAAGGGTCTGACCACTCTTTTGGACTTGGGCTGTACCAGATGCCTGGTCAGCCCTAGAGTGGTGGAAAAAATGGGACTGCACCTTAGAGAATGCTTGCGGCTTTCTGCCAACTAGATGGAACTGTGGCAGGGGGAGCCCCCACAACATTTGTCACTGAACCAGTGGTGATGAGAATGGGGGCAGACACCAAGACTTTTTTTATCATGACCCCAGGGATGGAGAGACCATTAATCTTAGGCATGGCATGGCTTTTAAAATGGAACCCCTAGGTAAATTGGAGGAAGTGGATCCTAAAGTTCAGGTGGTGGGACAGTGGGAAACTCCCAAGAGGGGCTCTGGCTGACTGCACCCCACCTACTGCACTGAGGGAGGAATTAGGCAGACCCATGCAAGAGTAGTCACCACCAGACCCATACATCCCCTGGAAATATTGGGACTTGGGAAAGGTATTCAGTGAAAAGGGGTCAGATAAACTTCACCAGCCAATAGACTTCTCCATTGAGATCCTCCCAGGGACAAAGTGACCTAAACTGAAACTGTACTTGATGATCCCAAAAGAGCTTGCAAAACTCTGGGTTTTCATAGACAAAACTTAAAAAGGGGTTTCATCCAACCTGCTAAGCCACTGGTAGCCTCCCCTGTGTTTTTAAGGGGGAAAAAAGGATGGGTCCCTTGGTCTATGTGTTGACTATAGAGGGATGAATGCCACTTGCATTGAAAACATTTACCCCCTTCTGTTAATGAAAGACATGTTAGCCCATTTGGCTAAAGCGAAGATTTTCACTAAATTGGACTTACGGGAAGCACTATTATCAAGTAAGAATAAAAAAGGCAGTGAGTGGAAAACTGCATTTAATTCCCTGGGATGCTTCCAGTTCTGGGTTCTCCCCTTTGGGCTCTAGGGCACCCCCACCACGTTAATGCAACCAATAAACTAAGTCCAGCCAGTTATCCCTTCACAGCAAAAAGCAGCCCCAATCTTCACAAGAGATCAAGCAAAGCAGCCTAAAACCGCACCTAACAAAGTAATCAAACTGCTGAAAAGAGCCCTAAAAGATGATGATTGGTTTAACAACCAAACAAATGACTTCACTCTACATGAGGGCCATGTGGGGATTGGAGAGAAACTGTATGTCCCTAAGAGCCAACAGACTATGGTCCTGAGTTAAAGTCATGATTCTTCCATTTCCCTCCCACCTCCATCACTATTGGCAAGGTAGCAGTTGTAGTGGTCGTAAAGACAGTAGGGGTCTTAGCCTGACACAATAACTCTGTGCATAGTAGCATTGGTTTCACTCCTTTTAAAGTGGCCATGGGAAAGGAATTCCTTGCCATACCAGAACTGCCCCCAAACACTCCCCAGACCACCTCATTGGCTGACTGGATCACCCAACTATATAACACCTGGCCTGTGGTCTGCAGGGCACTAGATAATGTGCGTATGGCACATAAAAATCAAGCTGACAAAAATGTGTTAAACCAAAGGATACTGGGATCCAAATTTGTTGCCCCTTTTCCCATTTCTAAGATTATTAACCCTGTCACAGTACAGTTGGAAGTTCCTAAAAACCTCAAATGGATTCATCCAGTATTTCATTGCAGCTTGTTGAAACTGGGACTCACCTCTTCCCTGCGGCTGTAACCAGGAGGCCCCCCCAATCCCCAGCCTAATTGAAGGGGGAAAGTATTTTGAAATTAAAGACATTCTTGACTCCCACAGGCCCAGAGGAAAAATCCAATACCTCATGGCCTAGAAACATTTTCCCCCTTCTGAAACTGAATGGGTGGATGCACAGCACATGCATACTTCTAATCTCTTTCAGAGGTTCCATAACCAATATCTATAGAAACCTGACATGCTGCCCTCCTCATCACTTGTACTGCAGTCTGCCACAATATCAGAGAATGCACTGAGATAACCCAGGAGTAAACACAAACAGTGGTTTGTATTAAATGGTGGTTTATCTTACACTATCTACAATATACACCAGGAACAATATACATACATCCAACAAACCACAATTACAGCAGGAAACAGAAAAGAGAGAACAAAGCAGCAGAGCCTTCCCTTTTATACAAAGTCTCTTAAAGGGACACAGAGCCTGCTGAGTCATTCCCATCATTACATCATACATCTCACATTATATAAGCTGGTTAGGTGTTAAATTATTGCCTTGACACACAATCCTGAGAGGGAGGGTGTTAAGTTGTGGGCTCTTGGGTGCAGGAATGACGACATGAGGCTGAGTACAGGATAACTCATACTTTATTCTTGCTGGAACTGTACTGAAACTTGGGCTGCAACCAGCCACAATATATAATCTAGCCCCTAAGCGGCTAGATTACCACCTGGGGCTAGCCAATTGCAGGACCGGAGACAGCCAGTCTGGGTTGCTGGAGAGCAGTTGGCTGCTTCAGCAATGCACGTGGTGTATCACCACAAGCCCAGTACATAACAGAGGGGATTGGGGGGGAGTAAGAGGGTTTGTTGTAAAATGGGTAGGGAGGGGGGAGACCAGCACGAATAGGAAGCAGAGATTTGAATTAGTTTCATCTGGCCAATTCAAGGACTTTGGGGCACCCAGGACCTGGGAATGGAATGTTAACTGCTTCTCAAAGTGTCCTGTTCTCATAACATCCAGCTACCATCCTATTGAGCACTGATGAACTGGGCATAGGAGGAAGGGCTAAGGTTTCAAAACAATGTAACAGTTTGGGAGGGTTTTCTTCAGATCTGGCCTTGCTTTCACTGCAGTTGTCTCTAGTAAAAGAGTCTTGTAACCTTCTGATGGAGTCCAGTGTCCTTCTTTTCTAGAGAGCCAGCTGGGGCAGGGATGACACCAAGTAGCTTACCAAATCTGTATCCCTGTCCTTAGTCTGTGCACTATTTGTTTTGTAAAGTCTTATTTGGCTCCTTTGAGATAGTTTGCTGTGTTTGAGAGGCCAATTTGAGGAGAATTACATGTGTCTGTCTTGGTGTGTATGTGGATTTCTTCTTCAGAAAATCTAGCCCCTTAGATTTTTTTTCCCTGAGTAAGGCACATAGCTATTTGTACATGACTATCTTGCTTTATTAGGGTGCGCAACAAACTGTAGGAAATAGTTAAATAATAGGAAAGAACATGTGGCAATAACAGTATGACTTTAAAGGAAATTGGAGACTTGGAAGTTGTATATTTCTCTCTCTCTGTGTCTGTCTTTGTCTCCGTCTTTGCCTGTCTCTGTCTTTCTCTGTGCATGTGTGTTCTCTGTATAAATGAATTGCTTGTACTGTATGAAGCTCACAATCTGTATCACAAATTACATCTCTTTGTGTACTGCACATAACTGGGATATATTGGGCAGTAACAATGGGGTTGCCAAAGTAGCAGTTGGGATGTGCAGGGGATGGTAGAGGAAAGTCCCCTCACCGCATCTCCACTGATTGGTCTCCTTTCTGCCCCTTCCAAAGTAGGTGCACTTTTCTCTCACCCTCCCTTTGTTCTAACTTTGTAATTTTATTTTGCTGTTTCTCCTTAAAGGAACTGAAGTTTTTAATAAATACATTTTTTATATTGTAGAAAGTAGAAATAAATGCATGTTGTTCCCTCATATCTTATTTTTACAAGAGCACAAATTCAGAACTAGAATAGTAATCATCTTTTAAATACTTTCCTAATTATTATTTTTAAATGTTGATTATCTTTAATACTGTTACATAAATTAGACAGGATTGACTTATTTTACAATTAGTGTAAACGTCAGGCTGTATTATGACTGGAATAGTGAAGTCAGGGAAAAAGGCAAGCAGGACGCCTGCCACCTAGTGGCTCACTGCTGGATGCTACTGTATGCAGCAATCAGACTGCAAATCCAGTAGAGATAATGGCTTTTGTTCATAATGCATTCTTGATAAAATCTGGTCACAATATTCATATTTGCCTATATGTGCATACAATTATATATTTGTTGAGAGTCAACAATTTCCCCTCATTCATCCATTCACAAAGTGCTTGGTTTATATTTAAGTTTAGATTATAACACTATAGTCTATTACAGAACATCTCCTTTTACATTTGCATTATATTTTACAGTATATCACAATCATTATAGTTATATCATTATAAAGATATATCATTATAGCATATTATTTATTTTTTCACATATTTACTTATTGTCTTTTATTATTACATTGCTTTAGGCATATTTTCACAACCGGAACTTTCTGGGCATATGCCTCTTTCATAAAAATTTGTTTCTTCCTCTGTTTTTCCTGCAATCAGTTTTATTTCCTCAAAGTATATTGTAGAAAGTAGAGCTGTGCAGAAGCCAAATTATAACTATGAAATTAGCTGAATTAGAATTGAATAAATCCAAACAGGTTTTTAGGCAAGTATTGAAGATCCAAAACTTTATTCTCCTATAACCTAGAAGAAGTATGGAAGTATGGTATGGAAGTTTCAGTCCTCCATTTTAGGGATAGAATAGTGTGATAGGAGTCCCCTGATCCAGCTGGCTGATCCTGTGCTCGACTGATAACCCACAGCAGAATGGCCCTCATCACAAAATTATCTCTGGGGTATGTGTGTCAAAAAGTCTAGACGGTATCTATGACAACATGATCAAAGCCTTTTTGATCAGCCACCATTTTGACTTTCAACCCCTTCTCCCCAAATCTAGGGACACACTATATTGAGAGCTGAGCTTCACAAAGGATGGACTTTGTAGTACCAACAACATGGACTTTGTAATATTGTTGCACTTGCAAACATAGTTATTTTGTATTTTAATTTGACCTATTTTTCTTTCTTTTTAAATGATGTTAATGGTTTGATTGATAACTTCTAACATTCCTAAACTTCAAATAAAAAATTGTCTTTGTTCTCCAGGTCAGTATAGGATGGAATATCTGCAGTTTGTCTCCTTATAAGAGGAAGCTCATTAGCACTAATTGGTATCTGGTTTGTCTCTCTATAAACATGACTTTTTTTCCTCATTAGCATCTTAAATTTTACACCCCTGCTTTCATTAGACTTCATGTAAATGGACATGGGTGTGGTCTCATGTAATATGTTTAACTCCAGGTAATTGGTTTTCTATGTAAAGGAGGGGTTACTTTTGTCCTATCCAATCAACTTTTCTCTAGTAATTTCCTTTGATGTGTAAACTTTAAAAGAGTCTGAAAACTGGATCTCCAGGTTCCTTCTTTGAATGAGAGGAATCCTTTTTAATAAGAAAGTTCTGAATAAATCATAATAAAATGATCTTCCTGTCTCAGTCTGTTTCACAGGAAAATATGTCTGCAGAGGAATGAGCCTAGAAGCCATAGTTTGACCCTCAGAGCTGTTCTGTACTGTAACCATTCATACACTGAATCCTTTGTGCCACTGAAATGAAAAGCAAATAGAAAGGAAGAAAGCATTGTCTGGTAAAGTTCATAACTTTCATGAAAAATACAACTATGTTCAGTGTATTGAGAATAAGCAAGCTAACTGTGGAAAACCATATGCAGTATGATGATTAGGTATTATGGAATCCTAGCAGGATGACTTCCATTGATTGGAATATAGCAGTTGTTAAAAGGAGCAGAAATAATGGAAAAGGAAAAGAAGTTTCCACGTTGCTTTTTAAATGTTTAACTGTAAAATTAGAAAAGTAATAAAATATTAAGAATTTCAAGAAAACTTTCCACACTTGTCTTCTTAAGAGCGGTGAATTTATTTGAAACTCTTGTTTCAATTGCACTGAGAGGGTTGTATTCAAACCATCATCGTAATAGAAATTGGTGTTAGATTTTTATTCCAAATTTACAGTTGAGATTTGCATTGTCAGATGTTTGTGAAGTTGTCTCAGTGGGTTGATAATTTTCTGTACCTAATTGCACCTCTTCCTCTTTTTTTATATCATCTATATCTTTAGTACCTAATCAGTTTACAAAATGAGTAATTCTCTCAAAAAAGAATTTTCAAA
The DNA here is from genome assembly GCF_964194415.1 of Vipera berus. Classification (NCBI taxonomy): domain Eukaryota; kingdom Metazoa; phylum Chordata; class Lepidosauria; order Squamata; family Viperidae; genus Vipera; species Vipera berus. The sequence continues at coordinate 120,188,820 of NC_138204.1, read as the reverse complement.
GGCTTTCTAATAACTAACTCAAGCTCAGGTTTAAGCATTTGTGTAGCTCCCTCTAGTGGTCAAACAGTATATCTTATTTATTCTTTTTTTTGCCAATCCGAGTTCACAAAAATAAAGGAATTTCAGCCACCCACAACAAAGCAATTCAGGGCTACAGATTGTTTTAAAAATAGTGAAATATTTTCTATCCTTCTATCTTTCTACCCTTATGTTTCTTCATTAGAATTAAGAAGAAAAGATACTTCTCACTTCCTTATTTTAGCTTGCCTCCACCAACCCTTTTCCTTGTCCTTTATTATTTATTATTTGGATTTATATACCGCCCCTCTCCCGAAGGACTCAGGGCGATGTACAGGGCAATTAAAACACTATATACAACACATAGTATACAAAAATTAAAATAAATTAAACCAAGTAGCCCTAAACAATAAAACACGTTCTAAAATTAAAATTTAAAATTTAAAATCTAAAACCCCAGTCCCTCAGTCCAGGACGGCAAGTTCAAATAGCCAGGTCTTCAGGTCGCGGCGAAAAGAGCGAAGGTCGGGAGCCATCCGGAGCTCAACAGGGAGCTGATTCCAGAGGGCAGGCGCGCCCACAGAGAATGCTCTCCCTCTGGGGGCTGCCCATCGACATTCCCTGACCGACGGCACCCTGAGGAGGCCCTCTTTGTGGGAGCGCACAGAACGATGGGAAGTTAACGCCGGCAAAAGGTACTCCCGTAAATAATCCGGGCCCATGCCATTCATGAAATTTAGCATGAAATTTATTTAGCAATAAAGAAGTCTCAAAAATGGTTCAGAGCTTCAAGAAGGAATAACAGGCTGTTACTAAAGAGAGCCTCTTTTAGCTAGTAAAGATAATGGTCTCATAAATTGATTAAGAAATGAAAGGCACAACTTATTGTTCATTTGAAAAATAAATCCCAGAACAGTTGTTTTTCCCATAATGAAGTGGTTCCAGCCCCACCCCCCAGCTGCTGGTGAGAATAGCTCCTGAAGCTACTTGCAGACCATTACTGTATTGAGGATTTTGTGGGATGATTCTAGGACTCCCCCTAACCTAGTACAGTCATATAAATGAAAGGAAAGCCTGTACCTTCTGCTAGTAAGTTGAAAAAAACAACAATCCAGAGAGAGAAGATTTTCTGGGCGTGTCAACCATCAGCCATATTCACAGGAAGCCCTTTCCAGGAAATTCGGACTCAGCTTGCTGACAATAAGGAATGCTGAGAATCAACTATCCTGGATATTAATCAATTGTTAATCAATAGAGAAGATTTAGCTGCAGAAGCAATAGTAGGAGAACTATTAAAGGGAAAAAAATATTGAAACTCTGCTTGTAATGAATTCAGAGCAATAATGAATAGGAACCCAGGGCAGACAAGAAAAGCTAACAGTATGGGTGGGGTGGGGGAGGAGAATTTCTTAAAGAAGGAAATTCTTAAAAGTCCAACTGTAAACAGCTCCCATGAGGAGGAAATGGGGAATAGCAAAAGAAGCGAAATTTTTTTAGTGAAGATCTAACAGTAGAAAGGATTCATATATACTATACAGACAGGTAGCCCAAAGCCGCAGAGTTTTGTCAGGAAAGCAAAAGCTACACATAAGCTATCAGTGACTAACAAAAAATTCTTCCAAATTCAGAATAAAAAGAGAAGAGTAAAGTACAATATTACTGGGGCTTCACAGGATATGATGGAAAACATCCCTCCTCTCCCCATTATTAAACAAATAGCATCTAGTTTTGATTTCCCAGCCAAATTTAGCAAACTACAGGTTAGTCTTTCATTTGTATTTGAGAAAGTTCTATGCAGATCATAGTGACCTCAACCACTTTTTAAAAAGTGTGGTACTTAGTAGAAGTCAGCATGAATCTGTCAAGAATGCATACATATATAGCACTAGAATGAAAAAACAACAATAATTCCTGTAGACTCTGCTCTATTTTGGCTATTCCCAAAGTACCCAATGGACACAGAGGGCTGAAGCTGACAAGCTCCAACTTTCCTTCTCACATCCTGGTTATACAATCCAGGAAGAAAAAAGAAAGAGAAGGGGAAGAAACCCTGAAGCTGACAAAAGGGCTGATGAAAGGGGCTGGGAAGCTGTTCCTCCTGCAGTCCTCCAGCTGTTTCGTCCAATTAGGTGCAAGATTGGTTGGTTTTGACTGGCAAGGGAAGTAAGAACCACGAAGTAGGGCTAAGAAGCCATGAAGTGAATGGAATTGGCAACCAGCACAGAAGAGAGAAGGACTTCTCTAGTGACTACAGGGAGTCCTTGAATTACGTCTGCAGTAGAGCCATTGACCATACCATGACTGAGCCAACTGAGCCAATTTAATGACCTTTTTCCGCATTAAGTGAACTCAGAGGTCATAAAGTGAGCACTGATGTTGTAAAGCGAATGCAGCGGTCATGAAGCAGATTCCATGGTCATTAAGCAAATTCATTGTTTACTATGGAGCAGCTTTGTAGGAAAGCGAAAGTGAACAGTAATAATGGGGGACTTTAGCCTGACATCAACTCGGAACAAGCTCTGCAGCAAGTGGGAGATATAACAAGTTCCTGAAGAACCTACCAGATAATTTTCTCACCCAAAAGGTAGTGGAAGGAATTGAGGGTCAGCTATATTGGACTTAATTCTTACTAACAGAGATAAAATGGTAGAGCTGAAGTTGTGGGAATTTGGGGGGAGAGTGGCCATGTCATACTGGAATTCAACATAAAGCAGGCATGAATAACCAAACAAAGCCAAACTAATGTCTTAGGCTTTAAGATATTAACAAACTTAGAGAGAGCTGGATGGAAATCTTTAAGAGGAAAACAAGATAATAATAATAATAATAATAATAATAATAATAATAATAATAATAATAATAATAATAATAATAATGATGATGATGATGATGATGATGATGATGATGATGATGATGATGATGATGATGGTGATGATGATGATGGAAGGAACCTTGGAGTCATCTAGTCCAGGGGTATCAAACTGCCGGCCCATGGACCGGTTTCATCATACCAAAGCCACACCCACCCTATTGCTGGCAACGCAAAAAGAATTGCGATACATCGCACTATGTGGTGACATGGCGAGTTTGACACCCATGATCTACTCCAACTCCCTGCTCAGGCAGGAAACCCTATACCATTTCAGGCAAATGACTGTCCAGTCTCTTCTTAAAAACTTCCAGTGCAGGAGCATTCACAGCTTCTGGAGGCAGGTTGTTCCACTGATTAATTGTTCTCACTGTCAGGAAGTTTCTCCTTAGTTCTAGGTTGCTTCTCTCTTTGGTTAGTTTCCATCCATTGCTACTTGTCCTGCTTTCAGGTGCTTTGGAGAATAGCTTGACTCCCTCTTCTCTGTGGCAGCTCCTGAGATATTGGAACACTGCTATCATGTCAGGTAGCAAGGAAAAAGCAAAATTACTCAATTCATTCTTTGTATCTGTCTTTACGCATAAGGAAAAAATAGACCAACTTACTAAAAGCAGCACTGTACATGACAGAATATTTATTTATTTATTTATTTATTTATTTATTTATTTATTTATTTATTTCGATTTATATACCGCCCTTTTCCCGAGGGACTCAGGGCGGTTTACAGGGCAAATTAAAACAGTACAATATATACAGGTTAAAATAAAATTAAGTTAAATAGCCCCAAAATAATTAAAACTTAAAACCTTAACCCAAAACCCTCAGTCCAGGCCGGCAAGCTCGAATAACCAGGTTTTTAGGTCCCGGCGAAACGAGCGAAGGTCGGGGGCCATCTGGAGTTCCACAGGCAGCTGATTCCAAAGGGCAGGCGCGCCCACAGAGAACGCTCTCCCCCTGGGGGCCGCCAGCCGGCACTCCCTGACCGGCGGCACCCTGAGGAGGCCCTGCCTGTGGGAGTGCACAGGACAATGGGAAGTTGATGCTGGCAGCAGGTGCTCCCGAAAATAGTCTGGACCCATGCCATTTAGGGCTCTATAGATCATCACCAGCACCTTGAATCTCACCCGGAGGGCAACTGGAAGCCAATGCAGCTCGCAGAGAAGAGGCGTTACATGGGAGTATCAGGAAACCCCCCATCACAACTCGCGCAGCCACATTCTGAACCAGCTGAAGCCTCCGAGTGGTCCTCAAGGGCAGCCCCATGTAGACAGCATTGCAGTAGTCTATCCGAGAGGTCGCAAGCGCATGAGTGACTGTGCGTAGGGCGTCTCGGTCCAGATAGGGCCACAACTGGCGCACCAGGCGAACCGGGGCAAAAGCCCCCCCGGCCACGGCTCCTATATGATCTTCCAAATGGAGCCATGAGTCCAGGACATGGGTCGGCAACCCGCGGCTCCGGAGCCGCATGCGGCTCTTTGAGCCATCTCCTGCGGCTCCCAGCTGCCCGGTGCGCGCGCACCTCTTCGAACGGGCAGTGGTGCGCGCGCACCTCTCCAAATGGAGTGGCACCGCCCGTTTGGAGAGGAGCGTGCGCACCTCCCCGAATGGGCGGAGGTGCGCGCGCACCTCCCCAAACCTTTGGAGAGGTGCGCGCGTACCTCCGCGCGAAAGGGCAGCGGTGCCGCTCTTTGAGGAAGCTGCCGCGGCCCGTCTGCAAAGCTGCCGAAAGCAGCAGCTTTGCAGACGGGCTGTGGCAGCTTTCTGGAAGAGTGGCGCCCCTGCCCATTCCGAGAGG